>NC_133459.1:22626250-22940000 GCF_048565385.1 Saimiri boliviensis
TTCTCTGGACAGGCCACGGTTGTGCAGGCCTCGGAGCCTTGGCAACTGCTCAGTGTCTGCTGGGGTTAATGCACAGAGAGACTTCTAGCATCAGTCAAAGCCCCAGTCAAAGCCTGCCTGATCAGGAAAGGAGCCAGGCAGCTCCCCACCCCCCCAGCCCCCGGGACATCTGTGCAGCCGCCGCGGAAACCACCAGGGCACATTTCTTTTTCACCTCCACATAAAGAAACAAAGGATATCCTGCCTAGAAAGGCCACTGGACTCCATGGAGGGCTCCAGAAGCCTTGAGAAAATTCGGCCCCACCTTTAGAGAAAGTCAGGGAAAAGGGCAGCTCCTGAGCCCGGCCGCTGCCATTCTAAGACGATCTCCCACTCCAAAGAAGAAAAAGGTCTAAAAGGAGTAAGAGAGGCCTTTCCAAACAGATGGTCACTTTAGAAAGGAAGCTGTGGGTTGGTGGAAGAAAGCAACACCAGGCTGCAGGTAGCTTTCACCCAGCAGACATACCGTGAGTGAGTGAGGTCAGAGAGGGACAAATGAGAAAGGCAGGAGTGTGGAAATGAATGAACGTGTAATTGAGTGAAGTAATGAAACAGGGAAGGGTGGGGCTTCCAGGCTTGGCCACCTTCACGGTGGACTGGTCCTCCTTGAAGTCTGTGCTTCAGGAATCCTTAAGTCTGCAGCGGGGAGTCGTGCCAGAAGCCAGCCTGGATGGGTGTGTTGGGAAGCAGCCAGGGGGCTCTGTCCACCTCCCTCTGCTCAGGAAGCCACTGGAGTCGGTGGGGCTGGGGTGCAATCTCCAGGAGCAATGTCTCCAGCTCGAGATAAAGGCAATGGCAGCAGCCCAGCTACCCCACCAGGCCAGAGTGGCAGAGCCATCCCCCAAGTTGTCAGCTGCCACACACATGATCGGTCTCCTCCTGAGGGATGTCCTGGGGAAGCTGGGTGGGGCAGGCTGGTGGCCGGCGTTCTCCTCGATCTTGTGTGATATCCCTACATCACCGGAATCCATTTCTTATCCTCGTTGTAGAGGAAGGACTGCTTTCCTGGGCGTTCTGGCTTGTACGTGGCTGTGAGGGGAGAGAGAGGCAGAGGCATGACGAGAGAAAAGCTCCATTGCTGCAGTCTCTGGCATTACCACCTCAGAGCTGGAAAGGCCTGGGACCCCTGTGCCAGCCCTGCATCTTACGCGTGGGGAGACAGAGGGGAAGGAACTGGCCCCAGGTGGCAAGGCACAAGTCAAACTCTGGCTTCCGGCCCTTCTTTAATTCTTTTTAACTTCTTTAACAGAACAAAATTTACAAAACTGTTTTCCATGAAATTGGAAAAGAAATCGAGTATAAAGCAATATATATATACTTTTTTTTTTTTTTTGAGGTAGAGTTTCACTCTCGTTGCCCAGGCTGGAGTGCAATGGTGTGACCTCGGCTCACCGCAACCTCCACCTCCTGAGTTCAAGTGATTCTCTGCCTCCGCCTCCTGAGTAGTTGAGATTACAGGCATGTGCAACCACCCCAGGCTAATTTTGTATTTTTAGTAGAGACAGGGTTTCTCCATGTTGCTCAGGCTGGTCTCAAACTCCTGACCTCAGGTGATCCGCCTGCCTCGGCCTCCCAAAGTGCTGGATTATAGGCATGAGCCACCGTGCCCGGCCAGCGATATTCTTAAAGAAGGAAGGTGTTAGCTTCATGAAGTCTTTTTTTTTTTTTTTTTTTTTTTTTTTTTTTTTAATTTAGTTCAGGGGTTTCCATAAAAGCAGAAGCCATGAAAATTGTGGACATGGTTCTCTAGGAGATGAGCAGGGCGTGAGAACCGCAGCCCCAGGTGACCAGAAACTCTTGTGTTGATACCAACTTGGTGAATGAGGGTCCCATGCACGGCCTCTCTGTTCTTCTACTTGGGAAGCTGCTGGGGGAGCCCATGGCAGTTCAGGTATATCTGAGTTTACTGGAAGCTGAGCAGGCAGATGCTGGCACCTGCATGTACCCAGGAAACCCCTCGCAGAAGCCCACCTTGGCATGGGTCTCTGTGTGCCGGGTGCCTAGCACCACACACAGCACGGAAAATGCTTTCGGGCAAGGCTTCTAGAGGATGTGGCGGAGGAGGGTCAAACCAGGATCCCTGCCTGTGCCCCACCCTCTCTGGAGTTCACCCATTGTATGGAGCATTTGCATGTTTGGCCAAAACTGAGTTCTCCTCAACTGAGCAGATGAGTCCCAGATCAAACCTCTACAGTCTTGCTGGTATGATTATCACCACATTTGCAAGGCCAAAGCTATGAGAACGCCCTTCTTCCTGCTCAGTCTGCCTTATGTTAGTCTCATCTGTGAGTGTGGAGGGGAAGGAGTCTCCCTACCTACGGCAGCTCTGGGGGCAAGCCCGGGACCCACGTCATCCTTGCTCCCTAGCATGGGAGCATCATCAACACTCACAGAAAGGCTGAGTGTAACCAAGCTGGCGGCCATCGCAGCTCTGCCTTTGTCCTCCTGTGCCACCTGCCACATGTCGGTCCCAATTGCTTTGGCCACAGTCAGGGTGTAGTAACAGTGAAAGCGCTCTGTAGAGAGCGACAAATAGGTCGGGAAGCACAGAGACCACCCACTGGAGTGAGTCCCTCATGATATTAACTCTCAGGAAGATTCCAGATGTAACAGGGGATCCCTACTTATGCTTGCCTGTAAAAAGGGCATGGCGCTAGAGATGGCTGAAAAGAGCTGCTCCTTGGCTGGTCCTTAGTTAATTTCACTAACAAACAAGGCATAAATAGGAAACACCTGGCACTGGCGGCCAGGCACTCACCGTGGACTGTGGCCAACTTGCTCTCCAGGGCTTCCCCATCTGTAAAATAACCTGGCCGTACTAGACCAGTAGCTGAAATATTTTTAAGAAAAATTCTGGCTGGGCACAGTGGCTCACACCTGTAATCCTAACACTTTGGGAGGCCAAGGTGGGGCAGACCAGTTGAGGTCAGGAGTTCAAGACCAGCCTGGCCAGCATAGTGAAACCCCTGTCTCTGCTAAAAATACAGAAAGCAGCTCGGTGTGGTGCGACGTGCCTGTAATTCCAGCTACTTGGGAGGCTGAGGCAAGAGAATTCCTTGAACCCAGGAGGCGGAAGTTGCAGTGAGCCAAGATTATGCCACTGCACTCCAGCCTGGGTGACAGAGCAAGACTCCGTCTCAAAAAAATGATAATAAAAGTTTTTTAAAAATAAAGAAAAAGAACTTTTCTGACAATCTGACAAAAGCTATGGCCCCCTTTCCCAGGAAATAATGTCTGTATGTGCCAAATCTGCAGCCGACTGCAGAGTCCCAGACTCCGAGACTGTAAGCCTTTTAGTTACTGATGGTCCTCAGTTATGAATCCCTGGCCCAGACCATGTCTAAGAGCCCTTTCACCTTAAAAAAGCAAAACATTTTTATACTGTGAAAATGTGAACTGATAACCCTTCCAAATCTACTCTCATCCCTGTAACTTGTTTGGGAAACAGCCCGTGAATCAGTGGCATTCAATGACCCAAGAACGACGAACAATTCCAGAAGATTTGGTTTTGATCATCATTTGAAACAATCCTCTGACCTGGGCCAGGCAGGCCTGGCTGAGATGGCGCCGCGGTCCACCGGCTGGTGTTGGACACGAATGATGCACTAGAGATGAAATGCTTGTGGGGCCCTAAGTAGTCCACGATCTCATACTGACCAGGACCCGGGAGAGGCGGCTTTGGGGGCAGAGGCAAAGGCTGAGCAGAGAAGTTCAGGATGGGGTTTTTCCTTTGGGAAAGATAAAATGGGAAGATGTCACGAAGGCAGTCTAGCGGGGGAAGGTACAGTTTCTAGACATAGCCAAGGCCTGCACAGCACCAAGTTGTCTGCAAGAGGACTGGGCATGGCACCTGAGCCCTAACTCCACTGGTAGTGAGCTAGGGACCCCTGGATCCGTTTCCTCATCTGCACGTGGCAATCGTAACAGTACCTACTTTGAGGTCACAGTTGTCAGGATAAATGAGATGATGTGCCTGAAACATGGTACTCAGGACAGGACCTGGCACACAGTGAGAGCTCTGTGGGCATTGTTGGAGACGTGGAGCTAATCAGGAATGGCAGACAGTGTGTATCTCATGTGCCAACTCCAACCAGTTGATAGTGCCTGGCTGGAGTTCTGCAGAAAAAACAAAAACAAAAACAAAAACAAAAAACCCTGAAGCTTCGCATGGAGTCAATGAGAAGAGGCCTTGGTGATCCACTTGTGATGTCTGCCATGGCAGGGAAGAGAAAGAGGCATCCCGTATTCCAGACATTTGCCTTCCCAAGACCAGCAGGTCTCTAGAGGCCACTGTAACACTGATGTTCCAGAATCCTATATCATCCTGGCAAGGCAGGAGGCAGAAGTGGAAAAGCACTGGGTTGGAAATCAAGAGACTCTGTAGCCCTTACCACTTACACTGCCATTGTTTTCAGGTCTGTCTTCACCTCCTTCAAGGAGGGGAGTCTACCTTTGATCTCTGAGATTGAAACATTAAATGAAAGAGAAATAGGATCTGTACTTGAATCCTAGCTTGGTCACTAATTCACTCTGGGCCTCAGTTTCCCCTCAGTAAAAGGAAGAAGTTGGGCAAGATGACCTCTGAGGTCCCTGCCTGCTGTGACCTTTCATGAGGCCTTGATTCAAAGTTTCACTGGGTTGTCAGAAACTTCTGGGTTTGTTACAGGAATCATGCTACTCTCCCAACCACGCAATAGCAAGGCTGCCTCCTCTTGCCTCACGCCCAAGGCTTTTTCTAAGGCCTCTCACCAAAAGGAACGAGGAGGTTCTCAGCACTGAATGGCCAAGGGAGCCTCCCACAGCACTCAACGACCAAGGGAGCCAGCCCATCCAAGCAGAGGAGGGGACTCCTGGCCACGGGGGCACTGCTGCACTTTACCCAACACCTTCTTAAACGCAGAGAGCTTGAGGGGACCCAAGTGATGTCTTCTCAACCTCCTTAGTTGTCTAAAAATGTTGGTGTACAGAGAGACAGAGTAACTGATCCAAAGTTATAGAGCATGTTCGTAGGAATGCTGGCATAGAACTCATGTCTTTGATGCCTAGCAATATGGAGAAAGCATGATGGCAGAGGGGACTGAGACACACAGACCTGAGACTGAATTCTAGTCACCCCACTTACCGGCTGCAAGACGAGGGCCCCGACCTCTCTGCAGCCTAGTGTCAGTGTACACAGCATGGCAAGGACCAATAACACTAACTTTATAAAGGAGTTATGATGAGTAGAGAAAAGGTATGCAAAGCACCTAGCAGAGCACCAGCACATAGTAGGTGCTCAGTGATGGTAGTTGTTATTCTTCTGATGAGCCCTGTGTCAACACCACTGTGTGCTGCTTGGTGGCAGGGAAGCAAGTGAGCCTTGTAAAGGACTGATTTAGGGGCCTTCCATCCCAGAGTCATGCTGAGGCAGGGGATACCCTTCCCTCTGTCAGGGAGGACACCAAAAGCCATCATAAACGTGCTTGGGTTCACATCTTGTGGGGGAGGAGCAGCTGGCGTGGATGCTTATATTTAGAACAAAGGTACCCACAGGGAAGTGGGGGACATGCTGCCTCCCTTTTTGCTCTGAATCTGCACGGAAGAACTGGTTATAGGGTGTAATCAACAACCTCTCCCCTTATAAATAAAACTGGCTTCTCCTTGTTCTGGCTTGCGGCTCCCCCTTCAAAACACCTCCAGACATTTGATGAGTTTGTGGCTGGCATCATGGAGAGACAGGTTTGATTCCTGGAAATTAAAGCTGGAATGAATCAACCATTGTATGAGGTCACCCCATCATTGGTCTGGGTCACTCCAAGTCCAAGATTCCCACCCTGTTCTTTGAGAAAACCATGAGGTATCTGCTTTCCTAGCCAAGGACAGTCTGCAGGAGGCTGGAGCATGCAGAGTTAATGACTCACCAGTGTTCTTGGCAAGATGGGTTAGAGAGGGTCCCTTGTCTTCCACTCCCTTGATATGTCCAGGAGAGGCTCAGAATCTTCAGCCCAGCTCTATGGATCTTTTATGCACGCCAGCCATGTGTGTGGCTCTGGGCCAGGCATGCTTGTGAATCCAGACTGTTCTGTACTAAGACACGGACCTGAGTGTCCTTAAGGGCTTGGCAATCCACTGCCAGTAACAGTCATGACTGGTGGCAACTTCAGGCAGTACGGGCTTTGCACTCAGACAGAGCTGGGTTTGAATCCCCACTTCCCTGTTCACCAGCTATGTGTTCTTAGAAAAGGCTCTTAACCTCCTTAAGCCTCAGTTTCCTCATCTGTAAAATGGTGGAAATGATACCTACCATCCAGGATTTTTAGGGATTTTAACTAGTGCTTTACTTGTAACATTTGTTTAAAAACGAAATCTGTTAGAATAGAGGTAAAAACAAACAAACAAACAAACAAACAAACCAAACACACACACAACTGCATTTAGAGCAGAGAGAAAGAGACAGAGACAGAGGGACATTCATCCAACAGGATGAATCCAGAAATCCACCTGGAAATCCAGAAAATCCTCAGGTGGGGAAGGCATTTCCAGCAGAGGGAACAGTGGAGCAAAAGCGTGGAGTGGGGAAAGCTGTAGCTGCTGTGGAAACTGGAACACAAGGAGACGGAGGCTGAGCACCTAGACTGCCTTCAAGCCCCATCCTCCTGTGATTTCCGGGTCCTTCACCTGCTTCTGATCCTCCTCACTTATTAACTCTGATGAAAAGTTAAAGGCAAGATCCATTTATGGCCTCTCAATCCAGCCTAATCTCCCATGGTCCCACCGCTTCCGTTTTGCCTTCCAGAAACCCCCAACACAGCACGCTTCAGCAACTCCATGTCTTCGCCCCGTCCCCTCTGTCGGGGGCACCAACTTTCCCTACCAACTCGAATTCAATTCTTGATGTTCTCACTTCCTTCAGGAAAACTTCTCTCCTACACCCACACCCCTGTCTCACCGCCCCTGACTGTCTTGGATGTTACCATCCTGTGACTCAAGAGAGGAACATGGATTTTGGAAATGGGTTTTGGAGGCAGAGGGACCTGGATTCAAATCCCAGCCCTGCCACTGTAAACAGCCTGCACTCCGTAAACTCGGAGTGACACATGCGCCTGGAGGAGAGGTGGAAGGACGATGCCAGATCACATCTGAGAGCTCTCAGCTCGGCCTATGTGGCCCTTGGTACATTCTGGCTAATGCTTTGCACTTACAATGTTGCGTTTTCCGTGGATTTTACGTGCCTAGCTCTTTAAGGGAAGGGATTGTGTCTTCCTCAGCTTTGAGGCCCCCAGCCCTATCCTGGGAACATTTGCTGAAGTGCAGAGAAAAGCAGAGGGCTTGCAGCAGGTAAAGGAGTGCAGGCATCTGAGCCCACCTGACGGTTTCATCCTCATCCAGGGCTGGTCCCTCTGTGCCGAGGTGGGGCTGGCAAATCACAAAGGTCAGGCCGGATCAAACCCACAGAGCATTGTGACCAGGGCTTTTATGAGCCTCACTGCTCAGTTATAAAAGCCACCCTGGCCCTGCCCCGTGGAAAGAAAACATCTATCAAAGCCTCTGAGTTGGCCACAACTGGATTAAGTGTGTTTGCAGCTTCCAACGTGAGCTGTTTGCAAATCACCCAGGAATAATGAACGTCTTAGAGGACTCAGCAGGCCACTTGGGGAAGGCATCCGAGACCCTCCGGACACTCCCAGGCACACATTCACTCTGCCTCAGGGATTCCCAGGGTTGGGAGGGATAAAGGGCCAATTTTTCTCATCATTAAAGGGCAGCTGGTTGCCTCTGGGGTGGAATGCAGTATCTGTTTAACAGGGTAGCGGGTGACAGATTACAGCCGCTTGGGAAGAAGCATCCCATATCTAATTGAAAATCCCAGGGGAAGTTAAGGTGGGTCCAATCTAATTACCAAAATTGGAGTGTGGCCAACAGGGCTTGATTTTTTCAGCTCTGGCAGTGACAAGACAGCGTGCCTGTGCAAATCCAGTGGCTTACAACTCCAGGATGCAGATCAAGGGTTAGAAAGACAGCCCGAGCATTACGCCTCCGCTGGGGAGTGTGTCGGAAGGCATCGCCTAGGAGGAGCTATTTTGATCTCCAAAACCCTCACCCTGACTCACCCGAAGTCACTGAGTCGCCACTGGGACAGATATCGAAGACCTCAAGAAGTGAAACCTTGGCTGACACTTCCCTTTGCTTCTGAAGGCACCCTGGAAGCTGAGAAATCCTCTTAGCTTTTGAGTCAGCAAGGTGGCCATGGCCACGGAACACCTGATGGCGTGACCTTTAGCTAAGGAGCCAGAAACGCCAGTGCTCACCGCCAGCCAGCCCCTCACACAGCATCCGCCCTACAGGGCCACACTAGAAACCCTAGGACGACACAGAGGACCCACTCACCTGTTTGATAAAAGTACAGGTTACCCTATGAGTTATGTGAGTTATCGCCTTTTATCCTTGCAACCACATGATGAGATGTTCTTATCCCAGTTCACCAAGGATGACTCTGAATTCACTGGGAGTTAAGTGACCTTCCTTCCCCCAGGCCCACAGTGCTGGTGAGCGGGGAAAGTGGAGTTTCCACGGGGCCTGTGCTAACCCACTGCCCATGCAGCCTCCATGGCCTCCCCGGGAGATGTGGTCAGCTGTTCCCTGCCCTAACAGCCGCCTCCTGAGCTTTGATCATATCCACCCATCCTCACACGGCTGGGCTTTACATTTTTTGGCCAGTAACATGGGACTAAAACCTCCAGGGAGAATTCACATCTGCACTGATTCTTCCTGCACTCTGAAGAAAGCAGATCCAGAAGAACATTTCTGTAGCCATAACTCTGCCCAAGAATGAGGAGCCCATCAACTCCAACCCAAGGCAGATGAGGGCAGGTCTCCTGCTGCGTGGCTCATGTGTGTTCCCAAATGAGAAAAGTGGCAGTGAGTCACCGCTGCTCCATGTAGCCATGGAGAGCTAAAGAGGATTAGGTCTGATGTGGACACAGTCCTAAGGGAAACTGCATGCAGATGGCGTCACTCTCAGGGGCCTACCGATCTCAGGACCCCCGTGGCTCCTGTCCCTCTCTTCCCTCCAGGGACACAGGAGGAAACAGAATTGGAATTTGAGAAACTGGATTTTGGATATTTCCTCCAGAAATCCAGAAAATTTTCAGGTGGGGAAGGGCATTTCCAGTAGAGGGAACAGCAGGAGCAAAGTGTGGAATAGGGAAAGCTGTAGCTGCTGTGGCGGGAACTGGGACACAGGAGACAGAGGCTGAGCACCTAGACTGCCTTCAACCCCCATCCACCCGTGATTCCCAGATTCTTCACTTGCTTCTGATACTCAGCTGTCTTTTCTTTTCATGACATCATTTTCTTTGTCATTCACCAGGAACAGATGGTTGCTTTTTTTTTTTTTTTTTTAGAATACTCCAAAGCCCACCAGTCTTATCTTCTTGCTTTCCAAATAAAATTATAGATTTCTTACCTTTATCTTTTCCATATTAATGTTAAAGTACATAATCTGGACCTCCTCTGTGGGTCCAGGCTGGCTCCGCTTTCATTGCCCCCTGTGTGCCCTCCTGAGTGTCACGGTGAGCAAACCTGGGATTCTAATGTGTCAGAAAGGCAGATACCCTTCTTTTCACTTGTAGAGAAATGAAGACCCAGAGAGGTGCCTAGAGCAGCCCCAGACCACAGAGCCAGCTACACAAATGTCCTATTGTAGAGCCTGGGCACCATTCACTCATCAGGGTAAACCCAAGTTTAGAAGACATCAGGTTAATAGGTTCCTTTACTGCAGACCTTCTCAGAGCCTTTAATATGCCTGTGAGGATGGACTGCAATGTTCTCAGGGGCAGAGGATTGCTATGCAGTGCTTCCCAGGCTTGTTAACCAAAGACCTTTTATTTATGAAGCACTGGCAGAGAGCCAGCAAGCCCTGGATGCGCCAGACCTGCAGCACCCAGTGGGAAGAGGGCCCCTTGGGATTGCATAGTCACACACCCCTGAGGCCACCTAACCCAGCATTTTGCTGCATGCTTCTCCACAGCTTTGAGGCTGTTCCCAGATGAGGCTGGCTGGAGGGGTGGTGTGCTGTTCACCTGAGCCTCCAGCACAGAACCAGAACTCTGTAGAGCCTTCTGACTGACAAATGCAAATGCCATAAAATAAGAATGATTTCGAACCACCTGTTCAAACTTGAGCAAAAGCCAGAAGATACTTCACCAGATAAAGCAGTTAAAAACTGAGTGGCCTCCACTCTCACGCTAATTCACCGTTTTCCTTGAAGAAGCTTCCAAATTTGGGCTTGGAGCTTGAGCTACCATGCCAATGCAATAACCACAGCTATCATTATAAGGGTAATAGCTATTTTCTTTTTCTTTTTTTCTTTTTGTTTGAGACCAAGTCTCATTCTGTCACCCAGGCTGCACTGCAGTGGCGTGATCTTGGCTCATGGCAACCTCCACCTCCCGGGTTCAAGCAATTCTCCTGCTTCAGCCTCCCAAGTATCTGGGACTACAGGTATGTGCCACCACGCCCAGCTAATTTTTGTATTTTTAGTAGAGAGGGGTTTTGCCATGCTGGCCAGGCTGGTCTCGAACTCCTAACCTCAAGTGGTCCATCTGCTTGGCCTCCCAAAGTGCTGGGATTACAGGCATGAGTCACTGCACCCAGCCAGAAATAGCTATTTTCAAACACTTTCTCATCGAATCTTTATGGAATCCCTACAAGATAAGATTCTTATCTCTACTTAATAACATGAAACTGAGGCTCAGAGAGAAGTCTCTGGAAGGTACAGAGCTGGGTTTCATACTCTGGTCGGCCAACCCCAACACCTGTCCTCTTGACAACTCTTTCCCTGGCAGAGTAAGTGAACGGTTGCTTGTGGAGGCGCCACACGCAAGCCTGGAGGTGGGAGGTCTTTGGAGAGACTTTCCAGAGAAAGAGCTGTTCTGGAGACTGGCCTGTCCCAGCCCCTAGCCCTACAGCCTGTTTAAGGCCAGCCTGCAGAGCCCTAGAACCGGAAGGCAGAAGGGACTCCTCTGGTGGATTCCAGCTGAGGTCTCAATCCCCTCTCTAGATCTTAAGTTTGACTTGGCAGATTCACAACTCTCACCTCTAACTGCGGTCCCCTTGCCCTAGGCTGATAATCAGACTACGCCGAATGTTGTCAGCCTCTCTGGGTTGCCTGGACTTCTGACCCACTGTGGCCATGGCTCCCACTGCCTGCCTGATCTCTCTGGAGGGGCCCAGGTAGATATATGGTTGGTGCCACCTGGTCAGCCCTCCCAGTGGTCAGCCCTGCCTGAAGGGGATACCTAAGAGTGAGAGCTGAGAAGGTAACAGCGGGACTAACCCTAACTGCAGTTAGCTCTAGAAGTTCTAGAATCATTCGAGAAATAAAGAAGCCTTGTGAATATTTAAGGCTCTTAGGTGAGGGTAATATCAAATGTACAGGATACTAAACAGGGTAACACAAATCCCTGAATTTACTTTTAAAAATCTGTGTTCATATTGAGTCACCAGCTGCAATGCCAATTCCAAACATACATTTTATTTACTTTTTTTTTTGAGACAGGGTCTCACTCTGTCACCCAGGCTGGAGTGCAGTGGCACCATCTTGGCTCACCACAACCTCCACCTCCTGGGTTCAAGTGATTCTCCTGCCTCAGCCTCCCGAGTAGCTGGGATTACAGGCAGGCACCACCATGCCTGGTTAATTTTCGTATTTTTAGTAGAGGTGGGGTTTCTCCATGTTGGTCAGACTGGTCTCAAACACCTGATCTCAAGCGATTCTCCCACCTCGGCCTCTCAAAGTGCTGGGATTACAGGCGCAAGCCACTGCGCCCAGTCAGACATGTATTTTCATACCCCTATGAGGCAGGAATTATTCCCACTTTACAGATGAGGACATGGAGGCTCAGAGAGTTTAGAACTGTGCCCAAGGTCACACAGTATAAAAACAGCAGAGCTGAATTACAAATCCAGCAGGTATGACCAACTCAAAAGTCTGGGCTTAAACTTCCATCAGTATAAAACTACGAAAGCTTGATTGCTTCTGAATGTCCTGCCACTGCAGCGAAGATTGTATGTTATAAAAATAGAACAATGTCAGCATCAGGGGAAGCCAGCCTCATGGGGGATGAGGAAAGACTTAGACAGCCCTGGGCCAATGAATTCCCTGTGGCTCCTGGACTTGGCTGTGTGGACTTAGGCAAATCTCCCACCAAATCTGAAGTCTAGCTTGCTCCTCTACGGGGTAAGAATAACAATTCCTGCAAAAGGATTATAGTGATAATGGAATACCATTTTACGTTTCTGGCACACAGCGGTTGCTCAATAAATATCAGGCATTCGACAGGTATTTGTTGAGCACCATTATGTGTGACTAAGGGCCACTGAGGTCTGCCACACAGTGACACCCCTTCCTCTTCCCGGTGTTGGGCTCCTTCCCCACAACCACTTTCAAGAGAAAGATCAGAACGATTGGAACTCACGGGAAAAGAGTCTTTTTTGGAACTTTTGTGCCATCACTGGGGTTGTAATAACCGGGTCCCGGGCCTGTTGACGTCACTTTTAATCCACGGTTGGTTTTTGATTTAAAACAAGACATTATCATATTTGGCGACTGCTTCACAAGGGATTCGTTGATGTCATAATGCCCTAAGGAGAAAGAAATGTTATGACATGATAAGGAGCTCTTCTCAAGGAAGTGAAGAGCGGTACCTTACTCCTAAGAACGCACTCGATGGCTGCAAGGTGGCGTCACTCTAGGATGGCCAGATGGAAGGCTGCCTGAGACGGCCGAAGACAATCCTCACCATGCGGAGAGCAGGCGGCACAGGAACCACACACTTCGCTGACTTAGCTCTTGCGCTAGCCTGGCAAGATGAGTATCACTGCTTTCATTCTAAACACGAGGAAACTGAGACTCAGAGATATTAAATAATTTGCCAAATTATATTAAATAATTTGTCATCTAACCAGGGACGCAGACAAATCTCTCTACCTTGCTGAAGCCCAGTTTTCCTTCTCCATAAAGTAAGAATAATAATTCTACTGACAACAGAGTTGTCGTGATAGTTGAATAATATTTTAAGTTCCTAGTACATAGTGGTTGCTTTGCAAATATCATGCAATCAACAAGGATCTTTTTTTTTTTTTTTTTTTTTTTTTTTTTTTTTTGAGATAGGATCTTGCTCTGTTATCTTATCCTCTTATCCAGGCTGGGATGCAGTGGCACAAGCACAGCTCACTGCAGCCTTGACCTGCTGGGCTCAGTGATCCTCCCATCTCAGCCTCCCAAGTAGCTGAGACTACAGGTATAGACCACCACGTCCTACAAATTAATTTTTTCTTTTTTTTGTAGAAATGAGGTCTCATTATTTTAACTAGGCTGGTCTTGAACTCATGAGCTCAAGCAATCCTCCCACCTCAGCCTCCCAAAGTGCTAGGACTACAGGTGTGAGCCGTCATGCCCAGCTAACATGTATGTATTGAGCACCAATATATAGAGACTGGTCTGCTTGTCTCCAAAGCCCACACTTCCCCACCATGCCACAATGCCTTGTCTTGAGAAACTGTGACAGAATAAAATGAATTTGTGTTCAAAGCTTTAAGGAAGAAGAGAATGACCAAAACTGAGGTGAGGAGGAAGCGGTCTCACCCCTAAGTTGTCAGGAGCTCTGTGAATAGATGTTCTTCACTCTATTCATATTTGCAATCAATTCAAAACAACCTCACTTTCCAATAAAACAATACTGTTTCCTTAGTTTATGGTACTATCATATAATAATATACTGTATATCTATTTAATACAATGTTCCGAAAGGATTTTTATTAACCTGAAAAGATGTTCCCAGTATCGGCCAGGCATGGTGGCTCAAGCCTATAATCCCAGCACTTTGGTAGGGCGAGGTGGGTGGATCACTTGAGGTCAGGAGTTTGAGACCAGCCTAGCCAACGTGGTGAAACCTTGTTTCTATTAAAAATACAAAAATTAGCTGGATGTGGTGGCATATGCCTGTAATCCCAGCTACTTGGGAGGCTGAGGCAGGAGAATCACTTGAACCCAGGGGACGGGGGCGGAGGTTGCAGTGAGCCGAGATCATGCCACTGCACTCTGGCCTGGGCAACCGAGCAAGACTCCATCTCCAAAAACAAAAACAAAAAGAAATCCCGCTGTGAGACACTGGGCCCATCACCTGCTTTCCTGTCACCTTTGTGAAGTAGGGATAAAATAAGAATAGCTCACACTTTCTGAGCACCTGATTTCGCGCCAAGTACCTGCTCCTTGGGGCTTTGGAGGATTCAATGAGGTCATGAATGTAAGGCCCCTGGCACCCATGGGGAGCTTAACAGACGCTAGTACCCACCATTCCCCTCCTGTTCCGTGTTATAAGGGGCTGGGAGCTTTTCAGGATCCCTCCCAGGAGGGAACAGGCACATATGGCGGACTGTGGAGGTGCCCGTATCTCAGGGCTCACTGACAGGGACTCTGGCCAAACCCCAGGGATGCCGGCTTTGTTCTTCTGTACAAATAGACAAGGCGGGGTTTTGCCCACGGATGATGCAAGGCAGGGGAGCTTGAACTGGGGCTGAGCCTCCTAATTAGTGCTGGTTTTGTTATTCAGTTTCAGATTGATCTTTTTAACTTTAATCTGGATTTGCTGAAATCTGACATACACTACAATTTTATCCACACCCCTCTGCAAGAGGCGTGATTGCAGAAGCAACCTTCCCTGCTGCTCTTCCTGATTCTGGGGCCCAAAAGCTTCTGGGACAGCTCTGGTGCCCAAGGCTCCTGGGGGTGGGGCGTGGTCTGTGGGGCCTATTTGGGATAATCTAACATAATGAGTACTCCAGGACTGGAGGTCAGAGGGCACAGGAGAATCACAACAGCTTTCCCCAAGCCCAGCAGGGGAAACACTTGCAGGAAAGCTCTTGCATACTCCTGAATCTTGGGGGTTCCAGAAGGGGCAATTAAATGAGGGGGGAAATGGGCTCCTTAGTGAGACCTCTGGGCTTGTGCCTGCCATTTACTGGCTGTGTGACACTGGGCAAGTCATTTCAACTCTCTGAGCTTCCATTTCCTCATCTGAAAAACAAGGATAAGTGAAAACCTATGGCAACGGACCTGCAAGACTGTGTGGAGACCACCCGACGTGGTGGGGGGGGGTGCTCTGGAAACAGACCTGCCCCCTCTGTTTTATGACTAGATGATGAGGTCACCCCTAGCGCAGGAGAAAAGGAATGTGGCGGCCGAGTGCTGAAGGAATAGGATGTATGGTCATACCCTGTATCTCCCGCCCCTCCCTGGTGGCCTCTGATGGCACCTGGGCTATAGGAATGTGTACACCTGTGAGGGGGAGAAGCCACTTCTCCACTTGGCTGCCCAGAGCAGGTAGGCCAGGTCACAAAAGGGGAGGCCAGGAAGCTGCGTCGGAGGCGCATTTCCAGCGCCAGGCGTTGTGCTCCTGGTGGGGAGGGCTGGCCGTCTTCTCACGACTCCGGTCTGTTCAGTACCTGCCTCCTACTCCTCCCCACCCAAAGACTAAATCCTTCCAAAGACTCCCTGTGAAGAAGTAGGTCCCCTGCAAATCAAATCTGGGACATTAACCCTCGGGTCAAGGCCAGCGCAAAGCAGCTGCTTACCTGGGGCAGGCCCTTTACCAGCAAAGGCGAGAGATCCTCTTTGGGTTTTTGACATAAACCCGGCTCGGGCACAGACGTTGTTTCTCTGCTTGCAGCAAGAGACGGAGGCCTAGAGGGAGAAAACCCGCCCAGTGCGCTCAGTGCCTTTCCTTTCTTTGTCTTTGTCATCGTGCCTGGACAAGTGGCAAATCTAGATTAAAAAAATCAAACGGAAACCTGTCCTTCTTAGCAAATGAACAGATATGAGCTGTAAAGGTCACACTGACTGTGGCTTCGCCGTCATCCCAGCTCAAGTGGTCTATGAGTTCGTGATCCCCAGAAAATGCTGGTCACTCAACAAGAAACAGAACACACAGCTAGCTGCAGGCCAGCTTCCGGGCTCCCTTCTGCTGAGGACAGGCTGTGTGGCCCTGCATCCGTTCTGTAACCTCTCTGAAACTGAGTTTTCTCATCTGTAAAATGGATTGGAGAGTCAGCTCCTCTTGCTATGGAGTCCCGCCAGGGAGTCGGGGTGGTCCAACAGAGATTACCTCTAGGAAAGTGCTTTTTTCTTTTTAAAGTGTGTAATGCTATGCGTGCAAATTATCTTCATTATTTTTGCTTCCTTTTTTTTTTTTTTTTTTTTTTTTGAGACAGAGTCTTGCTGTGTTGCCCAGGGTGGAATGCAGTGGTGCCATCTCAGCTCACTGCAACCTCTGCCTCCCAGGCTCAAGCAATCCTCCCACCTCAGCCTCCAGCGTAGCAGGGACTACAGGCACACGCCACCACACCTGGCTAATTTTTTTGCATTTTTTGTAGAGATGGGGTTTCACTGTGTTTCTCAGGCTGATCTCGAACTCCTAGGCTCAAATGATCTGCCCACCTTGGCCTCCCAAAGTGTGGGGATTACAGGCGTGAGCCACTGCACCCGGTTTTCTACTATTTTCACTGTTTTCAGGACATGTACCCCTACCAATTCCCATCCTCATTCCTAGGTGCATTGCTCACTGTTCAAACAGCGCTTCTATAAATGCAGCATTTGGGGCACACAACAAAATTGTATCATTTCAGACTGTGATCAGATTTGCAAGCACTCCCTTGTCTCAACTTTTCTGAACTGACCAGAAATTAAGAATTCTGGTCAACTCACAAAATACAGAGTTTGCAATGTGTCCAGAACTCCAAAAATAATAGGAAAAAAAAAAAAAAAAAAAACCCTGAGATCATTCATCTGTTACACATGCATCATAAATATTTTAAATGTCAATGTGCAGTCAGTCCCCTGTACTCATTGGCGAACAGAGGCAATACAAATTAAACCTGCGATTGCTGGGGATATTTACTGAATGAGTGAAACTATTTGCTAGCGCCAAGATGGTGTGATTGGCTGTGATACTCCTTTGTCAAAAAAAAAAAAAATGTTTCTTGAGAAATGCAGATGGCATTTTGATTTTGTGTTGACAAAGGTGGAGGAATTCAGCTTTTCTCAGGGCCTTAATGGCTAGACGGCATGCAGAGAGGGCAAACAAACAGACCAGATGGGACAGGTTAATTACTGGACACGGGAGGGGGGTGTGGAGAGGAGCCAGGTTGCCAGAGAGAAGGTAATAACACAGTACCGAGGAAGAGGACTCAAATACACAAGCGAGGGATCGGGGCAGCAAAGGCAGAGAAAGGCTTTGGCAGACTTCAAAGCAGTGTGGCTAACAGGATTACCGCATTTCTACTCCCCACCACTTGACTCAACCATTGTTCTCCTGGCCTGAAAAAAAGCCACCTGTAGACAAAACAGTACTTCAGCTTTATTTTTCGCCCAGACAGAAAAGCAACTGAAAAGGGGGCATTTTTGTATACACTGAGTGTGTGTCACTGGAAGATTTCCCCATGAGGCCAGGAAAATAGTCAGCAGGTTAAAAAAGACGGAAGCAGATTTATTGTATTGCCATGGAAAGAAATCTAAGAAGCAAATGCATGTGTACTGTGTATATATAGCATAACGCTCATATTGGTGGAGGGACAGAGCAGAAGAGAATAGGAAAGAAATTGCACCTGGTTTTTGTTTGGTTTGGTTGTTTTTTTTTTTTTTGACATGGAGTCTCACTCTGCCACCCAGGCTGGAGTCAGTGGCACGATGTTGGCTCACTGCAACCTCCACTTCCCAGCTTCAAGCAATTCTCCTGCTTCAGCCTCCCCAGTAGCCAGGGTTACAGGCATGTGCCACCACACCTGGCCAATTTTTGTATTTTTAGTAGAGGTGGGGTTTCGCCATATTGGCCAGGCTGGTCTCGAACTCCTGACCTCAGGCGATCTGTCCACCTTGGCCTCCCAAAGTGCTGGGATTACAGGTGTGAGCCACTGTGCCTGGCCTGCACTTGGTTTTTTTTTTTTTTTTTGAGACGGAGTTTCGCTGTTGTTACCCAGGCTGGAGTGCAATGGCACAATCTCGGCTCACTGCAACCTCCGCCTCCCAGGTTCAGGCAATTCTCCTGCCTCAGCCTCTGAGTAGCTGGGATTACAGGCACGTGCCACCATGCCCAGCTAATTTTTTTTGGATTTTTTAGTAGAGCCGGAGTTTCACCATGTTGACCAGGATGGTCTCGATCTCTTGACCTTGTGATCCACCCGTCTCGGCCTCTCAAAGTGCTGGGATTACAGGCTTGAGCCACCGTGCCCGGCCATGGCCTGCACTTGGTTTTTGATGCAGTGGTTTGCTTTGGGAAGTAGAATTATAATGGACTTCCACGTTCTAATTCATGGGTTTCTGTAGGGCTTGAATACATTTTATGATGAGCGTGTATTATTTTCAGGGTCATATTAAGACAATAATGAACAAAAACCATACACCTAAATGTATCTATTGGCAGAAGGACACAATTCTGACTTGGGAATTGGTCATTTCTAGATTAACAGCTGTATACTACTGGGAAGTTCTTCCTTTGATGTGATAAACATTGATTGGATGCTTACTGCATCCCAGGACCCATGCTGGTCATTGGAGACAGGAAGCAGGGTGAAGGAGCAGACACTGAGTTGGGGAGAATCACATAGGAAACACTGACTGTCACATCCTTCAGGTACAACCGGGAGGCTGCAGAGAGAGGCAGCCACATGGACAGTCAGTGCCAGTGTCTGTCACCCAAGCAGGCTGGTTCCCACTTGGGACTGGCAAAAGGGCAATGGCTAAGACCCTTCTGATCACTTTCTGGGACCACACCTTGTCCTCTCTCCTGTTAGCACAGTAGTCTCCTCACTGGTTTTCCAGATCCCACTCTTCAACCCACACTGCAGTCCATTCACCACACGGCAGCCGGAAGGAGCTTTTTTCTTTTTGAGACGGAGTCTTGCCCTGTCACCCAGGCTGGAGGCAGTGGCGTGATTCTGGCTCATTGCAACCTCTGCCTCCCAGGTTCAAGCGATTCTCCTGCCTCAGTCTCCCAAGTAGCTGGGACTGCAGGTGCGTGACACCATGCCTGGCTAATTTTTTTTTTGTATTTTTAGTAGAGACAGGCTTTCACCTTGTTAGCCAGATGGTCTCCATCTCCTGACCTTGTGATCCACCGCCTCAACCTCCCAAAGTGCAGGGATTACCAGTGTGAGCCACCGCACCCAGCTGGAAGGAGCTTTTTAAAAAATACATCAGCCGGGCGCGGTGGCTCACGCCTGTAATCCCAGCACTTTGGGAGGCCGAGGCGGGTGGATCACGAGGTCGAGAGATCGAGACCATCCTGGTCAACATGGTGAAACCCCGTCTCTACTAAAAATACAAAACAAAACAAAACAAAACAAAACAAAAAAACTAGCTGGGCGTGGTGGCGCGTGCCTGTAATCCCAGCTACTCAGGAGGCTGAGGCAGGAGAATTGCCTGAACCCAGGAGGCGGAGGTTGCGGTGAGCCGAGATCGAGCCATTGCACTCCAGCCTGGGTAGCAAGAGCAAAACTCTGTCTCAAAAAACAAACAAACAAACAAACAAACAAACAAACAAACAAACAAACCAAACATCAGATCACACCACCCCACACCTCCAACCCACGAGGGGTTGGAGAGAACCCAGAGAACAAAATGTGAACTCCCTCCTGGGATCTTCAGGGCCCTGCATGAACTGGCCACTGCCTGTCTGGCACCCCCTTCTCCCCTCTCCCCCTAGCTCATGCTACACTAGCCATTCAACCTTCCTGTAGGTCCTTGTGGGCTGAGCTCCTTGCTGTCCCAGGACCTTTGCACATGCTGTTTCTCCAACCCTGGCTCCTCCTCAATCCTTGGGTCTCAGCCTTGGAGCCTCCTCTGACCGTCAAGTCCAAAGTATGTGGTATTGCCCACCTCCATATCCCCACATATTCTCTCTCAGGCTCCAGCTGTCCCTCAAAGTTGACCACGGTTTGAAATTATTTTGTTTGTGTACCTGTTCTTTTCTAAATTCCTCGCTGGAACCTAAGCTGTATCATCAGCCTGGCACAGAGGCGCAACAGGATCCACAGAGGGAAGCCTGTCAGGGCTGGCACGAGGTGACTTTGCGTATTCCCACCCCAGCCATCTGCCAGTGCCTGCTGATGTGCAAATGATGCCTTCAAACTGGGGAACTTGGGCAAGTCCCTTCACCTCTCTGAGCCTCAGCCTTCTTTTCCGTGAATTGGGAACAAGATAATCCACTTCATGGATTCACTTGTGAGTATTAAATATGATTAATACATAACTCTTAGACCAGCACTTAGTACATGAGAAGTACTCCCTCCTCCTCCTTCTCCTCCTCATCATCATTTTCAGGCTCTGATTATGCCAAGGGAAGGCTGCCCAATATAGTAGCCACAGGCTGCATGTGGCTATTGGGCCTGGAAACATGGCTGGCCCCAATTAAGATGTGCTGGAAGAATAAAACACATGCTGGATTTTAAAGACCGAGTACAAGGAAAATAATCTTCCTCAAACAGAAAATTAATAATTTTGATATTGATTAGTGTTGAAATGATAATATTTTGGATCTGTTGGTAAAAGGCATTACTCAAATGAATTTCATTGGTTCCTTTTTCTTTTTAGATGTGGCTACTGGAAAATCTTCAATGACTTCTGTGGCTCCCATTTTACTTCTAGTGGACAGTGCTAGCCTAGTAGGCACTTAGAGAGTACTTTGGACACATATATAATTGCTTAACTCCATCGTAGAAGGTGGACAGGATCTTTGTAGTCAGAAAAATAATTATTATTCATGAATATTATGCAGGAAAAAAGGAAATGGTATAATAAATGTATACAATCAAAATAGTTTAAAAAATGGCATAGTAACATTACTACCTTAAGTACAATTTGTATCTTAGGTACTTTAGAGTACTTTCACATTCCTTGCCTTATGATCACCCTATAGGGCGAGTAAAATTGATTCTATTTTACAGTGGGGGCTGTGACTTACTTACTTATCTCTTATTTAAGGTAAGTAAATATCTTAATTTGCTAACCAAGATGGCTCTACCAAGCTCCATGTATTCTGCGGTCCTTGGGTGACTGCTGCTGTCCTGGGCATGCAGCATAGATGATATCTCATTTAATATTTGCATTAACACTATGAGGTGAACATACATCCCCATTTTAAAGATCAAGAAACTAAGTCCTGGAAAGGTTAAAGGACTTGCCCAAGGCCACACAGTTAGACAGTGGCAGAGACAAGAGCTACACCAAACATCCTGAATCCATCTCTTAACCGTACACGCCATTCTGCCTCGGTGAATACAAAGTGATCATAGCTGGCACGGCAGGGCACGGCTGTTAAAACACCTATTTACTGATATGAAAGAAGTTTCTTTTCCCTAGAACAGAAAAAGTAAATCACTAGTGGCTGCAGATAAGTGGTAACTGATCCACCCATTGTTACAGATGAGAAAACTATGTCCCAGGAAGGCTACAGGACGAGACCAATTAGAGTATGTGTTTCTCAGGGCAGTGGTCTCTCCACAGATTCATAATGGCCTCCATGTTGCCCACCTTGCTCTCTGGGGTTTACAAATTCCCTGTAAGAGTCTTGTATAGCCGGCTGGGCGCGGTGGCTCATGCCTGTTATCCCAGCACTTTGGGAGGCCAAGGCGGGTGGATCACAAGCTCAGGAGTGCAAGACCAGCCTGCTCAACATCGTGAAACCCCGTCTCTACTAAAAATACAAAAATAAGACGGGCGTGGTAGCGAGCGCTTGCAATCCCAGCTACTTGGGAGACAGAGGCAGAAGAATCGCTTGAACCCAGGAGGCAGAGGTTGCAGTGAGCCACTGCACTCTCAAAAAAAAGGTTGTGGTGAGCCGAGATCACGCCATTGCACTCAAGCCTGGGTAACAAGAGTGAAACTCCGTCTCAAAAAAACAAAACAAAACAATACAATACAAAACAAAACAAGAGTCTTGTACAGCCTTAGGCACCCATTGGATCGTCAACAAACTAACTGGCTTGACAACTGCACTAAAATGTGATGTCCCCAAGATCCCCCCTTCCTTTGAGTTTAGTGAACCATTCATTTGATCTATAGTTAGCAAGCACATGCAGAGCTCTTACATTGTAATGGTTTGGTGCAGGAGTTTCAAATTTGAGAACTTTCCTAAAGCTTGGCAACTGGAACATGCTGGAACACGAATTACTGAAGTCTCTCTTGGAAATAAAATCTGATGGGATAGTGTATGCGTTCGCTGCAGGATATTTAGAAATGTTGGTGTCCAACCGGGCGCGCTGTGAAGAGACAACCAAAAGAATCAGTATTGTCACATCATCCTGTGGCTCTGAAGGACAGATGCCAAAAAGATGGCGGCCAGCACAAGGTTTAAATGCATTTTATAAAAGGCGAATTTCTGGCAGGTAACAACGATAAACTGACCTCAGGCTTTGAGGATCCGTCCTGGAAAAATGCAAGTTCAGACCTGTACTCGCTTCTGTAAACTAACTCAAATTATTCATCTTCTGTTTGGGACTTGGCAAAAATGATTTTGCCATAAATGCATTTCCACCCAATCTTGTTCCAGGCCACTTACCCTTGACTCATCAGCTGTTGGGTGATTTATGTGATAGGAAGCTTCAGACGCTCTTCTCGGCCTAGGCTTTTCTTCTGAGTAAAATCTCACATCTTGTTTCTAAGGTTAAAAGATCTGAACTGCCTAAGCAATGAGTTTGCTTCAAACAGAGCTCCAGGGGGCTTGCTGTCCACCCATGCCTCCTGCCCTCCACCAAATTACTGTTTTCATCAAATCTGCCAGGATTTTCACTGTTTAACAAAACCAACCCCACTCCTTTCAGGAAGCCACGATAAATTAGCTTCAGTTAAAAAACAAACAGAATCAATGTTTGTCAAAAGAACAGGGACAAAAGTCACAGAAACTCGGTGATAACATCACTTTCCCCTAAGATAGCATGGCAAGTGCTGGAGTCTGATAAAACAAAAAA
Source organism: Saimiri boliviensis (assembly GCF_048565385.1). NCBI lineage: Eukaryota > Metazoa > Chordata > Mammalia > Primates > Cebidae > Saimiri > Saimiri boliviensis. Next base: position 22,649,291 of record NC_133459.1, read on the forward strand.
TTTCCCACTATTTAATGGTTAAAACCTTGAGAACGTTGCCCTGGATTTTCTCACTTGATAGGAATCAGTAACTACACAAACACAGAAAGTGGCTGAGCCCAAAGGAAGGCAGTAGGGGCCCCCACTACTTCACTCTATGCTTGGTGGTGACGGTTCTCAGCGTCTGGTTTATGGACCACCGCTGGCATGTGGGTGGGTGTAGCAACAGAAGCAGGGGTGTTCTTGTCCAGAGCCTAACCTGGGTTCAAGTCCCAGCTCGACCTCAACCTCTTCAGTATGGGGAGTTAACTCCAAAGCTGGTCTGTTCCTTGAATTCCAATAAGAAATGGCTACATGCAGTGCGTCAGGATTTGCTGATGCTCCTAGAAGTAAGGTCACCGCAGCCTTGAACGCATGCTTCACCTTTTTCATTCTGGCTAAGAGTTAACCAGTACCTTTGGGGGATTTTTGTGTTTAATCCTCATGACAACCCTGAGCAGTAGATCTTATGATTATCTGCACTTTACAGATGAGGAGGCTGGACTTCCTCCACTAATTCAGGCAGAGGATCAGCATTCCTACCCAAGTAGTCGGCCTCCACCACATGACATGGATCACACGGCTCATTCTAAAGAGGAATGGGTCGAGTGGTGATAACAAGCACATTCTAGCACGGACTCTTGGTTTAGAACACTTACAACTTACATTTTGAAAATGAAAAACTCTTCTTCCCAAAAAAGTCCCAGTAGAGGCAATGTTCTATAAAGCATCGAAATAGAATTAGTCTCAGAGTGTGGCTACAGTGACATCACTCACCAACACTACACACCCCTTGGTTTTCTGCCAGGCCTGTGGCCTCCAATCTGGCCATAAGCTGGCATTTATGAGCCTGTTCCAGCACCCACCAATTTTTCTAGAGCCACTCCTGCTGGCATGCAAATACAGAGAAGCCATCAAAGTCTCCACCCTCCTACCTCATGTACTTCTCCTAGTCAGTGCTGTGGAAGATTCTGGAGCAAAGATTCGGAATATACTAATAAAGCTCTATATCATTTGGACTTAGAGAGATGACAGGTCTCTCAAAAGGTTGGGTGTGGTTGTCTCAACAGTCATGAGGAGGTTTCTAAAACGTATAGACCCACAGAGTTTTCTGGTCAGCCTTATCCATAATCACATCCCTACTCGTCATTCCGATTTTTCTCTGATGAGAGCTACTTTTAATTCCCTCCAAGTCTTGGGATCTAGAAGTGGAGGAGGGGCTGAAGATGAAAGTTACTGAAAGAGGCAGTGGGGTGGGAGGATATGAAATTCTCATCCAGTTCATCCAGGAAGGTGGTAAGAGGCAGGGATCTCCTGATAAAGCTCTATCAGGCACCCACTCAGGTATAGGACCTTCAGTGCTTATACTTGAGTGTAACATAACTGTAAATACAAATCCCATATTTGTCAAAGGGAGGAGAAGAGGAAGCCTGAGCAATTCAAAGTCTACCTTCTTTGGGGTTTGGTTCTGAATTTTTTAAAGGCCTGGAAGGCATGGCTAGGTTCTACAACACTCAGATCTTTCCTGGGGCGCCTTCTCCTCCAGAGGGTCCGGCTTTTCATTTGGAAAGTTACTGCGTGCAAAACCCAGTAGAGAACCGATTGCGTGCTCTGATTCAGTCTCTTTTTTGGCACCAAGAAGGAATGGGCAGTGCCATTATTTAGCAAAGAAGTTCTCGGGGAGAAAACCTAGGTGTTGCAGGAAGTATTGTTTGTGACTCAGGTGGTAACAATCATAATATTTAGCATGTTTATAGTGCTTTGCTGTTTCAAAGAGTATTTCACTCATTGCAACGTTAATTTGCCCAGTGCCTCCAGGGAGCCTCCACTTTCATGAGGCAACTGGGACACAGAAGGGTGACGTGCTTGAGGTCACGTCAAGAATCCACAGCTGAGTCAGGATCAGGTCTTAAGTCTTGTCTTCTAAGCCAGGACTTCATGAGACGGCACTTCTTTTGAGTTTCTGTCCTAGCAGAGCTGGTGGTAGAAGAATAGGTAGAGGCATGGCTGTTGTGTGAACCTACCGAGGCCATACACAGACTCAGCTTCTTCAGTAATGGGGCGTTCACTCCAAAGCTGGTCTGTTCCTTGAATATCCATCTCTGCCAAATCCGAATTCCAATAAGACGTGGCTACATTCAGTGTGTCTTAAATGGTCCTTTCGTGTGGTTAAAAAAAAAATCAGGCTGGCACAGTGGCTCACACCTATTATCCCAGCACTTTGGGAGGCCCAGGCAGGCAGATCACGGGGTCAGGGGTTTGAGACCAGCCTGGCCAACATGGTGAAACCCCACCTCTACTAAAAATACAAAAATTAGCTGACTATGGTGGCACCCACCTGTAGTTCCAGCTACTTGGGAGGCTGAGGCAGGAGAATTGCTTGAACCCAGGAGGCGCAGGTTGCAGTGAGTCTAGACTGTGCCATTGCACTCTAGTCTGGGCAGCAGAGCAAGACTCCATCTCAAAATTAATAAATAAATAAAAGTTCCAATGTCAGGCATTATAATATATCTGTGCAAGAAATTATTACAACTTTTTAAAAGAGGTAAGATAGCATATGTTTGTTAATTTAATGTTAGAGTCTGGGCTTGCTTTCTTTTTCACCTGTTTTTGAGACAGTCTCCCTCTATCAGGAGTGTGATAGTGCAATCATAGTTCACTGCAGCCTCAACCTCTTGGGCTCAAGTGGTCCTCCCACCTCAGCCTCCCGAGTAGCTGGGACTATAGGCACACATCACCACTCCTGGCTAATTTTTAAATTATTTTGTAGAGATGGGGTCTCACTATGTTGCCGAGGCTGGTCTTGAACTCCTGGGCTTAAGTGATCCTCCTGCATTGGCCTCCCAAAGTGCTAGCATTATAAGCATGAGCCACCGTGCCTGTCCACTTCTCGCTTTTCTTCGTCAGGTAGCCTTACCCTCGTTCGTATCTTTCCCTTTGCTGTATCTATTTTTCTTGACCATTGATAAATATTTTTAAGAAGAAGCCTATCTTTGCCCAACTCCGGTCAGGGTCATTGGCAATTCATATAGCTACTTGATTGTTACAGTCCTCAACAAAAATAAAGTCCCATCTCTTACAAAGAGAAGGAATGGGGGTGGGGCCAGTACATTTCAGGCCCACTGCTGTCTTTCTTTTTAGTCCTATCAGACTTCTCAATACTTTGACAACCCAATTAGATTAAGCATTGTAAAAATCCTGTTACAATAAGATGTGTAAGAGTAACAATTTCCTGATATGCCTAAAAATCTCAGGAAAATACTTGCTTAGTCCACTCGGTGATGACAAAATTGGTTTGGTAGGATCAAGTTCTGAATATTCCTCTGGCTTCTCTTCCCACCCTGGCAATGGGTGAAGCTGGGCAAAAGTTACTTAGAGACACAGGGTCCAATTTACCTGCATGAAATTTGAGGAGGCAGTGACTCTCCTAATTAGAACCATGGGCCTTTGGAGAGAAAGGACCAGATGTCCAATATACAATTACTCAATGAATGAAGGAAATTACGGACCAGTTCATGCTTTACTCAAGAGAAGTGGCTCTCACCGTCGAGGGAAACGTGCATGTTCCTTTCTTGGACAACGAGACACTGTTGGACACGGGCGACTGGTGAATGACATTGTAGGACCCAGGACCTGGGATATCGTTCTGAAAGGGAAGAGAAGGTGGCATCATCAGGACACTTCAGTTCCACTGTGCTTTCCCACAGGCGCTACCATCACTTGGCGAGTGACAGCCTGGCTCCACCATTTCCTGACTTGCCCGCTCAGTTACCAAGGGGTGGGGCTGGAATTCCAATCCAGACTAGGACTCCCAAAGCCCTTGCTCTTTCTACTATGCCATGATGAATTCTAAAAGAACATGGTTGTTATTTCACGTCATTAATGAAATGGGCATAAAATGGGACACTGGACGCGGCTGAGGAGCAAGTCAGTGTGCAGCGATTGGGTTAGCCGAACCAACGCAAGGGAAGGGTGAGTGACTGCACGTTCACCCCACCCCACCTGACTCAGCTTCCTCCTTGGCCTTTCAGATGAGAAACCAGGGAGTGTTTCTGTTTATAAAGCAAAACGAAACAAAAACAGCCTTCATCCCAAACAAGGCCATTTCTAACTCAGACAAAAAGAGGCAAGCTCCTGAGGCTCAAATGCTGCGTGGTGCAGGCATGTGAGAGAGGAATAAACAAGAGGTCGATTCCAAGTTCATTTCTGCTGCAGCAGCTCATTGGGCTTTCATCGCATTTCCCATGCTGGTTACTGGGGGAAGTAAATGCTGGCAGAAGCTGGCCGAGCACCCGGTATGAGATGCTAAGGATGCTCCCCTGTCGCAAGATGTTCCTGGGTGCCTGCTTGGTGCCAGAAGTTTTTCAAAGTCTTTCTCATTTTCACCATTGGCCAGTGAGGGAGGGATTATTGTCCCCATTTGATAGACGGAGACACTGAGGGCACATGGAGATGAATTTGCCCACGTCCCACTGCTGTAAGTGGCGGTACCTGACTTCAGTGCCAAGTGCACGGTGTGTGCCATCTCGTTTACTCCTCACACAAGCCTTTTACGGTGAGGTATTGTCAGGGCCACTTGAAGGCAAGTGAGGCCCTGAGACACTGGGCCATAGCTAGTAAGTGGCAAACCCCGGAGCTGGGCCTAGACAGCACGGCTCCAGACCTTGCTCTCTCTAATCTCTGCCACTCAGGCCTGGCCTGTCTCCACTGTCCTCCTGCCTTCCTTAGGGTGGAAAGCTCAAGGCACCCTCAGTGCTTTCCAGGACTTTCCAGTCTGGCCGGGCAGTATGTAAGTACGGTTTTATAGAAGGGATCGGGTTGAAGTGCTAGTCACAGGTTCTTCTGTGCTGACTTTTAAATTCAGTGAGTCCTCTCACCCTTGCCCCATGGCAGGTGGGGACAGCGGAGCTGATTCCTGCTTTAGGTGAAAATGATCCTGGTAGACGGAAGCAGAACTGACTGTCATGGAGGGTGAGGCAGGCAGCAGGAGGCGCTGCAGAGCCGGGTTCTCCAGCACCCCAGGCCGAGAGCTCGGGAGAACCCTGGTGTTGTGGATGCCGATGCGAAGGGCCGTGGGGAGACAAGGAAGAGACTTTTCCAGGCAGCCGTTTCGGGGAAAGCATCAATTTACTGAGAGCTCATTGTGTGCCATGCACTTTCCTGAGGACTTTACATGCACTATTAGTTCGCTTAGTCTCCATCTGAAAGAAGTTGGTGACAAAAGAGATAAGGCCCACATAACCAGTAAAGTCAGAGCCAGAACGGAGGCGCTCTGACCAGAGTCTGCTCTTAACCACGAAACCAAACTAACTCTCAAATGAGATTGTACAGGATTAAAAAACAAAAACCCGGTCGGGAGCAGTGGCTCACGCCTGTAATCCCAGCACTTTGAGAGGCCGAGGCGGGCAGATCATGAGGTCAGAAATCGAGACCATCCTGGCTGATATGGTGAAACCCTGTCTCTACTAAAAATACACAAAATTAGCTGGGCATGGTGGCACCCGCCTGTAGCCCCAGCAACTTGGGAGGCTGAGGCAAGAGAATTTGTTGAACCCGGGAGGCAGAGGTTGCAGTGAGCCAAGATCGTGCCACTGCTCTCCAGCCTGGGCAACAGAGCAAGACTTCGTCTTAAAACAAACAAACAAACAAACAAACAAACAAACCCACTGGCTTATGAATCAGAATTTCGTCTCAGTGCTGCTACAAGCTAAGTGATTCTTGAGCAAGTCATCTCTCTGGGCTTCCTTATTTGTAAGTCCAAGGTGCTGGGCCTGGCGGTGCTTTTGAGCTTCCAGAGTCCCTGCATCTAGGAAAGCTGACACAGGAAGTGTCACCGTGACTTTTCTAAGTTTAAATAGTAGATAGTGAAGACACACACCTCCAGCTCCCGGTCTATCACCACACTCTCAGCCTGACCATCGGTTCGCAAGAATTTTCTGAGCACTCGTATGTGTCTGAGGAGCGAGGCTTTCCAGATAAAATACATGCTCCAAATGCCTGCTCCATCCTATTGTCCAGTTAAATTAGAATTTCAGATAAACCACAGATGGTGATTTTGGCATAAGTATATCCCATGCAATATTTGGAACATACTTGTACTAATAAAGTTGCCATTTATCTGAAATTCTAATTTAACTAACCATCTTATATTTTCATTTGCCGAAGCTCACAACCTTCCTGGGTTTTAATTACACTTTAATTCTGCCACACTGCAAACTGGCTTGAGTCCAGGGCCAATGGGAAGCGGGCTGTTACCACGCAGCCTGGAGGAACGGAGCGCTGCTTGTGTGATCTTAGTGAGCCAAAGGAGCGTCCTCCAGGCAGCAGCAGCTGGAGCTGGCCGTGGCAGCTTGCGGGGACAACTGCTAAAAATTCCAAAACGTTGCTGGTACTGGCTTGCAACTGGCCGGGTGGGAGTATTTACACCACAAAAAGGGGCAGATGCTGCATCCCAGCACTCTCCTTTGAGGAGGGTACGTGGTGGTTGACCAGCACACCACCACCTGCGTACAGCACCTAAGCAGGTCTCTGGGAGGGAAACGTCAAGCATCTTCTGGCAACTTCGAGAGGTGGGTGGGTGGCATCCTCGGAGAGACCGTTTGCCTGTGTGGTAACAGTGCCTGCGACTGACATCCTGTGACTTGGATAGATTTAGGCCTCTCAGAGCAAACCCCAGAGAACAAGAATCCAAGTTATGCCTGGTGTGAACTTAGCCACTCCTTGATTTCTTGGCAAAAACCAAATAAACCAACAAAATAAAAATGTCATGTGTAGGGACGGAGAAGGGAAGAGAACTCAGGTTTACTAGCACTCTATGGAAGCCTGGCGCCAGACGGCTTACCCACTGTCTCCTTCACTGCCTCTTAGAGTGAGGATTAACAATACACATCAAGCAGGCGCAACAGCCGCGGACGGAGCCCACTGTCACCATCATCACCACCATCCCCACACAGGATGCTGCCTGTCACTGCCTCCACGGAGCCAGGACCCTCCCTCGGGGGTCACAAACCTTCACGGTGGGACTGAGCAGTTTCTTAGCAGCCCCTTGAAGTCCCCTGAGTGGGATGGGGGCAAAAATGTAATTCAGCAGAAACTGATTGAAAGCTGCTGCGCATCAGGACCTGTGCCTAGAGTGGAAGATACGGGTGCAACCTGTTAGCAGCTCACACGGTCTAGAAATGGAATGAAGGAGATGCATCACAACCGTGCTAAAGGATGGATGTGTGCTCCAAACTCGGCAGGAAATGCACAGACTTGAGCTGGGGTCATTCAACCCACTGTTGAGGGATCTGCGGGGTCTGGAAAGGACAGCAGTGACTGGTGTTCAAGGAGCCGCTAGGCAGGTGCTAGGGAGAAGATAGCACACACATTAGCCTCATGTCAAGGGCATAAGATGGGCTGTGGGAAGTGCTTCCACCTGGGGAAGATGCTGGGGAAACAGGGTCTGAGGAGCAGGAGCTGCTACCTGGCTCATCCTCACAGCCCGGCCTTGACTGCACAAGCTACTTCACCTTCTTTTCATCTCAGGATCATTATCTGAAAAGTGTGGATAATGATGGGATTTAGCTCACAGGGTTATTATGGAGATTAAGTGAGGCAATAAATGCAAAGGTCTTTGAGGGGTACCTGGCATGTCATCAGTGCCAGCCCAGAGTTTGCAGACCCCTTAGCAGTGGGTACTAGTGACTGACACAGAGAAGTCAGGCTTCACACAGAGCAGGGCGCAGGGCAGACCCTGCTGTGGGTCAGCTATGCAACTGAGGGCACCCTTAAGGCAGCTGTTCCCTTGCACACGGTGACCTCTGCAAACTGAACTTCCTTTCATTTAAACATCCCTGGTCTAGTGTCATATCACATTAATAAGTGGACAATATTAACTTTGTTCGATTTCACTGCAAATTAACCACCGGCTGGCTTACTGTTTGGGAGGGTAGATTTACTGCCAGGCTATGTACGTGGTATTAATATATATTTTTAGACTATGCCCATCTAGAGTACATGGTCCCCAGGTCCTACCAGTATTTATTTATTCAAGCCTGGAAGGGATGAGGTTTAGAACCATGAAACAGTCATTCCTGACAAGGGCTTACCTACCTATTACAACATCTTTATTTTTAGGATGAGGAAACAGAGAAGCAAAGACATGAAGTGGTGACCTTAGGAGTACTCAGTTTGGGAAACAGTGACCACAATCAAAGATGAAGTGGGGACAGAACCAGGGAGGCAGGGGAGGAAAATGTCCCGCAGGCTCCTGGGCTGTGCTGTGTCACAGATGACTTAGGCATGTCTCTTCACGCACGCAAAGTCACCAGCACATCTGTAAACAGCTCGAAAATGTTCAGGAAAACAGACTTCATTTCTAGCAGCCAAAATCGCCAGTCCAGACACTGAGCTCTGTGAAGGATTCCTTGTACCTAGCAGTGAGATTCTCACGGGGAATGTGAGCTGGGTCACGAGGCCCTGACGGTTCACTGCAAAGTTAGCCTGATAAGGTAAGTGCACATTCCCAAGGGCACTGATTCTCCATGTCAAAGATGTGTCCAGGGGACCGCGGGACTCCTGTGAGGAGGCGGCCATGTTCCATCAGGAGCAAGGGTGTGCGTGGCTAATGCTTTAAGAAGCGCGGTGAGGCGCTGGACTTTTAAAATTGGTTTTTAATTTGTATTGCCTCACTAAATGGGTGATGTCAAACAAGATCTTTAACTGTCAATGCCCATTTCCTTCAGGAAAAATGAGAATAGAGTAGGTATAGAGTAGGATTTTGGTTTTCTGTTTTTATACCTTGAGGAGACCTCAAAATTACATAATCCAAATTTTATGTTTCAGTGGAGGAAACTGAAGCCTGGAAAAGTCAAGTGACTGCTTGAAAGGCCCACAGCCAGTGACAGAGAAGGACACAGAATGCCTGATTCATGGATCCATGCCCTTTCCATAACATCTCATGCTTAGTTATAAAATGCTTGCAAATGCTGAGATGAAAGTTTGCATGTTGTCAAGTAATACGACCACATTTGAAAAGTTGGAACCCAGTCTCAGCAATTTGTCTGTATTCGATGCTGCCTATAGGTTTGGCGCCCTGCCCTGTGGTTCCTTCAGTCGAAAATGTTCTGAAAAGCAATCATCTTTTAAAACATGAACTTTACAAGTCGGCCTGTTTGGGTTCTGAATTTGAGTGTTCAGAACTAGATGGCAGAGGATAGGGCCCCACACGTTAGCTGATATCCTCCCTGTCTTCAGCTTGGTCTGTTTTGCTGAGGCCTTTTCAGAAACTTGCTGACTTTTCCAGGCCACATTTACAGCTTTGCAGGCCACAAAGGCAGGCGTGGTGCAAGAGGCTTTGGAGTGATCTAGGCCTGGGCTGAGGTCTAATTCTTTGACATTGATTCAGCACGCATTTATTCTGAGCCTCTTAAGTGCCAAACCCTGCGTTGTGTGACCTTGGGTGGGTCATTTAACTTCCCTAAGCCTCAATTTCCTCTTGGGTTAAATTAAAATAACAAACCCTTCCTTTCAACATTGTTCTGAGGATTAGAAATAAAAGTACACACAGTAAGGGTAAGTGAATGGTGGCTGCTATTATTTTTATCAGAGACTGGGCTGCAAATATCCTAGAGATGAACGATATATTATCATTAAATTGACAAATGAAATCAGACAGAAAATGGGAATGAGCCAAACAGTGTAAAACCCCATCTCCACTAAAAATACAACATTTAGCCAGACATGGTGGCAGGCACCTGTAATCCCAGCTGCTCAGGATGCTGAGGCATGAGAATCGCTGGAACCCGAGAGGCGTAGGTTGCAGTGAGCCCAGATCATGCCACTGCACTCCAGCCTGGAGGACAAGAGTGAGACTTGTCTCAAAACAAACAAACAAACAAAAAACAGAGAAACTAGAGAGAGAAGAAAACCCCTGAGCGAATATGTATCATCTTTAGAGAAAATCTACAAGTTAACTAAAACTGTGTGTGTGGTGTGTGTGAGTGTGTTTGTGTGTATACACTCTATTCTTTATTATTTGCTTTCTTAGAATCCTAAAATATCAGAAGTGGAAGAAACTTAAAACATTCTCTAGTTCAGCGTTCTCATCTACCAAGGAGGAATCAGGCTGAGGCCACCAGGGCTGGCCGAGGCCCCTCACTCCATGCCTTGGCTCTGTTCAGAGCCTAGATCTCCTCATTCCCTGTCTGCCATCCGGGGAAGGTGACAGGATAAAAGCCATTTTTAGAGTGCACTAAAAGATATCTGAAACGACGACTCCTCCAAAAGAACATTATTCCAAAGGTCTTGCTTAAATGAATGAAGGAATGAAAAACTTTTTAGACGCTAAGGACGCCGGTGAGTTGCTTCTGCCCCCTGCTGGTGAGAGAGGAGAAAGTCAGGTCCCAGAAATCTCAAAGATTAAATAAGGACGGGTCAGGAACCATGCATAACTTTCCAGGTTAGACAGGAAGAGATGTGGCAAGATGTAAGGGAGGGGTGGGGGCTGAGTAACAGGAACATGATAACACATTTTTTTTTTTTTTTTTTGAGATGGAGTCTCAGTCTGTTGCCCAGGCTGGAGTGCAGTGGCACAATCTTGGCTCACTGCAACCTCCGCCTCCCAGATTCAAGATGATTCTCCTGCCTCAGCCTCCAAAGTAATTGAGATTACAGGCATGTGCCACCACTCCTGGCTAATTTTTGCATTTTTAGTAGAGATGGGGTTTCACCCTGCTGGCCAGGCTGGTCTTGAGCTCCTGACCTCAGGTAATCTGTCCACCTTGGCCTCCCAAAGTGCTGGGATTACAGGTGTGAGCCACTGCATCCAGCCAATAACACATTAAGGATTTTTTTTTTTTTTTTTTTTGAGATGGAGTCTTGCTCTGTTGCCCAGGCTGGAGTGCAGTGGCGGGATCTTGGCTCACTGCAACCTCTGCCTCCAGGATTCAACAATTCTCCTGCCTCAGCTTCCTGAGTAGCAGGGATTACAGGTGTGAGCCACTGTGCCTGGCCAGAAGTATTTTGTTTTGTTTTGTTTTGTTTTTAAAAAGGAGGGCAGTCCTTGTTACAAAGGTAATTTTTTTTTTTTCCACACAGGGTCTCTCTCACTCTGTCACCCAGGCTGGAGTACAGTTGCGCTATCTCAGCTCAATGTAGTGTCAAGCTCCCAGATTCAGATGATTCTCTCTCCTCAGCCTCTTGTGTAGCTGGGACTACAGGCACACACCACTACATCCAGCTAATTTTTATACTTTTTTTTTTCTTATAGAGATGGGGTTTCGCTATGTTACATGGGCTGGTCTCAAACTCCTGGCTCAAGGGATTCTCCCACTTCAACTTCCCAAAGTGCTGGGATTACAAGCCTAAGCCACCACGCCCAGCCCTCAAAGGTAATTCTAGATGTATTTGACTCTTCTATTCCTCTTGTGTTATTTGAAGTCATGTGATTTCCTCTCATAAGGATAGGGAAGTTTTTTTTTTTGTTTGTTTGTTTTTTTAACCTTTTACTTAATTGATAACACTTGGGAATTTTTTAGTTTTATAATGATTTTTAAAATATATTTTTTTTTCTTAAAAGAGCTTTGCTCCAGCTCAGTATTTCTGGCACCATAAATCTGGACATAGGTGTTTTTCCCTGGATGTCCCATTTTTCAGGCTGCTTCTTACAGTTAGTCTAGTTGGTGGCCCTCAGTGGTACCGGTGTGGTGGCTCCTGGGATCACACTGCCCTCCACTGTCCACAGAGAGACACAGAAGCCAGGCAGGATGTGCTTGTCCCATGAGGCTAAAACTAAAGAATCCCTAAGACAACGTCATTACCTTCTTACGAGAAAATCTCTTGGCTTGACTATTGAATCCTTTTTTTTCTGATTCTGGAATTATCCAAGCTTGGGACTTAAAAGAAATGGAGGGTTGTGTTGGATATGCAGCAGTAAAACCTAAACAATAAAAATGAAATAAAAGCAAAATGAGTACAAAACAATGACTGACAAATGTGGAAAATACAGAGGTATATGTTAAAGTTGTATTTTAAATAGTGGAGAAGAAAAACGTGCCTTCTGGCAGGAAATAGACATGAAACCGAATTTTTTTTTAGAGAGTCTCGCTCTGTCACCCAGGTTGGAGTGCAGTGGCGTGATCTCAGCTCACTGCAACCACACCCTCAAAACCACATCACATGCTGGGGCTAGGGGAGGGACAGCATTAGGAGAAATACCTACTGTAGGTGACGGGGTGATGAATACAGCAAACCGCCATGGCACATGTATACCTATGTAACAAACCTGCACGCTCTGCACTTGTACTCCAGAAATTGAAGTATGATAAACAAATTTTTCTTTTTAAAGTACTCCCCATTTTCTTTCCCTCTTGGCAATTTGTCAGGCTTCCCCTTTCCAGCTCTTACACTAGTGAGATGTGGTCACAGAGAGTGCCTTAAAGCAGGCTGTCCCAGGGAAAAGCACGGAGACGACAGAAAAGACATTCTTGCCAGGCAGCAAGGATGTGGGAAGACTATTCTGGGAGCAGCCTGGACAAGGCGCGGGCAGAGGATACAGGAAGTGTCCTCACGACTCCTGGACCTAGATTCAGACACCAGCATCAGGCCATTAAAATCCAAAGAGGTTAGGGAAATCCCCGCGGGGGGCCGGCTCTCACTTTTCGGGACACTGTGCAAGACAGGTGTACGTTTTCGTTTCTGCTTTGAGCAGACATGGGGTTAAAAAGCAGAAAAGGGTCATTTATAGAAAGTGAAGTTCTAAGTTCGCTTGTATAGGTTGTGATGTATAAATACACGTCTGGCGTATAAACTCCCCTCCTGCCGAGACTTCCATAACCACAAGAACTGGGCAGCATCGATCTGCATAGCAAGTTGATGACAGACCCTAACCTGTAAGTGTAATGGACTCTGACTCCAGTTTTTTGATGTTTCGTGGCTGATAGCTCTTCACCCTCACCACTCCCGCGTGCCCTTCTGCCCCACCACTGTGCAAGCAGATGAGAAAGCCCAATGCTCCCTCCTGTGGCACCAGCTGGAAGTTCAAACCACACAAACCCCTCCTCTCAGTCAGTCCCATTTTCCAACCATAAGGAAACCCCCAAGCCAGGCTCCTTTCCCTGCTCTCCCAAGCCATTATTGGATCAGGTGAGGAAGGCCATGCTGCTGTCCTCAGAAGGCCTCACTATGCGGGTGATAAGCCTTTTTCTACACTCTTGATGAGCCTGTGTGTGGCACTGTCAGGCATGACATCTAAACTAAATTTTGGTTGGGGGGGGGGGGGGTGAATCCTGACTCTGTAGGCTGTTCCCAAGAGCAAGCCAAATTATTTTAACATCAGAATCCTAACCGTCAGAGAGAAAATGCGTGCAGAAATGGAGGGATAAAACAGTCAAGAGAAGGAAAGAATAAAGCATGTGTCAGCCATGGCCGAGAGTGGTTTATACAGAAACCGTTGGTAAGGTTCATTTCTTCATCTCTGAATTTTCAAAAAAACAATGTGCCTTTTCAGAGCGGGAAGCCCAAAGACAATAGCAACCCCTCAAGGGGTACTCTCTTGAACCAGCTTCACAGATGAGGAAACTGAGGCTTAGAGGGATTGTTACTCATCCAAATCACCCAGCACTTAGCGGAACAGGTGGGGTGTGCACAGGATTTGCCTAAGGAGCCCAGGCTCTTGAGCTCTGAGCTGTGCTTCCTCTTCCTGAGTTGGCCTCTAGTAAGTGCTCAGTAAATGGCTGACTGACATGATGGGGAGAGGGACACTTGAGCCTAATCTGCGTGGGTGGAGGATGAAGCAAGTCAAAGGAGCTGAATACATGTTTAAGCAGAAACTATTTGGGAATATCAATATGCAGTACATTTATTCTTCTCCTCCTCTCTCCTCCCCTCCCCATTAAATAGGTGAATGGCTGTTTTTAGTTTGTTTGCTTTAAGAGAGCTATACAGCAAATCAAAAGGCAGAAGCAGCTGCAAGACTTCCTGGCTTTTGTTTCTAAAAGCCTAAGCCTATGGAACAGCCAAGAGAGTGTGCAGAGGAGGCACTAAAGAAAAGAGCGTTATTTAGAGGTTAAAGGAAGGACATTCTCCTGGGGACAGGAGAGGTTTCTGCCTGACTGGAAGGAGAGCCGAGGCTTCTGGTTCTAACAGAATAGCCTGTATCACAGCAATCAGATGAAACAACCAGAAAAGAATTTTTGAAAACCACTCTGGATGACTGAACTCCTGCTTCTAACCAAAAAGGGACCAGATTTGCCCTCCCAGCTGGAAAAAAAATAGTTAAAAATGGGCAAGATGTATGAAGCCATCAAGACACTGGACATCAGGCAACAAAGGACAGGGATCTCTGAGAGAAGCAAAATAAATGAGGCTGGCAGTAAGATGGCCCCAGCTTTCTGCCAGGAGAAAATCTCCAGGCCACAGCACAGGAAGAAGGGCTCCGGATGGGGCCCCGTGGTCTGCGTGAGTCGAGGAAATGGATCTGGGAGTGCAGAAAGGCCAAGACAGCTGAGTTCACAGAGCAGAGTACCAGAGAAGAGAGAGCTACGGAGCTCTGCAAAGGGGCCCCTGAGCGAGTTCCTGGGTATTGCCCAACACAGGCGCATCAGAAAACTACTCAAGGCTGGAGAAAGAGCCGCCTGACAGAACTCAAGTGAGCAATCCCTGAGGCTTCCCCGGGGCCAGGAACAGCTCCTGTTTTTGTGAGTCACAGCGGGAAAACCTCATAATTCATGGAACATAAAGTATGCAGGAGGGTTTCACCTCAGGAATTGGCCAGATTACCCCTAGACTAAATGCTGCTCTGGTCCCAGCTAAAAAAGCTTCAAAGCGAGACCCGAAAAGATCAAATTGTTTCCAGATACTTCAACTGGGTCTCAGAACAAGATACAAGAATATTTACAGGACTACAAAAATAGACAGCACCTAAGAAGTCAAATTCAAAATATCTGGCATTGATACACTTAATAGGAGAAAGAAGGAAAAAATATACTTCAAAATGGGGGTAAAAGAAACAATCAAAACCAATTCAGAAATGACATAGATGATAAAATTAGTGGAGAAGAACATGATAACTGCTACACTAACTGTATTTCATATGTTCAAGAAGCCAGAGAAAAGACTGACCATATTAAGTAGACATGGAGGATACAATAAAAAGATCCAAGATATAATAAAAAGATGCAAATCTGACTTCCAGATGTGAAAACAAAGATGTCTGAGATTAAAAATATACTAAATGCCCAGGCACAATGGCTCACACCTGTAATTCCAGCACTTTGGGAGGCTAAGGCAGGCAGATCAACTGAGGTCAGGAGTTCAAGACCAGCCTGACCAACATGGAGAAACTCCGTCTCTACCAAAAATACAAAAATTAGCCAAACATAGTGGTGAGTGCCTGTAATCCCAGCTATTCGAGGGGCTGAGGCAGGAGAATCACATGAACCCGTGAGGGAGAGTTTGCAGTGAGCCAAGATTGCACCATTGCACTCCAGCTTGGGCGACAGAGTGAGACTCTGTCTCAAAACAAAAGAAAAACCACTTGATGAGATGAATAGCAAATTAGACATTACAGGAAAAAAAGATGAGTCAACTTGAAGATAAAGAAATAAAACTATATAAAATAAAACACGGAGAGAAAAAGGACAAGAAAAAGGATTAGTGAGCTGTGTGGAAACTTTGAGGCGCCGAATACATATGTCATCAGACTCTCCAAAATGGAAACATGAGGACAGAAGAAACAGAAAAGTTCAAGAAAAAATGGTTCAAATTTTTCTAAATTTGATAAAAACTACAGACTCACAGATTTCAGAAAGTCAATGAACCTCAAACACAAGAAACACAGAGAAAATGACACCAAGGCCAACAGTAATCAAATTGCTTAAAAAGTGATAAGAAGAAAATGTTAAAATTGGGCAGAGAAAAAAGACATGTCACAAACGGAGAAACAAATACGAGAATGACAGCAGACTGGTATCAAAAACAAACCTCTAAGGTACTAAAAGAAAAGAAAAACCTGTCACTCTAGAATCCTGTACCCAGTAAAAATATCTTCCAAAGCCAAAGCAGAATAAAAATTTTTAAAAATATATAAATATCAAAAGAATTAATCATCAGCAAAATGGAGCTATAAGAAATGTTATGGGAAGTCCTTCAGGCTGAAGAAAAATGATAGCAAATAGAAATCTGAATCTACATAAAGGAAAGAAGAGCTCTGGAAATAGTAAATAGAAAATGTAAAATTATGGGCATAAAGTGAATAATTTAAATATAACATTTAAAACATTTAAAAAGTAGAGGCCGGGCGCGGTGGCTCACGCCTGTAATCCCAGCACTTTGGGAGGCTGAGGTGGGTGCATCATGAGGTCAAGAGATCGAGACCATCCTGGTCAACATGGTGAAACCCCGTCTCTGCTAAAAATACAAAAAAATTAGCTGGGCATGGTGACACGTGCCTGTAATCCCAGCTACTGAGGAGGCTGAGGCAGGAGAATTGCCTGAACCCAGGAGGCGGAGGTTGCGGTGAGCCGAGATCACGCCATTGCACTCCAGCCTGGGTAACAAAAGCGAAACTCCGTCTCAAAAATATATATATAAAATAAAAATAAAAAATAAAAAGTAATGATTATGGGCCGGACGTGGCATCCCATAATCCCAGCACTTTGGAAGGCCTTCTCACCTGAGGTCAGGAATTCAGACCAGCCTGGCCAACATGGTGAAACCCCATCTCTACTAAAAACACAAAAATTAGTCAGGCGTGGTAGCAGGCACCTATAATCCCAGCTACCCAGGAGGCTGACGAAGGAGAATCACTTGGACCCGGGTGGGGCAGAGGTTGTAGTGAGCCAAGATCACACCGATGCACTATAACCTGGGAGACAGAGCAAGACTCCATCTCAAAAAAAAAAAAAGATTATGTAAAGCAAAAATAATAACAACCGTTTTGTGGGGTTTATACCGTATGTACAATAAAACGTTTAAGGACAGTAACACAAAGGCCAGGAAGGGAAAAAGAAAAATGTACTGTTTTAAGGTTCTTCTACTATATGTGAAGTGTTATAATATCATTTGATGGTAGACTATGATAAATTATATACTATAAACTCTAAAGTATGTATGGATCAACAAACTTTTTCTAAGGGCCAGATAGTACATACCTGTCTCTGTTTCTCTCTCTCTCTCTCTCTCTCTCTCTCTCTCTATCTCTATCTCATCTATGTCTATTTTGAGATAGAGTCTTGCTTTGTTGCCTAGGCTGGAGTGCAGTGGTGCAATCATAGCTCATTCCAGACTTAACCGCCTGGGCTTAAGCAATCCTCTTGCATCAGCCTCCCAAAGTCCTGGGATTAAAAGTGTGAGCCACCATGCTCAGCCAGATAGTAAATATATTAGTCTTTGCAGTCTATTTAGCTTCTATGGCAACTATTCAATGCTGCCATTATGGAGTAAAAGCATCCATAGACAATACATAAACAGGGGTGGCTGTGTTCCAATAAAACTTTAGCAATAAAAATAGGCAGTGGGTCAGATTTGGTCCAAGGGGCAAAGTTTGCAAACCCTTGATTTAAAGTAACCACTAGGAAAATGCTACAAAGAGTTGTTCCTAATAGGCTAACAAAGGAGATAAAATTGAACGAAAAATACTCAATACAAGAGACAGAAAAAAGGTAAATAACAGATGGGACAAATAGAAAGCAAGTCGAAAGATGATAGACTTAAACTTATACACCCATAATCACACTAAATGTAAATAGTCTAAATATCCCAATTAAAAAACAGAGATTATCAGATTGGCTGAGAAAGAAAGACCAAACCATAAGCTACCTACAAGAAACATACTTTAAATATAAACCCAGAAATAAGTTAAAAGTAAAAGAATGGAAAAAGATTTACTATGCTAACACTAATCAAAAGAAAGTTACATATTATCAGATAAAATAGATTTCAGAGCAAAAAATATAACCTGCAATAAAGAGGATCATTTCAGAATGGGTCATTATGAGGAGTCAGCTCCTCAAGAGAACGTAACATGCTGATGTACTCAGTAAGAAGAGATCTGAAATATAAGAAGCAGAAACTGGTAAGACTGCAATAGAAAACAGAAAATTTCACAATTATAGTCAGAGATTTCAAAACATCTCCCTCAATAATTTAAGTAGATAAATAAGTAAAGACATATGAAACTTGAACAAAACTATTACCTAACCTGACCTAACTGGCATTTATAGAACGCTCCACCTATCAGTTCCATACAAGCTGTTGCAGAAAACTGAAGAGGGAAAGACCTTTCCAAACTCATTCTATAAGGTAAGTACTACCTGATACCAAAATTATACGGCATCACTACAAGAGGGAAAGAGATCACTACAGATCAACAGCCCTCATAAACAGAAATACACAAATTCTTAAAATCATTGTAGCAAATCAAATCAGATAATATATAAAAAGATAATACATCATGACCAATCCCAGTAATGCAAAGATAGTTTAACATTTGAAAATCAATATGATTCATCATATTAAAAAACTAAAGAAGGAAAACCATATAAATATCTTAATAGATTAAAAAAATCATCTACCTGTAACATGTACTCTTTTTGCCTGGCTTCTTTCACTCAGCATAATTACTATGAGATTCATCTCTGTTGCTGATGTATGAATACTCCATTGCATTTTATTGCTGAGTAGTATTCCATTGTATAAAAACACGGTGTTTATTCGTTGGTGATGTAAATTTGAGGTGTTGCCAGTTTGGGGGCATTACAAATAAAACTGCCATGAGCATTTTAACTACAAGTCTTTAAATGGATATAAGTTTTCATTTTGCGGGGGTAAATGCCTAGGAGTGGAATGACTAGATCACATGTTTAACTTTTGAAAAAACTGCCAAACTATTTTTCATAGTCATACTTTTGTACATCCCCACCATTAGTACATGAAAGTTTCTATTACTTCACATTCTCATCAACAATGGGAAGTCTTTCTAATCTCAGGCATCCCATTAGGTATGTAATAGTATCTCATTGTGGTTTTAATTTGCATTTCCCTAATGATTAATGATGCTGAGCATTCCTTCATATGCTGTTTTCCCTCTGTATATCTTTTTTTTTTTTTTTTTTGGTGAAGTATCTGTTTAGTAGAAACAGAAAAAGCTTTTCATAAAATCTAATATCTTTTAATGATTAAAAGAAAAACCCTAGCGAACTAGAAATAGGAGCAAACGTTGTTAGTCTGATAAAAGGTGTCTATAACAAAAGCCTATAGCAAACATGATACTGAATAATGAAATATTAAAAGCTTCAACACTATTCAACACTGTACTGAAGGTCTCTAGCCAGTACAAATGCCTCCATGAAATATATTAAAAATACATAAAATATGTGGATGAGAAAGGAAGAAATAAAGTTGTCATTTTCACAGACAAGAAGAGTGTACATGAAGAAATTACAAAAGAATCTATGGATACCCTATAAGAGGTAATAGCTGAATTTTGTGAGTTCACCAGAATTAAGGTCAATATACAAAAATCAATCAATTTTTTTGTATACCAGCAACAAACAATTTAAAATGAAATTTAAAATTACTATTTATAACATCATAAAAATCAGATGCCTAGGATAGATATAACGAAGACATGCAAGACTTCTACATAGAAAACTGCAAAACATTGAGAACAATTTAAGATAAATAAAGGAAGGCACCTATACATGGATTAGAGAAGTTAATATCTATTGTAAGGATGTAAATTATCTTTAAATTGATTTCTAGAATCAATACAATCCAAGTTAAAATAAGAGTAGAGTTTTTTTAAGATATTAATAAGCAGGCTGGGTGTGGTGGCTCAGGCTTGTAATCCTAGCACTTTGGGAGGCCAAGGCAGGTGGATCATGAGGTCAGGAGTTCAAGACCAGCCTGGCCAACACAGTGAAACCCCATCTCTATTAAAAAAAAAAAAATTGTTATATTTTTATAGCTACCCAGATTTGATCATTACACATTGTATGCTTGTATCAAAATACCACATGTGCCCCATAAATAATGTACTACTATTATGCATCCATAAAAATTAAAAATAAAAAAATAAAGTAAAATAAATTTATATGGAAATGCACTAGGGTCAAGAATAGCCAGCATAAACAAAGAAGTACAAAATTGAAGGGTTTATGCTACTAAAGAGTTGTTATAAAGTTACATAATTAGGACAGCATGATATTTGAACAGGATAAATAATCCTGAAGCAGAGCTGCGTATGATTGGACACTTGATTTATGACAAAGATAGCAACAGCAATACAATGTAGTAGAGAATGAGTGGCCTTTCGATAAATTGTGCTGGGTCAACATGGAAAACAACACACTTGGGCATCTTCCTTACACAAAAACAATTTCAAGTGAATTGTAGATCTAGATGTAAAAGGTAAAATAATAGAGGCTCTAGAAGAAACTATCTTGTGATGGGCAAAGATTTCTTAAGTATGAATAGAACAGACATATACACTAAACATAAAGAGATTGATAAATTGGGCTACATTAAAATTAAGAGTTCCCATTTCTGGGCACATTGTTAAGAGAGTGGAAAAGAATGTCCCCGGCTAGGGGAAGACATTTACCTATAAGGAGCAAATGACTTGTTTCTAGAATGGTTAAAGAATTCTTATAAATAAGAATAGGACAGAATGGTTTAAATAACTCCTGGATGGAAGGAAGAAAGAAACGAAGGAAGGCAGGCAGGCAGGCAGGCAGGCAGGCAGGCAGGAAGGCAGGTAGAGCCCAGCAGAAAAAAATGGGCAAAAATGTTGAACAGTCACTTCTCCAAAGAGAATATCCAAAAGGCCAGTTGACATGAGAGTGTTCAATCTCATTAATCTAAGGGCAATGCAAATTAAAACTATTATAAGCTAAAAATGGTGAGGATTTGGAGCAGCTGGAATTCACATACATTGCTTGTAAGGCGGTAAAATGGGCACAACTACTTTGGAAAACTGGCAGTATCAACTAAGCTTACCCTAAACATACCCTATGACTCAGCAGTTCCACTCCTCAGGTATAGACCCAAGAAACAACATGAATATGTGTCCCACAAGACAGGTACAAGAATAGTTACAGAAGTTTGTATTCATAATAGCCCCAAACTGGAAACAACCTAAATGTCCTTCAATAGGAGAATAGATAAACGAATTATGGTATATTCAAACAAGAGCAATAAAATGAAGAAATTACTGATACATGAAACAACATGAAGTTAAATCTCTGAAATATAAGTGAACAAAAAGCCTGAGAGGAAAAGTTCATATTGCATGATTCACATTTACATAATGTTCAAAAACAAACTAAAGTTACTAATGATATGAGAAGTCAGGATAACTGTAGTGTTTACTTTTGCAGAGAAGGGAAATAATATCTGAGAAGGAACAAGGGCTTTTGAGATGCTGCTGACATTCTATGTCTCGGTCTGAGAAGCTATTCCATAGGTGGTGTTTTCTTTGTGAATATTCATTAAGCTATACAATTATGATTTGTGCAATTTTCCTGAATATATAGTTATGCTTCAATTTAAAGAAATGTTCAGAAGAGAGTGCAAAATCAGAGGACGGGAGGAAGAGAGATCTCTCTGGATTTGAGAGCAGCAGTGACTGGAAGCCCACCAGGGAGGCGGTAACAGCCTCAAAAGAAAAATCGCTGGAGCCTAGGAGGATCTCAATATGAGGTTTCCAGTCTCAGCAGTAATTCCTCAATCACAGGTATGGCCCAGAATGCACCAACAAACCAGAACACTAGTTTGCCAGAACACTAGCAAAACCAAAGGAAGCACATGAGCTGGGACACTGGACATCTCGTCAATGTGGACAGTTCATCAATGACCTGAGTATTCCTCCCCTCCCAACCCAGCCTCCCAGGATCATACTAACTATCAGGCAAGTTCCAACCCTGAAACAACCGTGAGGGAGATAGGATGTATGCTGATAATGGCTGGAGTTATCCTTTCAACCCAGCAGAATGGGGGCATGCAGTCATAACTCAAGTTGAGTTTTAGGAAACAAAAAAACGATCTCTTACATATCTAAATTTGAGGACAGAGATTCTTATGAGATACATGGAAATAACAAGTCTGGGTTTTGTTAGTTTGTTTTAAAGAGACTTCCTCCTTCTTCCCTCATCCTTTCTTCTCACAGTTTCTTCCCAGTCATCACACTTGACACAGTAGGGCCTAAAGCCATCTATCTGGTATGCCTTTAAGGATGTGAATATAACCCGGGATTTACTATTCCCCCCAAATTTGCTCTGATGTACTAAAATAAACATATATCAGGAGCTATCTCCTCCCTGCATAGACACATGTTACTTAAGAGTACACCAGACCTTTCTGTACTTTACTGGCACGTCTGGGATGTTTGCCAGCCTGTTCATTTTTCTGTGCGGAGTTGTCCACGTTAGCGAAATTCTGTGATTCTGTGACATGTTCCATTTGTTTGATGAAAACCTCTACTGCATGTTCTCCTAAGCACCTGAAACAGCAAAATACAGCATTTGTAAAGATCATTTCACATTGGTTAGTTAATTATTGTGAATGGGTTCGGTTCTATCTAGAGGGTAGACAGAAATGGTATGGGTGCTGGCTGAGATCCACCAGGTCCAGTGACCCAAAGTCCCCAGCACACTGTGCTGCCTACAATAGGAACACCGGGAGAAGTTGTTGATGTTGCTTACAGAACTACTGAAGCCTTGGATTTTATTTTTATTTTTTTATTGTTTGAGATGGAGTTTCACTTGTCACCCAGGCTGGAGTGCAACGGCATGATCTCGGCTCACTGCAACCTCCGCCTCCCTGGTTCAAGTGATTCTCCTGCCTCAACCTCCTGAGTAGCTGGGATTACAAGTGCCCGCCACCACACCCAGCTAATGTTTGTATTTTTAGTAGAGACGGGGTTTCACCATGTTGGCCAGGCTAGTCTCGATCTCCTGACCTGAGGTGATCTGCCTGCCTCAGCCTCCCAAAGTGCTGGGATTACAGGTGTGAGCCACCATGCCCAGCCTATTTTTATTTTGTAAGGTTAGCTTTACTGAGATATAATTTATATACAAATAAAAGTCATCAGTGTTAGTTGTACAGTTCCAAGTTTTAGCAAATGTTTACAGTCGAGTTAAATACCACCACAATTAAGGTATTAATTGATCTATCATGCTGAGAAACTCCCTGTGTCCCTTTGCAGTCAGTACCCTCAACCACTGCTCTGCTGTCACAACTGGGGTCTTTCTAGAATGTCACGTAAGTGCGATCATACAGTAACACTCCTTTGTGTCTTTTTTCACTTTGTGTAATGCTTTTGAAATTTCTTCCCTATTGTTGCATATAATCAGTATTTTGTTCCGATTGTTCCACATCCTCACCAACGTGTGTTTGCTCAATCTTGTTAATTTTAGGCATTCTAGTGATTTTATAATGGCATCTCGTTGTCATTTTAATTTGGATATTTTCATGTGCTTATGTATCCTCTTTAGTGAAGTGTGTTTGGATGTTCTGCCTTAAAAAAAAAATTGGGGCCAGGCATGGCGATTCATACCTGTAATCCCAACATTTTGGGAGGCTGAAGCAGGAGGATTGCTTGAAGCCAGGAGTTCAAGACTAGCCTAAGCAGCATAGAGAGCCCCTCCATCTCTACAAAAAATAAAAAATTAGCCAGCCGTGGTGGTGCATACCTGTAGTCCCAGCTACTCCGGAGGCTGAGATGGGAGAATTGCTTAAGCTCAGGAGATCAAAGCTGCAGTGAGCTATGATAGCACCACTGCACTCCAGCCTGGGCAACAGAGCAAGGTCCTGTCTCAAAAAAAAACAAAACCAAAAATAGTTGGTTTAACCGGGTTATTATTGAGTTGTAAAAGTTAATACATTCTGGATACAAGCCTTTTATAATATATTTTTTGAAAATATTTGCTCCCAGGCTGAGGTTTGCCTTTTTATTTTCTTAACATTATCTTTTGAAAGCAAAATTGTAAATTTTGATCAAATTTGTCAAATATTTTAAGGTTTTAAGATTTCTTTTCTCAGATTTAAGTGATTTTTGCCTAACTTAAGGTCACAAATGTTTTCTCCTACATTTTCTTTTGGAAGTTTTATAGTTTTAGCTCTTACATTTAGGCCTAGGATCCATTCTGAATTAAATTTTGTATATGGTATTACTGTAAGGGTCAGGTTCATTTTATTGCATTTGGAGATTCAATTAATCCAGCACCATCTGCTGAAAAGAATATCCTTTTTTCATTTAATTATCTTGGCACACCCATCACAAATCTACTCTGTGTGTGTGTTTATTTACATACATATACTGCTATTTCTAGATTCTCTATTCTGTTCGAGTTCTATGTATATCCTTATACCAACAGCACACTATTTTGCTTTAGAATAAGTTTTAAAATAAGGTAGTTCCAACTCTGTCTTATTTTGCAAATTATTTTGACTATATTAGCTCTTATATTAGCCCTTTTGAATTACCATATAACTTATAGGTCAATTGCTACTAAAACAAAAACTCCCTGGATTTTGATTGAGATTACACTGGATCTATAGAACAATTTAGGGAGAATTTACATCTGAACTTTGTTGAGTATTATGATCCATTAATATGGTATACTCTCCATTTATTTAGATACTCTTTAATTTCTCAGCAACATTTTACAGTCATCAGTGTACAAATATTGCACATATTTTCTTAAACTGATTCCTATGTAATTCATATTTTATGTCATTAAAATGGTCTTAAATTTTTTTTAAATTTCTAATTGTTTATTGTTGATATACAGAAATACAAGTAATTTGTATATATTGATGTTGCATCTGGCAACTTTGCTGGACTTTTTTTTAGTTCAAGTAGCTTTTTTGTTGATTAGAAATTTCTCTATATATAATCATGTCATATATAAATAAAAAAAAGTTTTATTTCTTCCTTTGCAATTTGTATGCCTGTAATTTCTTTTTATCGTAATATTGCAAAAACTAGGGCGTCCAGTACAATGTTGAATAGAAGTGACAATAGTGGACATCTTTGTCTTGTTTCTGGCTTGAGTGGGAAGGCATTCAGTCTTTCAACATTAAGTACAATGTTAGTTGTAGGTTTTTTTTTTTATAAAAGTTTGTTATCACTTCAAATCTTAAGTTTCCTAAGAGTTTTTAACAGGAATAAGTGATCAATTTTATCAAATACTTTTTCTGCATCTGTGGAGATGATCATATAATTGTTCTCTGTGAATATATTAAGTAAATTGCATTGATTGCTTTTCAAATGTTAAAACAACCTAGTGTTCCTGGAATAAATGCTGCTTGGTCATAGGATAGTATCACTTTTATATATTGAAGGATTCAATTTGCTAAAATTCTGTTAAGGATTTTTGGATTTGTGTTCATGAGGGCTACTAATCTGTGGCTTTCCTTTTCTTTCTAAAAATGTCTTTGATTTGGACATCAGGGTAATGCTTCATGAATTGAGTTGGAAGGCTTTTTTTGTTTGTTTGTTTGTTTGTTTACCTTTAATTGCTGGCACAGTTTGTGTAAAATTGGTATTAGTTCTTCCTTAAATTTATCAGTAAAGCTGTCTGGGCCTAGAGTTTTCTTTGTGGGAAGATTTTTAATGACAAAGTCCATTAACTTAATAGATACAGGGCTCTTCAGGTTATCTATTTCTTCTTAACTGAGCTTCGGTAATTTCAAAATTTGGTAATATTTTGTAATGATAAAGGGTCACTATAAACTGTCCCTGTATCATTATAAAATTATAAAATGATAAAGGGACATTTTATAAATGTCGATTAGGGTCAACCTAATCGACATTTATAAAAAAAACTCTATTCGACAACAAAAAAAGGGTTTCATTTGTTCTTCCCTTTCTAGCTTTTTAGGTGGAAGCTTCAATAATTGAATTTAGAACCTTCTTCTTTTTTTTTTTTGAGATGGAGTTTTGCTCTGGTTGCCCAGGCTGGAGTGCAATGGCACAATCTGGGCTCACTGCAACCTCCAACTCCCAGGTTCAAGGGATTCTCCTGCCTCAATGTCTCAAGTAGCTGGGATTACAGGCACCCAACACTATGTCTGGCTAATTTTTTTGTATTTTTAGTTGAGATGGGGTTTCACCACGTTGGTCAGGCTGGTCTCAAACTCCTGACCTCAAGTGATACACCTGCCTTGGCCTCCCAAAGTGCTGGGATTACAGGCCTAAGCCACCTTACCCGGTCCCTTCTTCTTTCTTAATACGAATATTTAATATCGTAAATGTTCCCGTAAGCACCATTTTAGTGGCATCTCATATACTTTAACATGCTGTGTTTTCATTTTTCTTTCAGTTTAAAATATCTTTTATTTTTCATTGTAATTTCCTTTTTACACATGGTTTATTTGGAAGTCTGATGTTTAATTTCCAAGTAGTCAGGGGAATTTTCTAGTTATCTTTTTGTTGTTGATTTGAATTTTTCCTTTTGTTGTTGAATAGGGTTTTTAAATAAATGTCAGTTAGGTAAAATTGGTTGATAATTTGCTCAAGTCTTTTACATCCTTACTGATTTACAGTTTATGCATTCTATCAATAATCAGAGAGAAGTGCTGAAATTCTCATACTATATTATTGTGAATTTGTTTATTTCTCTTTTAAGCTTTGTCAGTTTTTATTGTGTATTTTGAAGCACTATTATTAGGCACATGCACATTTATAATTTTTGTCTTTTTGGTAAATTGACCCCTTTGTCATTATAAAATGTCCCAATTTGTCCCTGGTAATATTCCTTGTTATAAAACATATTTTTTTCTCATATTAAGACAGCCATTCCAGCTTTCTTTTGATTATTATTCACACACTGTATTTTTTCTATCCTTTTACTTTTAACCTATTTGTATCTTTATATTTAATTATTGAGTTTTCTTCACACTTCAGCTGGCAGGAACATATATATATACATATATATATATATATATATATATATATATATATATACGTATATATATATATACTTTCCCCCCCATGGGCCACCAAGTTAGAATGTATCTTTATATTTAAACATGGTTTGTTAAGGACAACATATATTAGGTTTTGGTTCTTTTGTCTAATCAAACTCTGCCTTTTGATTGGAATGTTTAGAACTTTTACATTTAATGTAGCACTAGATATGGTTGGGCTTAAATCTATCAATTTCCTACAACATTGGCCCTTGTTTCTTTTTTCTTGGATCCTTTGAGATTAAACACTTATTTCTTATGGTTCCATTTTATCTTCATTTCTGACTTATTAGCTATACTTATGTATAGTGATTGATTTACAGTTTACAGTATACGTCTTTACACAGTCAAATAAGATTATGCTGCTTCATATATAATTTAAGAAATTTACCATACACTTCCCTTTACCACCTTCCATCATTTTTGTTACTTTTGTATACATTTTACTTTGAATCTCATATTGTTATTTTTAAACACTCAACTTTTAAAGAGATTAAAATAAGAAAAATGTATTTTATATTTATCATTTTCAGTGCTTTTCAATTCTTTGTGTAAATTCAAGATTCTGTCTAGTGTCATAGTCCTATCTACAGAAATTCTTTTAACTTTTCATGTAGTGCAGGTCTTCTGATAATGCATCCTCTAGGTTTCTGTCTGTCTGAAATGGTCTTGATTTTTCTTTTATTTGGGGTATAGAATTATGGGTTTGTAGGTGTTTTTTTCTCTTCCTACTTCTCCCAAGAACTTTTGTATTATTCCATTGTCTTCTGACTTGTATAGTTTCTGATGAGAAGTCCACTATAATTCTTATTGTGATTCCTCTGTAAGTAATAATTCTTTTTTTAATCCATCAACTTTTAAGCTTTTCTGTTTATCACTGTAACAGTGATGAACTCTGTAAGCAATGATTCCTTTTTTTTTTTTTTTCTTGAGACGGAGTTTCGCTCTTGTTACCCAGGCTGGAGTGCAATGGCGCGATCTTGGCTCACCGCAACCTCCGTCTCCTGGGTTCAGGCAATTCTCCTGCCTCAGCCTCCTGAGTAGCTGGGATTACAGGCATGCGCCACCATGCCCAGCTAATTTTTTGTATTTTTAGTAGAGACGGGGTTTCACCATGTTGACCAGGATGGTCTCGATCTCTAGCCCTCGTGATCCACCTGCCTCGGCCTCCCAAAGTGCTGGGATTACAGGCTTGAGCCACCGCACCCGGCCTCAATGATTCCTTTTTTAATCCATCAACTTTAAAGCTTTTCTGTTTATTACTTTAATTCAGCAATTTGATTTTTCCCAGTTTTTTATTATGGTAAATTACACATGCCATCTCAATCATTTCTAAGCGTACAGCTGAGTGGAATTCAAATTCATAATGTTGTGCAACCATCACCACTATCTGTCTCCACAAACCTTTTCATTTTGAAAACTGAAAGTCTATACCCACTAACCAATATGGCACTTCCCTAGTATTTCCAACAATATGGTGTTTCCTCAGTATTTCCCCATTCCTTTTTCCCTGCAACCCCTGGCAACCACCACTGTACTTTTTATTTCTATGACTTTGACTACTCTATGTGCCTCTCAGCAATTTGATTTTCATGGTGACTTGGCATAATTTTCTTTAGGTCTTTAATGTTTGGATTTTAACGAACTTCTTTAATCTATAGGCTGTACTTTTCATCAAATATGGAAAATATTCTGCCATAATTTTTCAAATATTTTTTTTCTACCTCTGCCCCCTTCTTTCCTGGGTCTACAGTTATATTAGATCATTTCATATTTTCTGGAAGGTTATTGAGATTCTGTTCATTGTTTTTAAGTCTCTTTTCTCCCTATCCTTCATTTGGTTAGTCTGTATTGTCATGTCTTCAAGTTCACTGATCTTCTAAAGTGTCTAATCAGTTGCAAATCCCATCTATTGTCTCCTTATTTCAAATATTCTATTTTTTTCTTTCTAGAGGTTACATTTGGACTCTTTTTCTGTGTCTTCCATTTCTAGCCTCATCATGTTCACAGTTTTCTTTACATCCTTGAGCATATTTGTAAGATTCATAATAGCTGCTTTACGGTCTCTTCGTACTAACCCTACAACCTGTCTTTTTTTTTTTTTTTTTTTGAGACAGAGTGTTACTCTGTCACCCAGGCTGGAGTGCAGCGGTGCAATTTTGGCTCACTGCAACCTCCGCCTCCTGGGTTTAAGCGATTTTCCTGCCTCAGCCTCCTGAGTAGCTGGGATTACAGGCGTGCACAACCACACCCAGCTAATTTTTGTATTTTAAGTAGAGATGGGGTTTCCCCATGTTGTTCAGGCTGGTCTCGAAATCCTGACCTCATGATCCACCCACCTCGGCCTCCCAAAGTAACCTGCCATTTTTAAGTCTGTTCCTATGGGTTGATTTTCTTCTCAGATATGGGTCGTATTTTCCTGTATCTTTTCATGTCTGGTAATTTTGTATTAGATATTTAACATTTTAAATTTTACGCTGCTGAGTGCTGGATTTTGATATGTTCCTGTAAAGAATGTTGCATTGGTTTTTTTTCTGGCACACTTTTCAGTCACGTGTAGATCCATCTGACCCTTTCAAGCTTTCAAACTTTGTTATGGCAAGTCCAGAGCAGTTTTTACTCCGGGAATAATTTATCCCAACCACTAAGCCATGACATTTCTGTGAACTCTACCCAATGCTTATCTAATACCATGTCTCTCCATTCTGGTTTACGGTAACATGAAACATTCCTAGTCCTGTCTAAGCCCCAGAAATCGTTCAGCCTTCGGCCTTTTGGTGGGTATTTCACCAGTAGTCTTAGTTTCTTCTCATGCATGTGCAGATGACTGCTCAGCCAAAAACCGAAGGAGACTTCTCTTCAGGTTTCTGAACAACTTTTGGTGCAGCTCCTTCCTTTAGGGTTCTCCCTATAAATCATAGCTTCTTTGGCCTCCCTGAATTCTTATTTTTATCTTCCCAACTCAGAAATCTGGAATTCACTTGGATTTCCTACAATATGGCCTAAAAAGTGACCCCAGTACTAAATGGGGACACTCGTAGGACTCACCTTGTTTTTCTTCCTTCAGAGATTGTTGTACTGTGCCTGTTGTCCGATGTCTAAAAAGCGTTAACATGTTTAACTGCTTTTTAGTTGTTAATAACAGCAAGGGCACAATTGAATTTTCGAAATTATTTTTCACTCGCAGACTTGGGTTTCATTTCGCCCATTTTTTTCCCTAAGGAACTTGTACCATTTATAGACACTAATGAGTAAGGGATTGAAGAAAGGATTTCGCCGAGGCGGGTGGATCACGAGGTCGAGAGATCGAGACCATCCTGGTCAACATAGTGAAACCCCGTCTCTACTAAAAATACAAAAAACTAGCTGGGCGTGGTGGCGCGTGCCTGTAATCCCAGCTACTCAGGAGGCTGAGGCAGGAGAATTGCCTGAACCCAGGAGGCGGAGGTTGCGGTGAGCCGAGATTGCGCCATTGCACTCCAGCCTGGGTAACAAGAGCGAAACTCCGTCTCAAAAAAAAAAAAAAAAAAAAAAAAAAAGAAAGGATTTCATGCTTCACCAATCCTTTCCCCCCGGCATTTGTTCTTTACTTTCTTCTGTCACCCTCGCAGTAGCAATTCTCAACTTTTTTTGGTAGACAAGCTCTACTAAAAATGTGATATTTAACAGAATTATTGGCAACGTTCTTCAAGAAATTAAGAGATTCAAAACAACAGAAACAAATTAATAATGATCAAAGCACAATCGTCAATCCAGCTTAACAATGAATGGTCTTTTAGTGTCTATAGAAGCAGCCCCTAGGGCTGGGTGCAGTACGCCTGTAATCCCAGCACTTTGAAAGGCTGAGGTTGGGGGATAGCTTCAGCTCATGACCAGCCTGTGCAACGTGGTGAATCTCTACAAAAAATATAAAAATTAACCAGGCACGGTGGCATGTGCCTGTAGTCCCAGCTACCTTGGGGGCTGGGGCAGGAGGATCACTTGAGCCCAAGAGGTCAAGGCTGCAGTAAACTTTGTTCATGCCACTGTTCTTCAGCCTGGGTGACAAAGTGAGACCCTGTTTCAAAAAGTAACCGGAGTAGCCACTATTCATTTACTACTCCTCAGTGCTCTACCATTTTAGTAAGAACTATCTGCTGCCCTAGCTTTAATAAAGCTGTTATTTAAAAATGTATGAGTGTTCTGGAATTATGAGTGATTAGAAAAATATTAAGCTTCCTGTTATATAGTAGTCCACCCTTGTCTGTCACTTCATTTTCCAGTTTCAGTTACCCATGGTCAACTGTGGTTTGAAAATATTAAATGGAAAATTCCAGAAATAAATAATTCATCAGTTTTAAATTATGCACCGTTCTGAGGCATGTGATGAAACCTCACATCGCCTGGCTCCACCCCTCCCGGGATGCGAGTCATCCTTGTCCAGCACATCCAAGCTGTATTTGCTACCCCATTAGTCACTTAGTAGCTGTCTCGACTGTCAGATCCACTGTCACGTGTCTCAGTACTTGTGTTCAAGTAACTTATTTTACTTAATAATGGCCCCAAAGGACAACAGTAGTGGTGCCAGCATTTTGGATGTGCCAAAGAGAAGCTGTAAAGTGCTTCCTTTAAGTGAAAAGGCGAAAGTTCATGACTTAATAAGACAAGAAAAAAACTGTATTCTGAGGTTGCTAGTATCTACATTAAGAATACAACTTTTTTTCCATGAAATTTAAAAGGGGGAAAAATGGTGCTACTTTTGGTGCTTATCTCAAACTATAAAAGCTACAGCCACAGAGCAGGATAAGTGCTTAGTTAAGACGGAAAAGGCATTACATTTGTGAGTGGAAGTTGTGAAGGGAAACAGTGTGATTGTCAGTAATCAGTTTGGGTATGATCCACTGTTTGACTGGCATCTACTGGCAGTCTTGGAAGTCATCCCCCTTGAATAAGGGAGGACTATTGTAATAAGAATGTATGTACTCTGTCAAAATTTAAGAAAATATGAGAAATTACAAAAAAAATTTTAAACAATCCTTCATCCTACCACCAAAAGACCACACTGTTAATAATGCTTTCCAGTCTTCTCACTGCATACCTGTGAAGTCACGATGAGAGCAGGTGCAGGCCAGATGTGAACACAGCACTGCCCAGGTGTGCCTCACTGGCCCACTTGCTTGTACAACTGTTCATGACAAGATAGCATGGGCCTAGAATCTAAGAAAGAGCAGCAAAGATATACCACCTTCCAAATCAACAACATATGTTTAAGCAATTCCTAGCTGAGGGTCAGTGCAGTGGTCCAGAGTATCCGGTCCTGGGTTCAAGGTTATGCTCTGCCACTTAATAGCTCTGATTCTGGATGAGACACTTAACCTTTTGAGCCCATTTCCTCCTCCATAAACTGGGAATGCTAAGATTACCTTCCTCTCAGGCTGATCCATGTGAAGTGGTTAACATTGCCTGTCCTGCAGGAGGCTTCTATTAATGTAGGGTTTTAATATATGCACAGGGATGTCATATAAACAACTTAAAATAACAGCTATCATTTATGGAACCATACAGTACTAAACGCCTTCTGTGTAATACCTCATGCAATTTTTACAATAATCCAATGAAGTATAATCCCCATTTTTACAGATGAGAAAACTGAAGTTTGGTGGGTGTTAAGAGACATGCCCAAGGTCACATTAGAAGTAAGGTGGAATCAGGCTTTGAACTCAGGAAGTTTGACTTCTACGCACTCCTTAACCTCTCACACTGAATGTTTACTTGATAAATTTTGACATTTAGCACCCCTGA
Source organism: Saimiri boliviensis (assembly GCF_048565385.1). Lineage (NCBI taxonomy): Eukaryota > Metazoa > Chordata > Mammalia > Primates > Cebidae > Saimiri > Saimiri boliviensis. The sequence goes on from NC_133459.1 coordinate 22,682,042, forward strand.
GCTGGTGTGATTGGTTTGTTATTATTATTTTTAGAGACAGGATCATATGCTGTCATCCATGCTAGAGTGCAGTGTTGCAGCCATAGCTTACTGCCACCTCAAACTCCTGGGCTCAAGTGATCCTCCCACCTCAGCCTCCAGAGTAGCTAGGACTACAGACATCTGCCACCATACCTGGCTAGTTATAAAATTATTTGTAGAGACATTGGTCTTGAAATCCTAGCCTAAAGTGATCTCATTGGGATTACCTTCTCACTGGGATTACAGACATGAGCCCCCATGCCTGACATGATTGGTTTTCTGAAATTAGAAAATTACATATAGCTTTCAAAATATAAAGCAAACAAGGGATGGCTGGGTGTATATGGGCGGTTATATATACAGGAAATGTTTGACTCTCTTGAAGCAGAATGCTAGGTTTCATCAGAACACAGTTTAAAGACTCCTGGGGGAAGTTCACTGTTGGGCAGTTCTAATTGCTGGAAAGTTCCTTCCTGTATCAAAGCTGATTTTTTTTTCCCACCCTAATTCCAACGTTTGAAACCAACTCAGAATAAGTCTCATTTTTCTTCCACATGAGTGATTTTCAAAATGCAAGTCATCGTCTGCAGTCTTTTGTGAAGTTTTAGTTGTGCTGGGTCACAATAGAAAATGCATATACCCTGAGTCACAGTCAAAATGTTTGAAAGCCACTGTTCTATATGACTATTCTGCAAGAATCTGAAGGCAGTTGTCACACCCCACCACCTAAAGACTAATCTTCTCTGCACGGAACCTCCTTGGCTTTTGCCGCAACTCCTCGCTGCACGGGAGCTCCTTTTCCTCACCGTACCAGGGCATTGACCTATGGTCCTGTCACCAAATTCACAAGACTCTCTGCTCAAACCTTCTTAGGGATGACCTCCCTGACCACCTACTCTTAAGAAGTACCAATCCATCTCTCTCTAGCCCCTCTGCTTTAACTTTTTCAAAGGACTTTTCACTACCCAAGATTATATTGTGTTTATTACTTTACTTGTTTATGATCTTCCCCAATACAAAGTTCATCTCTAACTCTTCAGTCTATTTCCTGGCATATAGTATTTGCTCGATTGGCTGGGCATAGTGGATCACACCTGTAATCCCAGCACTTTGGGAGGCTGAGGGGGAAGGATGGCTTGAGACAGAAGTTCACGACTAGCCTGGGCAACATAGCGAGGCCCTGTCACTACAAAAATAACAATAATAATAATTGTAATGAGAATTTTTTTTTTTTTTTGAGACAGAGTTTCGCTCTTGTTACCCAGGCTGGAGTGCAATGCCGCAATCTCGGCTCACCGCAACCTCCGCCTCCTGGGTTCAGGCAATTCTCCTGCCTCAGCCTCCTGAGTAGCTGGGATTACAGGCACGCGCCACCATGCCCAGCTAATTTTTTGTATTTTTAGTAGAGACGGGGTTTCACCATGTTGACCAGGATGGTCTCGATCTCTTGACCTCGTGATCCACCCGCCTCGGCCTCCCAAAGTGCTGGGATTACAGGCTTGAGCCACCGCGCCCGGCCGAGAAATTTTTTTAAATAGTATTTTCTCCATAAATATTTGTGGAATGAATGAATGAATACTAGAGGTAGGCACATTTTGGTAATAGTGTGTACAGATGTGCTCATAATTCTTTCCTTCAGGAGTTAGATTCTATAAGGACAGCTCACTATAGGCACAGTTTCATTTTATCATCTCATCATTTTTAAAAAACGTTATATATGCTAAGTATTATCACATAATTACATTATACATGTTGCTGTACAGGGTATATCAACATGTGCTAACTGTGTACACGTTCCTTTAGATGGAATATTTTGGATGTCCTGAGTAGTTTCCACTGTAGGCGATTTTTATCTACTCAGTTCTAAGCATCTTGGAAGCAGTTTACACTTTTTCAAAGCACTCTCAGGTAAATAACCCATTCCATAGTTTTCACAGGCTGAGAAAGTGTGTCAGAGAGCCGGAAGGAAATTTAGCGGCGGGCTAGTGGCCACCAGATTCCAATCTCACCCTTTCGTTTTACAGATGGGTAAATCGAGGCCCAGCACAGGGAAGACGTTTGCTGAGGGACACCCCACACGCTGGGGTGGACCTGGGAGTAGAAATCAGACCTTCGGCTTCCATCGACTGCCAGGCACAGAAACCCTGCAGGTGGCTGAGCCAGATGGGTCGGACGCCCTAGCCTCTTGCAGGAGCTCGGTAGAGCAGGCAGACTCCGGTTGCCACCACTTTTCAGGCGGGAACACCGAGGGCACGTCCCGACGAAGGGGCACCTCCCACGGTGGCTTCTTCCCGCCATAGGGCTCCACCTAGCTCGGCCCTGGAATTCCGCACGCACCCGGAGGGCGTCCCGTGCGGTGCGCCGCATCCTCCTCCCCACGACCTCAAGGGCTGGTCCCCCCAGCCGCCACTGCCTCCTACCTGGTCGGGTCCCGGGGGCTGAATCTGGCCAGCCCAACCTCCCGGTCGCTATGGCAACCACAGGCCTAACGTTTGCTAGCCCACCTTCCGCCCTCCGCGGGATGAATCCAGCCAATAGCATCCGCTGTTTCTGCAGCGTGAAAAGTTGTTGACCAATCGTTAGAGGCGTTTCAAAGTCCTCAGAGACACCCGCAGAATTTTAGGGCTTAGGTTAATTGTATCAGGACGTTTGGCGGGGTGGGGAACTAATGGATCTTTATCTAGGTGACGCTTCAAACATCTTGTGATAAACCAAAAGCCTTAGAATTTTGCTCACTCAAAAATCCTGCTTCAAGGAAGATGCCTGAGAATTAACATTCATCCAAGCCCTGCTTCTAACAGCAAAAAAAAGATTGACATGGGCGAATAGACAAGGGCAGCCACTTAATATTTATTCCAGGAACCCCTCTTCACAGGCTTCAGGGCAGGGTGGTCACAGCGATCTTGTCGCTTCCCTGCTTAAAGTCCTCCAATGGCTGCCCTTTAAATTTAGGGTGAAATCCGAGTTTGTTTGTTTTTCGACGGGGTCTCGCTCAGTCGCCCAGGCTGGAGTGCAGTGGCGCCATCTCGGCTCGCTGCAGCCTCCGCCTCCCGGGTTCAAGAGATCCTCCTGCTTCGGCCTCCTGAGTAGTTGGGACCACAGGCGCTGGCCACCACGCCCGGCTAATTTTTAAATTTTTTTGTAGCGATGTTTCCCAGGCTGGTCTCAAACTCCGGGGCTTAAGCGATCCTCCCGGCCTCCCAGAGTCCTGAGATTACAGGCGTTAGCCACTGTGCCGAGCCCCAAACACATTATTTATAAACTGTCCCCTGCCCGTTCCTCAGATCGCAGCCCCAACCGCATCTCCGGAAAAAATCTCTCACCAGCCCTGCTGGCCTTCGGGCAGTTCCTCCAATGAACCGGCTCCTTCCCTCTCTCTCAGGTTTCCCAGGAGCTTTCTCTGCCCCAGGATCTGAGACCAGAACTGCCTCTTTCTCATTGTTGATGTCTGAGCCCAAATGACATTTCTTCATTTGTAAAACGGGCTTCATGTCTCATTGGTGGCTGTGAGGATCTGAAAGCAAATGCGTGTACACAACAACGTGTGAGCAATGAGAAGCTTTTTGTCGTCTGTAAAGCTCCATGAGCATGTTGATTATCACAGCTGTAATAATTATGTGCATTATGGAAACACTAACCAAGCGCTAGGCTCCAACAGGTGTTCCGAGAGGGCAGGAAAGGAAAGAAATATTTGGCCCCAAGTACTGGCGACGGCTCTAGGGAGAACTGGGTCTTCAAGGACGTTTTGGATCTGAATACTTGGTGAGGGCGTGTGGCAGGGGAACAGCAGGAGCACAGCCCGGAAGGTGGCTATGAGGTTAAGAAGGGAGGACACCTTAGCAGTCTGCTAAAACCAGGCCCACCTGTCGGACAGGTGAGGGCGAGCAAATCACCTGAGCTCGCTAGGATAGGAAGACCCGGCAGGGGAGTCGCCGCAACATCCTTCCTGTGGCCGCTAGGGGGCCCCCGCTCCAGGTGAGCGCCAAGCTCTAGCCCCAGGTCGCTCCCCTACCCTTCAAGCAAGCTTTGCAGCGCAGCCAATTGCCGGGGGCTGTCCCGCCCATCCCCCCTCCTCGCAGCCACTCGCCTGCGCGAAGTGCCTGCCAACTTCTGACTGGCAGGCGGTCTGGCAAATCAAATCGCGACCTTTGAAAGCAAAACACCGCAGCATCTTGGCAGCTCAGAGCCGGGAAGGGATCGAGGAGGCTGTGCCTCCGGGTTGCACAAAGAGTCCGAGTCATTTCGCAGAAGGTTTCGATAGGTGGGCCTTAGAGGAGACGCCGTCGGTGAGTAGCGATTAACCGTGGGAGGAAGGGGAATTGAATTTAGCCTTAGCTTTTTTAAGGAAAAAGCGAAGTCACCTAACGTCCCCTAGTGTACATACCCTACCTTCTTGCTGCCTCGTCAACCTGGGTCCCGTTGCCTCAGAATGCTCTTTCCAGTTTTGCATCGAGACTAAGAGGAACGGGGGCGTGGGCTACCTTAATAAAGGTGATGCCAGGCTCCACCAAACCAGGAAGTGACATGGAGTAACTTTGCCAGAATTTCTCCTCTTCGTGCCGAGCGGCTCGGGCTTCCTGGCGGCAGCAGATGGTGGAGTTAGCAGGTGGAATGAGGGGAGGCGATCTTGGTCTGAGCCCGCTTCTGGAACAGAGGTGCTGTCTCCTCGAGTCGTAGAGTTTCCAGCTCAGTGGGAGGGGACGGAAGAATGTAACCATGGGAAGGTTGGCAGGGAACTGGCGCTCACCTCCAGAAGCCAGACCGCAGGTGGTGGGGAAGAGCGTGTTTTACTGATTTGTTCGGGAAAAGGCAAATTCGAATACAGACCTTACCCTGAGCGGCCGTGAGCCCTGCTCTGTCATCTGTAAAACGTGGTCTGGGGAACTGGTGGAATCCGTCATCGAGATAAACGGAGGGTGGATGGAAGCAAAGCACCTAGTGAATTCTCATTCCTTTCGCCTGCTTTAAGTGTGAAGTGGCCGACAACGCAGAGCTGACCGCTTGCCTCTGGGCATGTGTAGGTCCTGGAGAAGTGCTTGGAAACCGGGAAAAGAGAGTCACAGGCGAAGAATGTGTGTCTTACAAGGGAATACAGCTTGCAAAGGGTTCCTCCAGGCTTTCAGTCCGGACTCCTACCCAGCTGAGGGAGAAGTAGACTCCTACCCTGCTGTCTTTGCAGACGATGCCCCGGAGGCCTGGGAGTTTCCGAGGCAGAGAGGGAAGCTGCTTTTTAAAAGAAAAAATAAACCGCAGCAATGCCAAGCACTACTAACAAAAGGCAGACCAGAAAAGCACTTGGGCAAACTCACTGGTCTAAAGGATGTTAGGCGGCCTGGCTTCCCACCATCCCCTTGACCGACATGTCCCTAGGGTCTGTTGGTTTTCACTGACCTGAGGGTCGGGCTGAGTGTATCTGTTTGTTGGCGCTCTGCAGTTGTGGTTGATTAGGCCTTAGTAAGGCATTCTTGACTGTGAAGTGGCCACAGCGCACCAGGTTCTTAACTGGCCTGTATTTAGGCAGTCGGCTGTTATGTATGTAAGTCACTGTCAGGCTTGGGGCTAGATCTCAGCTGGGAGCAACCGAAAGGGTATTCCACAAACACCTCACTGGAGTTTGCACTCCTGTGCCCCCTCAACTCCATGACTGCTTCGTGGTTGAATGCTTCCCAGGGCCTCTCAGCGGTAGAAAGAGCCCTGAGCCACTCTTAAGGCGCTTATGATTATTAAAAATGCTTACAACAGTTTTATAGAAATTTAACACAATAATGCTTTTCATGTGCACATGAAAGTATAGTGAATAATTATGCTTTCCACAAGACTGCAAACACATATTCACAGGGTTTTGCAGTCAGGGAAGGCTAGTTGTGGGATGTGAATTACCTGATGAAGTTACCTGATGAATGCAAACATCTCCTGTCTGTACACTGGCTATATAACCTTGTCTGCAGGTAGTAGCAATGATTTCATCCTGGGGCCCTTTGACAAAGTGAACCAGGCCAAATGGTTTCTGTAGCTATCCCTGTGCTAAACCTGCATCTGTTGTTTCTTAGTACTGGACATGGTGTTTGCCTTAAGACCTGTGCGTGTGCTGTTTACACCATGAACCAGAATTCCTGGGCCTAGGGCTGAATAGCAGAAGAAATTGGAAGCTGCAGGATACATAGGTGGCAGCTCCCTGAAGCCTCAGGTAGTGGCAGAAATTGTTGAGCTCACAGTGAGCCCTCAGCAAATATTTGTTGAATGAACGCATGAGAGAGAAAGAAATGAGCAAAACAAATGATTAAACAGAGGAGAATACAATTCATCCTAATAGCAGCTCACATTCATCGACCATTTGCTATGCCTGCATTTTACATGTATTATTTCATCAAATTTTCATAACTGCCATGTGGGGTGGGAACATTATGATCTGCATTTTACAGCTGCAGAAACTGGCTGAAAAGTTAAATGACCTGGCAGAATAAAACAGGTAGCATGTAGCACATCAGAAGCAATTTAAAACCTTTTTTTGCTATTAAAATAAACATAAACCATGCAGTACAATACATTTAAATATATATATATATATATATATATATACACACACACAAAGTCCTCAAAGAAACCCCTAACACTTTTAAGTAGGGTTTTGGCCATGCCTCCGAGAACACTGGGCGTGTACTTTCTCTTCTCTGTTTGGTAGAAAAGTTTTATAAGTGGCACATACCTGTAATCCCAGCACTTTGGGAGACTGAGGCAAGTGGAGCTTGAGCCCAGGAGTTCAAGACCAGCCCGATAACATGGCTAAACTCTGTCTCTACAAAAAAATTAGCCAGCCGGTTAAGGCCATGTTCATGCCACTGCACTCCAGCCTGGGTGACAGAGTGAGATTCTGTCTCCATAAAAAAAGGAAAAGTTCGAGAAGCACTGAAAGTATTAAGTCCAATGAAATTAACAGGGATTATCATCATTGCTAGGTTTATTTGAAGCCACATTGTTACCCCCGCTTTACAGATGAGGCAGCTGGATCTCTGAGAGGCAAAGTCACCTGGTCACACAGGTTTTCTACCTCTGAGACCAGTGGCTCTTCACCTGTGTCAGGTCAACCCTCGGTACCAGGCCAGTTCTAACGTCTTCCATGGAAGTAACTTTTCTTTGGATTCTTTTCTTCCTAAGGTGAAACTTACATGGTTCCCTTTTTGTGGTAGTGGAATTTTTTTTTTTTTTTTTTGAGACCTGGATAAGTAGACATGGTTAGTATTCTACTTCTTGTGCTCAAGAGCTATGGGAAAAGGGAGGATTTAAGTTAGGATGCAATGGGAGGAAGGAAGCAGAGGAGAAGAGGAAAGAGGGTATTTGAGAGCCAGGGAGAAAGCTTTGGAGATAGAGGAGTCACGTTTTTATTAAGGGGCGGACAAAAAAGCCTGATAGATCTTGTTTTTAACCCCTAGGATTTGGATTTTGAAGAATTTGTTAAATGGCCTCACTTGTCATGGCCAGTTCTGCTTTGTCTGAATGGTATTCTCTCCTCAGGTAACAAAGCTGGGCTCAGTGTTTCCTAGTCCATGCATTTTTAATGTTCCTCTCCAGCACCCTAGAGCACTGCCAGAATTGGAAAACACACCTCTCTCTGTCTGCCTGGGAAACACTGAAATTGACACTTCTCTGAGTGAAGCTGAGGAGAAGGCTGTAAATCAGCCAGAGGAGCCTGGAAGTACTCTTTTGGCGTGAGGAAGAGATGGCTGCTGGAGGGAGGTGAACACCACGAGGAGAGATGGCATCTAGCCTGCGCCCCGCCTAGCAGCAGCTCCAGCTCCTGAGCCAGGCCCGGCACGATGAGCCGCTAGACCACCATGGACGGAGCCCACAGCGCAGCCCTGCAGCTGCAGCAGCTGCCTCCCACAAGCAGCGCCAGCGCCGTGAGTGAGGCCTCCTTCTCCTACAAGGCAAGGGCTTTTGTTGGGTTTGGGAATTTGTATTTTTCTAACAAGAAAGTTACGCAGTGCTCTGCACTGGCTTATGGGGTCTGCATGCCTGTCACTGGCAGAAACAGGCAGGCCCTTCACACAGACAAGGGAATGTGTATTCCAGAGAAAAGAGAGGCTCATTGAAATACATAAAAATAAGGAGGCAGAGGCTGGGCGCAGTGGTTCTCACCTGTAATCCCAGTTCTTTGGGAAGCTGAGGCAGGTGGACCTCCTGAGGTCAGGAGTTTGAGAGCAGCCTGACCAACATGGAGAAACCTCATCTCTATGAAAAATGCAAAATTAGCCAGGCATGGTGGTGCATTCCTGTAATCCCAGCTACTCGGGAAGCTGAGGCAGGAGAATCACTTGAACCTGGGAGGCCGAGGTTGCAGTGAGCCAAGATCACGCCATTGCACTTCAGCCTGGGCAACAAGAGCGAAACTCCATTCCTAAATAAATAAATAAATAAGAAGGCAGAGAACCACCATAAAAGGTAGGGAATAAAAGGAATGCATTCCCACTTAGATTTGATTTTTTAAAAATCATGTACTCTGGGCTGGGTGTGGTGGCTCATGCCTGTAATCTCAGCACGTTGGAAGGCCAAGGTAGGAGCATCTTTTGAGGCCAGAAGTTTGTAACCAGCCTGGGCAATGTAGCGAGACCCTGTCTGTACAAAAAATTTGAAAATTTGCCAGGTGTGCTGGCATGCATCTGTAGTCCTAACTATTTAGGAGGCTGAGACGAGAGGGTGGCTTGTACCTAAGAGTAGTTTGAAGGTACTGTGAGCTATGATTATACCACTGCACTCTAGCCTGGGTGACAGAGCAAGACCCTGTTGCTAAGAAAAAAAAACCCAAATATGTGTGTGTGTGTGTGTGTGTGTGTGTGTGTGTGTGTGTGTATCACCTACTCCATTACTTGGAAATAATTTTCATTAATATTTCAGTGTATCTCCTTGTTTTTTTCTAGTAATTTGGGGTCACATTGCACATAAAGTTTTGTGTCTTGGTTATTTAGCTTGACCTTACTTGTGGAATATTTCCCCATGTCATTGAGTAGTGACTGAAAGCATACTTTTTGAATGATTGCCCAGCAATCTGTTGAGCTAATCTGTGTCAAAATGTGCTCCACAGATCCTCTATTGCTGGATATTCAGGTTGCTTCTAATCTGGAGTGGCCGTATGAACCTTCGGGAGGGTTAATCTCTGTGCTGATCTCTGATTCTTTCCTTAGATGTAGTCATATAGGTACAATGAATAGTCAAAGGGAATGAACCTTTTTTAAAAAGAGGGTTTTAACGTCAAATTTAAATGTTTCTAAACACCAATCAATGCAGCATCTGATGACTTGGATTTATTGAAAATTATTTTTTTAAAGATCAGGGAGGCCGGGCATGGTGGCTCACACCTGTAACCTCAGCACTTTGGGAAGCCAAAATGGGTGGATGGCTTGACCTCAGGAGTTCGAGACCAGCCTGGGCAAACATGGTGAAACCCTGTCTCTACCAAAAATACAAAAAATTAACCAGGCATGGTAGTGCACACCTGTGGTCCTAGCTACTCGGGAGGCTGAGTGGGGAGGATCACTTGAGCCCAGGAGGCAGAGGTTGCAATGAGTCAAGATCACACCACTAGACTCCCGCCTGGGTGACAGAGTAAGACCCCCATCTCAAAAAAAGAAAAGAAAAAAAGAAAAAGAAAAAAAAAGATTAGAGACTGCTAATACCCTAGAGCTAAAGGAGACGCTAGAGATCATCTCATCAAGCCTCTCATTTTATGGATTGGGACAGTAAGGCTGGGAGGTGAGAAGTGACATACTTCAGATCCTATAGCAAGTTGAGAGGCAGAGCTAGAACTGTTGTTAATTTCAGATAATCATGATGAACTGAATAACAATGACTAGTATTTATTGAGCATGTATTCTATCCCAGGTACTGTGCTGAGTTGGTCACATGCCTTTCCTTGGGTAATCTTCACACTAGCACTATACATTAGATCCAGCTTTCCTCCTCTGTAACATGGGGATCATAATAGTAACTGCCTCCTGGTGGTGGTGAGGACGAAATGAATTTATTCATGTGAAGCAGCACTTAGGCAAAGACCCACACATCATGGCCAATGCTTGTCAAGGGCTAGCTGTTACCATCTTTATCCCCACTTTAGTACAAGGAAAATGAGACACAGAGAGGTGCTATAATGGTCCTGACTGGCACAGCTAGTAAGTTGTGCAACCAGAATTTAAGCCCAGGTCAGACCGGCTGCAGAACCCATGCTCCTAACTGCAGCGCTGCTCCACCTCTCTGGCGTCCTGACTCCTGCCACCACCACACCCCAGCGTACCCAAGGAAGGGACTCTGCAGATCATTGAAGGGCTTTTGTCATTTTAATTCCATCTGACCAGCCAGGTGGAATATATATGGAAATTATGAACCTTTGTCTGGAATTAGACTCATTCTAGAGGCGAAGAGTGACTGACATTCTCAGCAGACTCTGCTTCACCAAGCAGTCAGTTTCAGAGCTAAGACGGCGTGATTGTTTCAGCATTGGCATCTCGCTCCTTGATCTTCTTTCTGTGAAAGCTTGTTGTTTCCTCTTCCTATGTGGCTGCTATATTCATCTAGGGCTCTGTTGGGCAGAGTAACAGACTGAGGACTGGGAGACCTGAGTTCTTGGCCCAGCTCTGTCATACCTGGCTATGTGATCTTGGGCAAGTGTCATCCCTTCTCTGCGCCTCAGTTTCAGTCTCTGTAAAATGAAGAGGCAGAGTTCATAGACGGTCTCCAGTCCTGCCTAACCACCTGACATACCTGGGGAGCTCAAGAATATGCAGATTTCTAGGCCTCAGACTCATCTCTCTCTGCCTTCACCCTTTCACCCCCTCAACTCTACTCCCCTGCAAATTGTGGTTTTGCATAGCTAAGCTAGAAGCCCAGAACGTGCATTTTGCAAAACCTCTTCAGGTGAATCAATCAGCCAGGTGTGGGAATTTCTGGACCGCATGATCTACTAAGCTCCTTCCTACACCTACGCCAGCTCCATCATCCTGAGAAATCGAGATCTCAGGCCACCACGTCTTACTCAGCACTGATATTCAAAGTCAGCAAAACATTCTTCTCAAGTAGGCAGTGACACTGTTCCCCTCCTTGGAGGTGTCCACTTGCTTGGTTTCAAGTCAGAAAATACTTTTCCTGACTAGCCTTTTTATTGAAGTAGGGTATACATACAGAAAAATATACAAATGATAAGTTCTAGATGTTAAATTTTAACGAAGAGCGTGCATATGTATTATTGACACCCAAAATCAAGAAATGGAAGATTACTAGTACCCAAAAGTCCCTTTGTGCCCCCTGCTAGACACTTCCTTCCCCTCAGGGGTAATCACCCTCTCTTTAAGTCAGAAAACACATTGACAATGGCACAGTCCTGACTTCAGAGGAAATTCAGGAGCTACCGGCCAGCCTGAGTGAATACCACCAGGGCCTTACATATTGAAGGTGCTGAGTACATTCGTTCTGTGAAGGAACCAGAACATTCCATTCTGCTTTTGGTATTCAGAGTCTAAACCACTTCTAATGTAATGATAGAAGCTGTTCTCTTGAGTTATGGAGATGATGGAGTGACAGCATGGATGGCTAAGACCATTGAAGAAGATTTTTGTTATTTACGTTTCCTGAAAGAAGGAGGCACATCGTGCGGTGGAGGGCCCCACGGGACGCGCCAAGGTCAGTTGGTCAGAGGCGGAGGGCATGTGGGGAAAGCTTAGATCAGAGCCTTTGTTGTGTTTTCTGTGGGAAAGGCATGGCAGGACAGGGAGAACAGTTTAAGACTGGCTGATTTGAAGAACTGTGGGTTGTCTGGTACATAGCCCTGGGCTGATGTAGAGCAGGGGAAATATTGACCTGGGTGGGAGAGTTTAATAAAGGAGATGGTTGCAGCTCTGGATTGGTTAGTTAGCCTATGAAAGGCATGCTCCTTAGAATATAAAAAATCAGTTAATACAATGGACCCTGTGAGGAATGGATGCCAAATGAACAAATATAAGAATCTAAGAAAACTCAGAGCACTCTCCCTGATGAGATTTCTAGTCAGTTTCCATTTTAATCTCAAATACAATTCAGTTGCCTAGTATGGAGTATCTTCATGCCGGAGCAAAGATGAATAGGTCAAGGTGGCTCTACCAAGGAAGTTTGAATTGAGGTGAGGGGCAGGCAGGATTGTGATGATGGGTTGAGCTGACTGAAGTACTGGGTGGGGTAAAGATGACCTGGGTCCAAATCCCCACTCTCTTCCTTCTTAGCTAAGTGACCTTGGGTGTATGATGCGTCCCCACAGACCTCCTGTCACCTCATCTGAAGAATGCTGGTTTTCATTCTTCCCTCCCAACGGGTGTGTGGATCAATGAAAAAGCACCTAACCCAGTGTCTGCCCACATACTAGGCATGCAGGAAGCATGTGACTTGGAAATGCCACAGGGTTTCCAAGAGGAAGGTACACAGTACACAAAGTAGAGGGGAAGGTGTGGTTAATTCTGTTTTGGGGGTGGGAGCGGGGTTTTAAGGGAAAGCTGTCTCCTTTCTCCATTTTGTTAAGACTAATTTGATTGCAAGGAGTAAAACCCCATTTCAGAGAAGCTGAGTCAAAAACGGAAATTTTTATAAGCCTACAGGGTAGCTCATGAAATCCAATGGCAAGGAAGACAGTGGGACTTGGAAGGTGCTAGAACTCATACCTCCCCTTCAAAAGAAGGAAAACCTGAGTGGCCAGCTTGGGTAAGGTGTCTACCTGGTCCAGTCAGTGATGGCCAGGGAGTGCCACCCACCTGATGCCACCTGGCAAACATGGTTTCTGAGGCTCTACTATTGTAGGGAGGTCTCAGGAATGTGGTCATATGGACTGGGCAGGCTGCCCCCAACACATCTGTTACCTTTGGAAGGAGGAATATATTGAGAGACTCTTAAGTCCAGTTTGATGGGTGGGATGAAGTTAGGAACAAGCTGTTTGCCTTTGAGTTGCAGCCCTGCCCATCAGGGTATAAATATTGATTGTCGGGGAGGGCACTCTGCTACAGGGAGCCCCCAAGGCTGAGCTGCCCAGGAAGCAGCTCCCAGCAGGACGTTGATACTGTAGAAGTTTGACTTCAGCCGGAAAAGTCAGGCCTCAATTCTTCTGTTGAGTGAGTAGACATTTCCTCTGAGCACCTACTTTCTCCAGCTCGTGCTGGGTGGCACAGGAGCTATATAAATCAAGCTTGTCCAACCCACAGCCCAGGATGGCTTTGAATGCAGCCCAACACAAATTCTTAAACTTTCTTAAAACGTTATGAGATTTTTTTTTAGCTCATCTGCAGCTGTCATTAGTGTTAGAGTATTTTATGTGTTACCCAAAATAATTCTTTTTCTTCCAATGTGGCCCAGGGAAGCCAAAAGCTTGGACACCCCCATATAGATAATCGAGACAGATCTTCCCTGGTTACAGTCTAGGAGGGAGGTGGGGAAGATACATTTTCACAAGTGTCTACCCCTCTAGACTGAAGTCGACACAAAAATAGAGATACAACAGACTGTTAGTAGCATGGCCTTTGGAATCAGAGACTTGGCTTCAAATCCTGGCCCTATTACCTTCTTATTTTTTTAGGAGACAGAGTCTCCTGTGTGGCCCAGGCTGAGTGCACAGTGATTATAACTCTCTGCACGAGCTCTGTTACTTTCTAGCATTATAACTTGAGGAAAATCATGTAACCCCTCTGTAGGTAAGTTTTACATCCATCCTACAGGATAGTTATGAGAATACGTGAATTTACAGAGAGCAAACTGAAGCTGCCTTGTACCACTCTCTGCTTCTGCCTTTGGGAATCCTACCCAGCCTTCCAGCACAAGTATCACCTTTTCCGTGAAGCCTTTGTCAGTCTTCCTGGCAATAAAATATAGGTCCTTGAGCCACACTTTCATAGCCAATTAACAGTAACTACTGTAATCGTCGTAACAAGAGCAGCTTACATTATTTACTTACAGGACAGGAACTGATCCTGTCTAATCCTCATAAAAGCCCTCAGGAGATTGATACCCCATTTTACCTGTAAAGAAACTGGCACAGAGAGGTTAATTAACTTGCCCATGGCCATAGTCAGTGGGTAATGTAGCTGGGGTGAGTAGCTTTGCCCTCACCTCACTTCTTTTGCCGGTAACACTCCCCATTCAGAGACTGAAGTGGGAGTAGAGCGACCATAGTCCTGGTTTGTGCCTCATGCCTGTGTATGTTAATGAGCCCCCTTTCAGTCTCAGAGTCTCCCTATTTTTTTTTTTTTTTTTTTTTTTTTTTTGAGATACAGTTTTACTCTATCGCCTAGGCTGGAGTGCAGTGGCGTGATCTTGGCTCACTGCAAACTCTACCTCCCGGATTCAAGCGATTCTCATGCCTCAGCCTCCCGAGTAGCTGGGATTACAGGCGTGTGCCACCATGCCCAGCATATTTTTGTATTATTAGTAGAGACAGGGTTTCACCATGTTGACCAGGCTAGTCTTGAACTCCTGACCTCAAGTGATCCGAGGAGTTTCCATATTTGGAAGATTTATGGTTACTCTAAATATAAGGCTCCTGGTAGTTGGGAGGCCTTACTTCCTTACCTATAAAATACTGGGACCAGAGTGGTGTGGGGACACCCTGACAGTTGCTCATTCTGTGACTTTGGCTGAGTCCGGGGCTTTTTTGGGTAACAGATCTCCACTGGGAACAGCCCCTGAGATAATCTGCCTGCCGTCTCCCCTCCCTTCCACCTCAATCGACACTGTTGATTCTACTCTGACTTGTCAACTCCAAGAAACAGTTGGGAACCTGATTGGGTGTTGACTCCAAAGAATCAACCTGATCTGGCTGGGCCCAGCCTGGGGCCACCCGAAACATATATATTATATTGTGGTTCTCAGCCCTGCCTCTCTTCTGGGAACCATGTGTTCTGGGTTAACCCGTACATGTGTACTTGGGAACGTTCCACCACTAAAATAACTCCAGTGAAGACATACAGGGTGATTCCTCAGCAAAAAGATGAGCAGAATAGGTTGAGAAGGCTGCCATCGGGGTCTAGAGGTGGAAGCTGGCCAGTCACTACCCCTTCCCTCCCTGCAGCAGAACTGGACACCCGCATTTATGGTTTCCGAGCCCAAGGTCTGGAGGAAGAGCTTGCTGGCAGGAGTCATTCTTGCCTCCCGATTGCCCTGTGCCAGGCACTGCAGGGCGCCTCATAGGTGTGTGCACAAACCATGTAACCCTGGGCTGGTGGCAACTTCTTGGCCTGTCTTTGAACGCTCATAAAATTGGACTTGTCATCACTTCACAAAGGTTTGGGGGCATAATTAATGTTGATGAAGCCCTTTGAAATGCTTAGGTGGAGTTATAGTATGGTATTGCTAATCACAGCTGTCTGTAACTGGTTATTACATGTGGACATTCATATGTTTATGGAAATGGCTTGTAAAAGAAGCCTCAGCCATTTGTGTCCTTAGTGGAAATGCAGCACTTATAAGGTTATTTTTTTCCTAATTGACTTTACCACCTTTGAAGGACACTTCATAGAACACAATGGAGACAGTCTGGAGGAGTAATTAGCATCAAGAGGCTGGAAGTCAGGCTTAGATGCTAAAAACAGGACGCGTAGTAACACCCATCTCATAGTGTTGTTTGTGGCCCTAAGAGGAGGGTGTGCAGAAAGGGCTTAGTGCACCATGTGCTCCATCAATACTAGCCTTTTTTTTTTTTTTTTTAATCATAGTAACTATCGGGGATCAGAAAACTGTACCTTAAAAAGAAAGCCTCAGAAGCAAAAGTTTCTCTCTGACCTTCTGCCCTCCTTTCTCTGGCCCCTCTTCTCCACCAGGCTAGTCATAGAAACTACAATCCCTCTTTCCCAAGACAGGTCATAGAAACCAGAACCCCCGCAGGCACTGATGTGGCTCGTGTTTGTAATCCCAGAACTTTGGAAGGCTGAGGGCAGGTGAATAACTTGAGCCTAGGAGTTTGAGACCAGCCAGGGCAACATGATGATATACCGTCTCTGCTAAAAATACAAAAATTAGCTGGGTGTAATGGCATGCACCTGTAGTCTCAGCTACTCAGGAGGCTGAGGTGGGAGTATGGCTTGATCACCAGAGATGGAGGTTGCAGTGAGCTGAGATTGCGTCACTGCTTTCCAGCCTGGGTGACAGAGTGAGACCTTGAGAGAGAGAGAGAGAAAGAGAGAGAGAGCGCGCAGAACCTCTTTTCCCCAAAGCCAGCTATAAAACCTAAAATATTACTCTAATTTTCTCCCCACTTTTTGTTATAAAAATTGGCTATAAGGAAATTAGCAGACCTACCTTGTCTGATTGTAGGTCAGAAGACCCCCATTCAGAGAGGGTCCTGCCTCATATAAGGAATGAAGGAATGCTGCAAGGAGACAGGCTGAGAAGAATCTGGACAGACAGGCCTCACTGGGTTCCCCACTCAGTCGAACAGCATTAGATCCCTTTGTCCAACCCTATTTCTGCACAGCCGTCCATACTTTGTTGAACCTAAGCCTAAAAATGACAGTTTCTCCTGTGTCTTTGGGTCTTCACTCTGAAGGCTCCCATGTCATGTAAAATGTTGATCAAATAAATTTGTACACCTTTTCTCTTATTAATCTGCCTTTCGTCAGTTGATTTTCAGTGAACCTTCCGAGGGCGGAAGTCCTCCCTTGGCCCCTACGTAACATTTTAGCCTCCAATGTTTTTGCTGCCTAGACGAGTTCACCCTTGTAAGGTTTACAGTTTTACTTCTGGGTCCCACCCTTCCCTGCCCCACTCCCTGACTTGTCTCTGTGGCCACAGTGGCTTCCCTCTGCCTTTCCTCAGCTCTGCATTTCCACTGGTGGCGGGTTATTAACACACGCTCAGGCCAACACCTTCACAGAATCAATCCTCGTGGATTTAGTCAACCACTCATCCAAGGCCATCTCATCTTGGTCTCTTGGGGTAAAATAAAATAGCGGCTACCAGTTATAGGTGGAACCATACGAAACTACCATCTTTATGCATCAAAAATGATTGAATATCAGCTGGGCATGGTGGCGCATGCCTGTAATCCCAGCGCTTTGGGAGGCTGAGGTGGGAGGATCACCTGAGGTCAGGAGTTCGAGAACAGCCTGGCCAACATGGTGAAACCCCGTCTCTACTAAAAATACAAAAAATCAGTCGGGTGCGGTGGCACACACCTGTAATCCCAGCTACTCAGGAGGCCAAGGTGGGAGAATGGTTTGAACCTGGAAGTCGGAGGTTGCAGTGAGCCGAGATCATACCACTGCACTCCAGCCTGGGCAACAGAGTGAGACCCTGTCTCAAACAAACAAACAAAAAAAGGTTGAATATGGTCAGTTTCATAGGGTTCACCCTAATTCTAAATACTGAGGTGAGTGCTTTCTCCAGATTGTCTCAAGAAGTCCCCACTATAGCACTGGGAAGCAGGCACTGTCTCAAATAACTAGCAGAAGAAACCTAGCCATAGAGAAGCAAATCTTGGCAGGCTGCTCTTGAACCTGCAACTGTGTGACCCCTTAGGATCTCTGAGCAGCCCTCGTGGGGGTCTCAGGTTTCTGCACAACTCCTAGGGCCTGTTTCCAGGTCTCCTTAGTCTTCCATAAAAGTAACAAAGCACCTGTGCAGTGTCCTTGGAACCAAACCAGAGTCCTTTTGTCTGCTGCATACCCAAAGGCAGTTCCTGTGGAATAGCTGCCAGCCAACTCTCTGTAACAGTCGCTCCTCATTAGCAGAGGATGACTGAATCACCGGGCTCCAGCTGCCATGCTGCCTGATCCATGCCTCTCAAGGAGGCTGATGAAGTCCTTGCTTTGTATTCTCCATAAGGGCCACGTTTAATGCAGAGCTTTCTCCGAGGCCCTCAAACTTGACCCTCTAAAGAAACACCACATATTTCTTTTCTTTTCTTTTCTTTTCTTTTTTTTTTGAGATGGAGTTTCGCTCTTGCTACCCAGGCTGGAGTGCAATGGCGCAATCTCAGCTCACCACAACCTCCGCCTCCTGGGTTCAAGCAATTCCCCTGCCTCAGCCTCCTGAGTAGCTGGGACTATAGGTGTGCGCCACCATGCCCAGCTAATTTTTGTATTTTGTGTTTTTGTAGAGATGGGGTTTCACCATGTTGACCAGGATGATCTCGATCTCTTGACCTCCTGATCCACCCACCTCAGCCTCCCAAAGTGCTGGGATAATAGGCCTGAGCCACCGCGCCCGGCCGAAACACCACATATTTCATCACTTGTTCTTTTTGTTTTTTTTGACATAGAGTCTCACTCTGTGGCCCAGTACAGTGGCATGACACACATTCTTTTTTTTGTTTTGTTTTTTTAATTTTTAACCTATGTGGGTACACAATAGGTGTATATATTTACAGAGTACATGAAACATTGATATAAGCATACAGTGCGTAATAATTACATCATGGAGAATGGGGGGAAATGTATCTTTTAACACTTGAAAGCTTTGGGAACTCCTAGCATACTTCCATTAAAAGGAAAACTTTGGACGAATTACATTTACCAGAGTTATTTGAGCAAATAATGTTTCATGAATCAAGCAGTTATACAGAACCAGAAGAGGTTAAGAGAGCTCCGCATTAGTGGCCTGAGCGGCAGGCTTCTGTAGGCTGAGTGCAGAAGCAAAGCAAAGAAATGGCTTGACTGACTACAGATAGGTGCTTGCCTTATTTGGGTCTGATTGGAGGAAAGTCCCCAGAGGTTAGCTGATGCTTTCTGATTGGTTACGCTTAAGTTTCATGTTACTGGTTACATTGCAATTCAGTTTGCTTACACAGGAACCCAAAGCCCTATAGCTGACTCAGCCTGATGGCCTCCCAGTTAAATATTTTTCATACTTCTCTATAAGAAAAGATGTAGAATAGGTAATCAAATTTCATTTATTAGAATTTCCTTGGATATAAGGGTCATAAGTATTGATTCAGTCAGAAAAGTTTTTTATTATTGGTATAATCGACTAAAAGCAGTATGAAGTTTTACAATGATTATTAAGCAAAAAATAACATTGTATTAGAAATGAATATCTGAATGAGAAGAATGGGGGTTTCTTTAAATATTAATTTCTGTATTCAAGATAAATATTACTGATTGCTAGAATGAGGTAGAGTTTAGCATCAATTCTATTGCAAGTTTTGTTTTCCATAGCCAAAGTGCTAAGAACTTCATTCACATTAGTATAAATACCTTGAATGGAAGGAATGTAGGTATAGCAGTATCACTAAATTCTTTTTTTTGAGACAGAGTCTCACTCTTGTTGCCCAGGCTGGAGTGCAATGGCACAATCTTGGCCCACTGCAACCTCCACTTCCTGGGTTCAAGTGATTCTCCTGCCTCAGCCTCCCAAGTAGCTGGGATTACAAGCGTCCACCATCATGCCCATCTAACTTTTGTATTTTTAGTAGAGACAGAGTTTCACCATGCTAGCCAGGCTGGTCTAGAACTCCTGACCTCAAGTGATCCACCTGCCTCAGCCTCCCAAAGTGCTGGCATTACAGGCATGAGCCACTGTGCCCGGCTCCAGTATCACTAAATTCTTTGAACTCCTCCCAACTTATGTGCTAAAAATCACATCATAATAAACTATTTTCATCAGCTAACAATATGATTAGAGCCACCTTCATTTTTGTTCAGAGCAAAGTACTGGACACCCTAATTTACAACAAGATTTGTTTTTCTTTCATAGTTTCTGTGAAGTTTACCAAAAGGGCATTATCAATTATGCCTCTAACTATTTTCACCTGAAGGCACCTTGTGTTAACCTGATATATCTAGAAAGAGTCAGGGAAATGGAAATGTTATTTTTACTATACCTTTGCTTATGCTGTACTTTAATGCACATATATTTGTACATTTATTATGTGGTATAGTATATAAGTATTTGTAGATATATTTCAAGTATAAATGATTTTATTTTATAACAGGCTTTGAATATATTTTGTCAAAACTTAGAGCAGCAAATTTGACTTGTTCAATCCATGTAACAGATCTGGAATATAACCTAATTAACAAAGCTAGTCCTTATTGTCCAAACATTAGTCAAACCAGACTCTGGCTTAGAAATATTCCAGTAAGGGCGAAACTCTAACATCCCAGTGTCATGCCTAAACAGGAATATGGATGACAGAGAGAAGAAAAGTCATTCTTGGAATGGGTGTTATGGTATCTTGACGATCACTAAAGAAGCCTGGCAAACAAAATTTCAGAATTCCCCTTGGTTTCCTGGTGGTTTTACAACCTGACAATGTACCGGAGTAAGGTAAATGAAGGACAAGCCTTCTTTGATCAAATGGGAAAAAGCTGCTGTGAAAGGTGAAATAAGAAAGCAGAACATATGAAAAGCTAACAAAGAACATAGAACATGAAGATAAGTGATCAAGTCCCTATGACTGTCAGTATCGCCCTGTGGAAGAAAGTCTGTGGCCCCAATCTAAAGAAGATGGCCTTCTAGTCCCTGCAACGCTGATTTCTATTTTAATTATTTTTTATTTTATGACCTCTGAGTGTTCAAGTGAAATGATTTCTCTTTTAGAAACATAGTCCTAATAACGTCACTCAGAGCCTCCCTGTCATCTCCAAGCCTGGGTCCAAGGTCTTGGAATGGGCTTCTCTGGCTTCTCTCTCTCTTCCCTGGACCCCTGCCTTACCGCTCAGTTCCCCGATCCCATTTTTCCCTGAGTCTTTCCCCTTACACCAGCCATCTTTCTCTTCCTCAAAAGTACTATGCTGGTTCTCACCTCAGGAGCTTCCTACAGGTTCTGGAATGGCTTTCTCCGCCCCAGCCCCACCATTCCAGGTCTTCAGGTCTCCCTTCAGAAATCATTCTTCAGAGATGTCTTCCTTGAGCATCCCACGACACACACACTAGATCAGGTTCCTGTCATGTAGAGTACCCTGTGCCTCTCCTATGTAGCCCTAACCACAATGCGATCACTTCAATGTATATTATGTGAGGACAAGAGCAGGGCGTGGCACAAACTGGGCACTGAATGAATACATGGCTAGAGTGCCATTCCTCCCTTCTCTGCACTTCTGTTGTTCTTGTGCCCATCTCTAATAGATTATAATATTTTCAAGGTCTGTATTCTGCACTAGCCTGGGAGTCACTAGGTCAAGAACCAATTCCCCAGCTCCTAATAACAGCAACTTTATATATTACGTAGTTTGACATAATAGTTATGAACTTGGGCTCTGGTGTCAGACTACCTGTGTTCCCATCCTCCTTCAGCCACTTCCTAGCTATCTCTTACCCTCTGTGCCTCTGCTTCCTCAATATAAAATTAGATGATAATAGTACCTGCCTTATAAAGTTGTTATGAGGATTAAATGAGTTAACATATTTGAAATACTTAGAGTAATACTTGGCACATAGTAAGTGGTTGATAAATGTTACTGTTTGTCATTATCATTGTCATCATCATCTCTAATCGTCACAGGCCTAGTCTGTCAGTTTCCAAAGGCTGAGCTCTCTCTAGTAAACTCCCACTGGCATGTGCCTAACACACAGGAGGTTCTCACAATGTCCTATTGTTGAATGATGGATGATTCTATGATAGCTAATATTTGTTGAAGTCTCTGAGAATTCCCATAGTAAAGAAATCTATATCCATGAACTCTGACTTGTGCTAGGAACTGTGCTTTGTTATTTCCATGGGTTTATCTTGTTTCATTCTTGCAGCCACCTTGAGGAGGAAGTACTCTTAATCACTCCATTTTACAGTTGAGGAAACAAATGCCCAAAGATATGTCCAAGTCACAGCGTCATGAAGGACAGAGGCTGGATTCAAAGGTGATGTCTGCCTGCCTCTAGAGCCTAACCGCTGAATAACGACACTTCACACATTGATAGTGCTGGAACAGTTCCTTAGGATTATGATGTCTTCTGAGTTTCCACAAAATACTGTACTTTGTAGGTTGCCTTCTGCAGTCCTCTTCAGTCCACAAATATTGTTTGAGGGGGTTGGGTATGCTCTGCCTCAGGACCAGTGCCATGTGAAGGTTGGAAGACGCCAGGCATGCAAAAAAAAAAAAAAAAAAAAAAAAAAAAAAAAAAAAATTTAGGCTGGAAGTCTGAGAGCCTAAATTTTAGTTATGCCCCTTCCATACTGCCTTTGTGACATAATATTGAGCCAAGTAGTTCAGGTCTTGGGCCCAGAGTAAATTCCACCTTTGACATTCCACCTGTTTCTCAGCATTCTCTCAATTATTGCCATTCATTTGTGCTTAGATTAAGTCATTTATTCAAGAAACATAAACTGAGTTCCTTCCATTGATTGGGAAAGAAAAGAGAGATATGGAGACTCCAATTAGAGGAATGCAGAATTCTGTCCACCCATATCAGATGATTAAGTTTTAAAAGGAATTAAGAAATCTGTGACAATAATAGCATAATGGGTGGGAGAGAGAGATGGAACTATATAGGAGCAAAGTTTTGTGTACTACTAAAATTAAGTTGCTGTTAATCTGAACTAGATTGTTACAAATTCAGGTGTTAATTATAATCCTCAGCACGACCATTAAGAAAATAACTCTAAACATATAGTAAAATAAATGACAAGGGAATTAAAATGGTACACTAGAAAATATATCTATTTAACACAAAAGAGGGCAGTAATGAAGAAATTGAGGAACAAAAAGAGACTAGAGAAAACAAGTAGCAAAATAGCAGAAGTCCTTTCTTATCACTAAGTATTATTAAATGTAAGTGAGTGAATTAAACTCTCCCATTAAAAGGCAGAGATAGGCAGAATATATATTTTAAAACATTTAAGTATGTGCTATCTACAAAAGATTCCCTTAAATTCAAAGACATAAATAGATTGAAAGTAAAAAAAAAAAAAAAAAAAAAAAGGAAAAGGATATTCCATGTAAACAATAACCAAAGGAGAGCTGGAGGAGCTATACTCATACTAAACAAAACAGACTTGAAGATACAATTGTTACAGGGTACAAAGGAGGACATTATATTATGATGAAGGGGTAAAGGGTAAATTCATCCAGAAGACGTAACAATTGTAAAATACATGCACCTACAGAGCCCCAAGATACATGAAGCAAAAACTGACAGAATCGAAGAAATAGACAATAATAGCTGAAGACTTAAATAGTGAATACCCCACTTTTACTAATGGATAGAACAATTAGAAAATCAGGAAGAAAACAGAAGAAGACTTGAACAACACTGTAAAGCAACTAGACCTAACAGACATCTGTAGAATATTCCATTCAACCAAAGCAAAATACAAATTCTTCTCAAGTGCACATGAACATTTTCTGGGATACAGCATGTATTAGGACAGAAAATAAATCTTATTAAATTTAAAAGATTGAAATTATACAATATATATTTTCTGATCATAGTGGAGTGAAATTAAAAAGGAAATTCACAAATATATATAAATTTAACAACATACTTCCAAATAACCAAAAAGTCAATGAAAAAATCACAAGGGAAATGATAGAAACTACCTTGAGACAGCTGATCCTAAAATTCATGTGCAAATGCAGGGGATCCAAAATAGCCAAAACAATCTTGGAGGAAGAACAAAGTTGGAGAACTCATACTTCTGATTTCAAAACTTACTACAAAACTACAGTAGTCAAAACAATATGGTACTGGCATAAAACAGCCATATAAATCAATGGGATAGAATTCAGAGTCTAGAAATAAACTCTATGATCAATTGATTTCAGCAAGGATGCTCAGACTATTTAATGGAGAAAGAATAGTCTTTTCAACAAATAGTGCAGAGATAACTGGCTATCCACACGTAAAAGAGTGAATGAAATTGGAATCCCGCCTCATACCATGCATAAAAATTAAACTCAAAATGGATTGGAGAGCTAAATGTAAGAGCTAAAACTATAAAATTTCTTAGAAGAAAATAAAGGTAATCAGGTCAGGCAATGATTCTTGTCTCTTTTAGTTTAATTCCTCCATTGCTGCCTTCTTTTGTGTTAAATAGGTATATTTTGTAGCATTCTACTTTAATTCCCTTGTCATTTCTTTTACTATGTATTTTGAGTTATCTTCTTAATGACTGTGCTGAGGATAACAATTAACATAACAATCGAGTTCAAATTAATACCAACTTAATTTTAGTAGTATATGAAATGTCACACCTATATAGCTCCATCTCTCTCCCCCACGCATTATGCTATTATTGTCACAAAATATGACACCAAAAGCATAAACAACAAAAAAGATTAGACTTCATCAAAATTTAAAACTTTTCTGCATCCAAGGTAGAAGTCTAGGCTGTCTGTGTGGTTTTTGATGACACCATGGGGAGGAGGACACCTTGCCGCCAGCTCCCTACTTAGCCTTCCTTGATAGTCCCAGCATGGGAGTTGGGGGGCTGACTTAGTCCATTTGGGCTGCTGTAACAAAATACCATAAACCAGATAGCTTATAACAACGGAAATGTATTTCTCACCGTTCTGAAAGCTAGAAAGTCCAAGATCAAGGCATCAACAGGTTGGGTGTCTGGTGAGGGCCTGCCATCTCACAGACAGAACCTTCTCCCTGTGTCCTCGTGTGATGGAAGGGGCGAGGGGCCTCTCTTGGGCCTCTCTTGTAAGGGCACTAATTCCATTCATGAGGGCTCCACCCGCATGTCCTAGCCACCTCCCCAAAACACCACCTCCTAATGCCATCATCCCCTTAGGGGTTAGGACTTCAGCATAGAAACTTAAGGGGTAACAGGCTCAGACATTCAGAGGTTCATACAGGTGCCGTGTTCTCTGTGGTGTTTGCAGTGGAGAGGTTATTGTCTAAAAGTGTTTTTTCTTGCCAAGCTTCTCATCCCCTTGTCCTATGGTAGTGAGAGGAGGCTTTTCTTGGGGCTTTTTTTCCCCCGCTCCATCCCTGTTGGTATTTCCAGAGTGCTGGCTTCTTCAGCTACAAGTTTGGGATGTATGAGGCAAAAAGAACACCCAGGGATCTCACCAACGTGCCATTCCTGGGGTCCCAACTTTTCTAGTTTGTCTACCTTCTCTCTGCCTTCAGAATCATCTTATGTTTGTGTTATATGTGAGGACCAAGGTTTTAGTTTTACGCAGCAGAAAGAATAGGGAAAGTGCATCTACTCCATGCTCCCCAAAGCAGATGTTCTGTAACTGACTTTTCAAATGGAAAGTTATAAAACAATTTTATTGTATGCAAGGAGCATTAAAATATTGAAATTAAGATTCATTATATTTGTAAATATAATTTCTTTATAAGAATTAGTTCTGTGGTAAGGTTTCAAAAAACTAGACTTGCGAATGTACTTGAAAAACTTACTTCTTTTTACAAAATAAAAGCAGATCACCCCTTTTGTCCACCAAAGCCATGCCTCTGAGAAAGGGGAAGCAAAAACCCCACTCATGTTTATGAGAAGTTGGACTAGTAATAAACGTGTCCCAAACTGGTTTCCACGAACTGTTGATTCTTTTAGGCTTTTTAGTTGCAAGTAACAGAAACAAGTTCTTAAGCAGAAGGCTGGGCTGTTCCTGGCTTCAGGAAAGTCCGGAACCAGAATGGCTCCAGGGTTCTGGGGAGCAGCAACTGATTGTTCAGGCCTCACGTTGGGCTGAAGGGAGCCAGCCTTTCTTCAGCCTTTGTGTTTCTCAGTCCAAGATCTGGATCCCAGGGAAAGAGATTCTGACCTCTGGCTTGGGTCACACTTGGGCCACGCTTGGGCCATGATGGCCAGGGAGGATGGAGGACTGTGAATGACAGTTTCAATAAGACTGTATTCAGTGGGGAAGGGGCAGAGGAGGAGAGTCCTCCCCCACAACGTCAGGGTGCCGTTTATTAGAAGAAAAGGAAAGGATTAAAATTCTAGTCAAGTGAGAATCGTAGATGTTTACCACAGATGCCAACGACTGGATTCCAAGTTAAGAGTTCTAGAGCCAATTAAGTTTGAGAACCTGAGTTAGACAAGGAGAAATTCCTCTGAGAGCCTCCAACATGCTCTGGGAGCCTCCCCGCAGGGGTAGAGGGTGCATTGCCTTTAACTACATGGTACTTTTCTTGCCTTGGCACCCCGTTAACATATTAGAATCTCTGAGAACTCAGCTGGGGATGGCCAGTTCTCTGTGAGCCTTTTAGCTCTGAGATCCCATGATCCTACATGAAGGATGTATTCTGCCCGCAGGTAGCTTTATTCCATCTGGCTGCACATCAAGTGAGTCGTAATCAGTTCCCAGCTCTGACCTTTTCCAAGTGGGGAACACATCTCAGGTGTGGTGAGGGGGTGGCAGAGCTGGGACTAGAACTGGGGTCCCCTGGCCCCGTGTCTTTCCCTCTGTGGCGGCGCTGTGCCTTGCTGGGAGAGAAGTTAAGGACAGCTGTCCATGGTAACTTCAGTTGGTGGGCCTCCCTCTAGGTCCTCCGGCCCTTGCCCATCCCTGGCCAACTGCTCCTTCTCGGGAAAGACCTGCCCTCAGCTCTCTAAGCCCTGCAGTCTAGGAGAGGGAGGGGAGGAGGGAGGGTTGACTTCACTGTTACTGCTGAGTCTGTCCTGAGGAGGAAGCCTCCGCCAACTCTGGCCACTGCAGGGCAACTAGCTAATTATCTGTCTTTCCAGATGGACTGAACATATGACGGCGAGGACTGTTTGTCTTGTTCACTGCTGATTCCCTAGGGCCTGTCCCACGCCTTAAAGAATGGGCAGGATTTCACCAAGGAGGGGAACCTGGTGGGGTTGGGAAGAGAACATGCTGGGAAGGAGGATGCAGCATTGGCCAGCATAGAGCATTCCTTTGTGTTCAGTGGTGAAATAAGGCTGGAGGGTCTGTTGAGGACTCATGTGTGTGTTTAAATGCTAGTACACTTTGACCCAGCAATTCCACTTAAAAGAATTTGTCCCAAGGGACTAATCCAGACAAATGTACAGAAAAGTGTGCACTAGGCTATTCCATCACAGCATTATTTTTTGTTGTTTTGTTGTTGTTGTTTCTGAGATGGACTCTGACTCTGTCACCTAGGCTGGAGTGCAGTGGCTCAATCTCGGCTCACTGCAACCTCCACCTCCTGGGTTCAAGTGATTCCCCTGCCTCAGCCTCCCAAGTAGCTAGGACTACAGGCGCCCGCCACCACTCCCAGTTAATTTTTATATTTTTATATTTTTAGTGAAACCAGACAAGAGTTTCACTATGTTGACCAGGCTGGTCTTGAACTCCTGACCTTGGGATCCACCCACCTTGGCCTCCCAAAGTACTGAGATTACAGGCATGAGCCGCTGTCCCTGGCCCACAGCACAGCATTGTTTTTTATTTTTATTATTATTATTATTTTTTTAAAGATGGGGTTTCACCATGATGGACAGGCTGGTCTTGAACTCCTGACCTCAGGTGATCCACCCACCTCAGCCTCCCAAAGTGCTAGGATTACAGGCAGCATTGTTTTTAAAAAGGGAAACATAATAGACATGGGGGACTCCAAAATGGGGAAGGGTTGGGGTGGGATGTTAAGAGTTGAAAATTTACCGATTGGGTACTGTGTTCATTTATTTAGGTGATGCGTTCACTAGACATCCAAACCTCAGCATTCCACAATATATCCATGTAGCACACCTGCACATGCACCCCAAGTCTACAATAAAATTAAATGAAAAATTAATAATAAAGGAAACAACCTAAATATTCAGTAATAGCAAAGCAATGATGTAAAATATGGCACATCCAAAAATAATGAGTTATCAGACATTTAATAAAGATGACAAATTAAGTATGCCTGACAAGGAAATGTGTTCACAATATGTTAAGTGAAAAAAACAGATTATAAAACAGATGGTAATCTTATTTTTACAAAGTAAATTAACATTTCCATTGATATGTAAATTTATAGACAGAAAAATGTTTGCAGGAATAAGAACCAAAATGTTTATAGTCATTATCTCTGGGTTACAGAATTAAAGGTGACTTTTCTATTATGGTGGGGGTGTTACTGTTGTTTTTATTTTTTATGTTTTTCTCATGCTACCTTGTCTAAGATATTATTTTTATCTGGATATATCTCCTAGTTATTGTACAGTGAATATATGTTTGGTAATCATTTTATAAAGTAAAAAATTTCATGCTAGGAAATCTGAACCTTACTCATAGGTGATATAAATTAAGTTTTTATAAATTGAATAATTGAGAATCCCCTAAGCAAGTGAGCCAGTTAAAAGAGTTTCATGGAAACCCCTCTGGGAACTTGAAGACTCCATTGGCAAGATAGCAAAAAGTATTCTCCGGCCTCTATTTCTCTTGTAAATTCTGATTTTGGAATGTTCCTTTTTTGCACAAGATGGTGGTACGTTAATAGTTTATAGACCTTGTCAGGTCATTGTGATCAAGCCACCAAAGTATCTGATTCAGGGCAGTGTTTTGTAAACCAGCAAAGCAGCCAGATTCACCTTGAGTAGTAAAATTCCAGTTGTGGGTCTGGGGTGTGGCTTTGTCACGGATATTGTTTTTCTGGTTTTGTTTTGGGGCAGCAAATGGTTGAGTGTCAAAAGTATCCTGGGGCCCCTTGGCTTGGGCCCAAATCATGTCTGCTCCTGTGCACTTTCCTTACAGGAGAACCTGATCGGCGCCCTCTTGGCAATCTTCGGGCACCTTGTGGTCAGCATTGCGCTTAACCTCCAGGTAAGTTTCAGCCACCAGCACTGTCTGGGGGCAGAGACACAGCCAATGAGTCAGGGTATCTTATCCAGGTCCAGCTGTCTCCTCTATGCAGGGCCTTTCCTACTACACTCCTGGGCTGTACCTGGGACAATAGCTTGTGGGCCCCTCCATGGTTTCTCTTGATTTGGTGGCCCTACTCCATCCCACCCTAGCCCTCCTAGCCAGGTCCTGACCATCTCTCTTTGGGCTTTGCAATGACCTCCTGCTAGCTTCTCTGGCTCTGGTCTTATCCTTTCCTGTTTCCTTTGCTGCAAAGCTGCTGGAATTACCTTAGTTTTGTCAAACTTAACTCTAATTACAGCACTGTTCATTACTTAAAAGCCTCAGGCGTACCCTATACAGCATGCCCCCACTGACCTCCAAGTCCCCTCGGCCAGTCTGAGTTCGCAAGCAGCTGTGGTATGGAGCAAGTTGATAGCTAAGGAGCTTCTCATGGGGGCACCAGGGAGCTGGTGCTACTGGCATGCGGCACAGCTGGGGTTGGGGCAGGGGGGCGGTTAATGCCCCTGGAGGCTGCCTTCTGTCAGCGGGGGGTGAGAGTCTGGGAATAAATGCCCAGGCTCTTATTCTCTGCTAAGATGATTCTGAGGTGAGATTCACGGGGTTTCTCGGAAGGTCCTCTGTGGGCCTGAGCCCCAGTTGCCTGTGGGACTAATTCACTCATTAACGCACCTTTCATCTCCGTTCCCTGCCTCGCTTTTCCCCTCCCTTTCTTGTGTCCCCTGGAATCATCATATTCAGACTACCTGCTCCCACATTCCTGTCTCAGGGACTGCTTCTAGGAAACCCACATAAGGCTTGATACCTGCTAACAGGATGAATCCCACAGCACACTGGCCAGCTTCACTCCACCAGCACTTCGGTCTGCCAGACAGCACTGCCCAGCTTCTGCCTGCAGTGAACTGCTCTCCTCCCTGGAGCAGGCGGGAGACTGAGCCCTGTAGGCACACGCGTGTGCCTTGCTTACCTGTACCCTATGCATCTCAGCTCTGGGATGTGTATGTTTCTGTGTGTCGCTGAGACCATGTGGTCTCTTAGCTGCTTGTCTGGTTCATTCTCTTCTTTCTCCACACCAGTGTCTCTGATTATTTATCTGCTTCTGGGCAGCCCACATCATGATCCTCGCCAAATGGCAGACTTGGCCCTCTAAGTCAACGTGACTGTCTAGCCTGCCTTAGTTACTGCCTCAGTTTCTACATCTAGGTTCACATTTCCCCAAAAAAGAATATTGACCGTGCTTGAGCCACGTATCCACCCCAGGGAGAGCAAGGTCCACTGATAACCACATGGCCGCCCAGCGAGAGCTGCTGGCAGGTAGACAGGAAGGAGTGTGCCGAACGCTCAGGCATCCCAAACGTGGGGGATTCTGGAAACTACAGAGAGAGGGAGATTGACCTGAGGGCCAGGTCAAGTAGGATCCTTAGACCATGGCTTGCACCCTGAGACTGCGTATTGCCTGTGACGTGCATTAGAAATGCCTATTTCCAGACCTCACCCACGCCTCTCCGAGACTGACTCAGGATAAGGCCCAGGCAGGTATTTTGTCAGAGCTTCCCAGGGAAGTTGTAAGGATTCCCAGCCTGTGGGAGAACTGCTGTCTTAGAATAACTGTCTAGTATTTAGATCCCTACTGTCTTACTCTTCTCTGAGTCAGGACTCCACAAGAACCTGTCAAGTGTTCCCAATTTATTTTCAAGTTGGGGTAGATTTAGGTTACCTACATCATAGCATTTTTTTCCCCCTAACATCTGAGCAAATTACATTATTTCTTGGGTTTCTAGAAGTACTGCCACATCCGCCTGGCAGGCTCCAAGGACCCCCGGGCCTATTTCAAGACCAAGACATGGTGGCTGGGCCTGTTCCTCATGCTTCTGGGCGAACTGGGTGTGTTCGCCTCCTACGCCTTCGCGCCGCTGTCACTCATCGTGCCCCTCAGTGCAGTCTCTGTGATAGGTAAGACCAGAGCTGCCCCACCATCCCCTGGGGTGCTTCCGCCAGGATCAAAGGTGCTCATTGAACAGACCAGCTTTAGCTTGGATAATAAGCGCCTAATACAAAGGGCTTCAGACACACCAGGCCCTGTGAGTGTTTACAGATCTTAATTCCGCTAATCCTCCGGCCACCTGTTGAAGGAGATGTTGTTGTTATCCCCATATAACAGATAAGGAAACTGAGGCACAGGGTAATGAAATTACGTTCCCCAAATGACACAGGTAGTGAGTAACAGGGCTGGGATGTGAACTGGACTGTCTGGTTCTAGAATCTGTTTAAGATTCAGAAAGTTATCAGAAATGCTTTTTATTTCTAAAAGAAGAAGGAAGATAAACCCTAATCTATGCATCTTTTCACCATCAAGATATATTAAGCTTTTTGCCAGGTGCGGTGGCTGGTACCTGTAATCCCAGCTACTTGGGAACCTGAGGTGGGAGGATTACTTGAGGCTAGGAGTTTGAGACCAGCCTGGACGATATGGAGAGACCCCGTCTCTACAAAAAAAAAAAAAAAAAAAGATAAAAAATTAGCTGGGCATGGTGGTGTGCACCTGTGGTTCTAGCTACTTGGAAAGCAGAAGCAGAGGGATCTCTTAAGTCCAGAGTTTGAGGCTGCAGTGAGCTTTGATTGCACAATTGCACTCCAGCCGGGGGGACCCCATCTATTAAAAAAACAAATTAAGTTTTTGTAGGGTTCCTCCCAAAGTGCTGGGACTACAATTGTAAGCCACCACCCCTAGCCATTAACTTTCTCTTCTGCCAGTTTTCTATGATTTCCGTAATCACTGAACCAGTGTTTCAGAACATTTGAACCAACTAAAAGACAAAGGAGCGTTAGTGTTCATGAGAACACAAGCAAAATCGAATTAAAAAAAAAGGCCAGGTGCAGTGGCTCACTCCTGTAATCCCAGCCCTTTGGGAGGCTGAGGCTGGTGGAGCACCTGAAGTCAGGAGTTCAAGACCAGCCTGGCCAACATAGTGAAACCCCATCTCTACTAAAAATACAAAAAATTAGCTGGGCATGGTGGTGGGCATCTGTAATCCCAGCTACTCTGGAGGCTCACGCGGGAGAATAGCTTGAACCCAGGAGGCAGAGGTTGCAGTGAGCCGAGATGGCGCCATTGCACTCCAGCCTGGGCAACAAGAGCAAGACTCCGTCTCAAAAAGAAAAAAAAAAAAAACAATTTCTTCTTAAAGAAAAGTCATTAGTAGATTAGTGAACAATAGCTTTTTTGTGTGTGTAGCAGCCAGGACAATGAACTTACTTTGAAATAATTCTTTCCATTTTGCTGGCAAGCACTACTCTGCCCAGACGCTCTTCTCTGCTCTTAAAGGAGAAAGTCATATTTAGGGTCTTATTCCTCCTTGAGTTAAAAGGTTCTCTTCTGTACAAGGGATGGCAGATGCATGGTAACTATGTGCCCCTTCCTGTGCTCCAGGCAGACATCGTTAATCATGGCACTCCTTCCTAGAGAGCCTAGATGGGGCCTCAGCATTCTCAGTGCTTCCAACAGTTAAAAACAATCACCAGGATTTGGCAAAGGAGCAGAAATCTATTTTCTTTCCCTGATCCTGTTATAAGGCCTTGTTTTTCCTAACCAGGGTTGGTGAACTGGCAGTTTATAAAATGAATAAGGGTCTCAGACATGGTGTGTGTTTTTTCCCACATGGTATTTTTTTTAATGTAATTTGCATGTCTTTAGCTGAGACAAGTTGTTTGCCAGAGTCTCAGACTTTCTCTATTGTCTTACTTCCAGACCATTTTCTACATTTATGTTATGTTACTCCCCAGCCCCTCTATGTGATCATACCCGTAGCTTTATCACTCTGCTTTGCCCACTGCAGGTATCTCCAAAGGGCTCCCAGACCTTTTCACAATGAGAAATAATTGTCTGAGTGATTGGTGCTTTAGATATTAGTCTCTGAATTTTAATAACTTTCAAAGAACGAAATTCTTTGTTTTTTTAAAGGCTAATTTATAATGACAAAACTTCAGATATCAACCACTGGAAGTTAAGGGGCCCTAGAGCTTCTGAAGTCATCCAGTGAAGAAGAATATTAAAAAATAATGATTACCATTTATTAGCTATCTATGACTTAACCATCACTGCTCCAGGTACTTTTAGTAATAATAGCTTAGTTATTGAGATTGACTGTGTGCAAAATGACTTGTATATATTCTTTAATTACCCCTATCATTCAGAAAAGTAATTTTCAATGGTATGCTGGTAAACCACCTCTCAGAGAGACAAAGGAAAAAAAGGGGAGATGAAGGGATGGAGAAGAGGGATGGAAAGCTGGGAAAGGAGAAAAGAGCGAGCTGGTTTGTAGTGCTTGCCAGTTTATATGGTATATACATTATGACTTCCACTATGGCTCATTTCAGGTAGGATTGTTTCCTGAATATTTAACAAAATATTTAACATTCTATGAACTGATGCCAGCTGGATCTAACACCGTATTTCATAGACTAGAGAACTGAGCCTCAGGTGAAGGGACGTATCCAAGGATACACAGCCAGAAGGGGCAGAAGTGGGCTGGTGAGTAATCCAGGTCTGTTCACAGTGACTGCCAGCTCTATCCTTCTGGGCAGTCCCAAGGGTCTTTGAGGACATCTGTGAACATGGAAGAGGCAGGGAGAGGAAGAATTGGGGGAAATGTCAGAGGTGGGTGTTGCAGTGGAAGGAGTAAGAGCCCTGGCCTCCTGCAGTCCTGGGTTCAAGTCTTGCCTTCCCTTACCACCTTCGTGATCTTGAATGGGCCCTTCACCTCTCTCAGCTTCAGTGTCCCCATTTGTCAATAGGAATAATGAGAGCACCCACCTCCAAAGGTGAACATGCCAGAAATATCTTGTGTAAACCACCTGTTGCACAGCAGGTACTCAATGCTTCTGGCCTTGTAGGAAATCCTCAGGAAGGAAGGCTCCTCTCTGAGCCTCCCTTTCCTAGATGGAATCACACAGGAACCGAGCTCTTGGCAGCATGAGTGACAGGAAGTACAAAGCTCCAATGCAAAGGAGCCACCGAGAGGGTACGGGTGAAGGGATGCCCTTTAGCTGACAGCAGCCTCAATTCTTTTTTCTTTGTGCTTCATTTTGCAGCCAGTGCCATCATAGGAATCATATTCATCAAGGAAAAGTGGAAACCGAAAGACTTTCTGAGTAAGTTCAGTGATTTGAACTGTGTCCTTAATTGTATACTAATGCTTTTTGTTAATTGTAAAACCAGTTCACTCTAATTCAGAGGTTATCTGCCTCCTGCTCTCCTCTGTGGTTCCATCTTCTGCCCTCAACAGATTCCTGAGAGCTGGATTTTTTAATCAGGGGTTCCCAAGCCTGGCCACATATCAGAATCATCGGTGAGGCTTTTAAAAATAGACTTTTATCCATCCTATTGGATCAGTTTTGAGCATCTATTGTTGGGATTTTAGGAGGCCCAGTAAAAGAAACCCTCTCTCCCTGACCTAGTTCTAAAGCAATGGGAGTCAAACACAGGGGATCAGAAGTCAGACTTTATTCCTAATCAAAGCTAGATTAGAGCATTTTAGGTGAGCTAGATTAAAGCGTAAAGCTGCTTAGGTGAGCAACCAAGGGACCGTCCTTACACTCTCCCCACAGGACCCTCCAGCTCCCAGTCAGACCTTGGGCAGGTCCCCCAGAGAAACACTGGGGTTTACAGAGTGGAGACGCTTAGCCAGAATTATTGCCTCACACAGTTTAGGCCAGAGAAGGAAGAAAAAAGATCAAAGCCCTGGTGTTGAATTATTTATTTTTTTAATTGATTAGCTCCACCCAGTTGAGAAATGTGGACCAACAGGGCAAGAGGCAAAAGTGTCATTTTAATAGAGGTCCCTCCACATGGAAACCCAAGGAGTGGGGAAGAGCATTCCCCACAAAACACCTACTAAGTGCCATGTTGTGTTATAGGTGCTGGAGATACAGCAGTAGGACAGATGGGGCTTCTGCTCCCAGAGGGGTGTGTGTATGTGTGTGTGTGCATGTGCATGTGCATGTACGTGTGTGCGCGTGCGTGTGTGTGTGTGTGTGTGTGTGTGCAAGTGTGTGTGTTGGGGAGGGGAGAGATACAATAAACAAGTAAACAACTAAATGAAATAATTTTAGGTTGTAGTGAGTTTTTCAGAGAAAATAGAATGCTTTTGGGGACTGGAGAGATGGGAACACTTTCCTAGACTGATCAGGGTCAGACTCTCTGAGGAGGTGATTTTTTCCCCAACTTTTAAGTTCAGGGGTGCACGTGCAGAATGTGCAGGTTTGTTACATAGGTCAATGTGTACCAACGTGTGGTTTGCTGCACAGATTATCCGTCACCTAGGTATTAAGCCCAGCATCTGTTAGCTATTCTTCCTGGTGGTCTCCCTCTCCCCAACCCCCACCCTCCGACAGCTCCCAGTGTGTGTTGTTCCACGCCCCCTCCAGGTATTTATGTGTTCTCATCATTCAGCTCCCACTTACAAGTGAGGACACACAGTATTTGGTTTTCTTTTCCTGCATTAGTTTGCTGAGGATAATGGCTTCCAGCTCCGTCCATGTCCCTGCAAAGAATATAATATCGTTTCTTTTTTTGGCCGCGTAGTATTCCATGGTGTATATGCACCACATTTTCTTTATCCAGTCTGTCATTGATGGGCATTTAGGTTGGTTCTATGTCTTTGCTATAATGAATAGTGCTGCAGTGAACATATGTGCACACGTATCTTTATAATAGAACAATTTATATTCCTTTGACAATATACCCCGTAATGGGGTTGCTGGGTCAAATGGTATTTCAGCCCCTAGGTCTTGAGGAATCGCCACACTGTCTTCCACAACAGTTGAACCAATTTCTACAAGGAGGTGATTCTTAAGCCTAGACCCAGATCCTACTAGGTGATTGCCATCCCCAGGTCTGTGGGCAGAGTTTTCCTCATAGCAGGAGCCACAGATGTAAAGCTGTGAGGCAGGAACAAGCTTGGTTTGTCTAGTCTCAGTAAGGCTGTGTAGCCAGAGGGGTGTGAAGAAAGTGCGAGGGAGATCAGGGAGGACTGGCTGATGTAGGCCTTATGCACCATACTGTGGAGCTGAGGAGTATAGTGGCCCAAGCTGTGTCCTCAGAGCTTCGGAGCTGTGGGCTGGGATCTGGGCGTTGGCATTCCTATAGAGCTCCTCTTATAGGGTGAATCATATACTGAAGTCCACAAATCACTTTGAAATGCATGAGAAATAAGATGGATGGACACATGGATAGATAGGAGAGAAAACAAGTATAATGAAAGGTCAATTTAGAATCTAGCTGTTGGGCCTATGGGTACCCAGCGTACAACTCTGAACTTTAACAGATGTCTGAAAAATTTTAAAACAGAACTTCAGGGAGAGAAAATTTCCAAGACGTTGTGGATATACAGTCAAGTCTGGGGACCACCATTCTGAATAATAAGATCAAGATGGGACCAAGAGGCAGAAAATAAAAGAATTTTACTCTGAAATAAAAGCAGAACTTTGAGAAAAAAAAAAAAAAAAGTAGAGACTTTGGAGCTATTGCCAAGAAGACCAAATGACAGACTGAATTTCAGTAGTCTTAATGATGGGGCAGGGGAATTAGGGCTGGTTCCAAGACTACTGCGGAGGTTTGCATCCCTTTGGGAATACTCTAGGTAGTCTTAGGATGAAAGCCATGCTAGTCCAAGCAGTGCACTATGTGACTTGCAAAAAGAAGGCCCCTCTGGGCATCTGTAGTTTTATAGGCACAAGCCTGGATGAGCAGGGAATGGCCTGGATTTTAGCCTGTCTCACCCATTCAGCCAGGTGCCCTTGTTCAGTGAGCAACCTGCACAGCTGTACATGGCTGCCTTACCTGGAGTTCCATTAAATTCAGCAAACATTCACTGAGCGCTAGACCTGTGTTGGACACTGCAGGTGTGGAGATGAGTAAGACCCATCTCCACCTGAAGGATACTTTAGATAACAGACTTACTTTGTTGAGTTTAACCGTGGCTCTTTCATTTGTTGAACAACTATTTTTTGAGCACCTCCTGCGTTTACGAGGTCTAGTACTAAGAATAAAGATAAAAGACATTTAACATGGCCTCACATTTTCTTTAGACAGTGGGATGAAACAGGCAAAGTTAGTCCTATCCTGGAAGAATGCAGAGGCCTATGGTCACCCTAAGTGTGGCTTAGAACTCTCAGCCATTGTTTGGCTGCCTGAGGCTGGGCTGGACCTGGAGGCTTTTCACCAACCCTACAGAGTTCAATAGGAGTGTGACTAGACTCCAGGGGACAGACAAGAGCCATGCCCCCGGGACCACTAACAGTCTGTGATGGGTCTGTAGAGGAGAATATTGATAGTAATTATATGG
This sequence comes from Saimiri boliviensis, assembly GCF_048565385.1. Classification (NCBI taxonomy): domain Eukaryota; kingdom Metazoa; phylum Chordata; class Mammalia; order Primates; family Cebidae; genus Saimiri; species Saimiri boliviensis. The sequence goes on from NC_133459.1 coordinate 22,719,066, forward strand.
TTCCATTGGGCATAGGTTAGATAGCCATTTGGGAAAGGATGAGGTAATTTTTACAAGGTACATGTTGAGCTCTGAAGATTTGCCTTTATGTTTTATTTTATCTGGCTTTTTAGTTTGCGCCTAAAGTGATTTTAGCTTTAAAACGTTACCTGTAAAATGCTCATTAAAATCATAGTGCAATACCATCATGGCTAAAATGAAAGAAACAAAATGTGTTGACAAGAATGTAACTGGAACTCTCATACTCTACTGGTGGGAGTGTAAATTGGTATAGCCACTTGGGGAAAAACATTTGATACTAACTACCAAACTGAACATCCGCATATCCTGTGGAGGAATTCCACCCCTCATTTTATACACAACAGAAATGCATACACATTTTTCTCAAATGACATGTATGAGAATGTTCACAGCAACATTATTTTTCACAGCTCCAGGCTGGAGACTCCTCAAATGGTCCCCAGCAGTAGAATGGATAAGTTGTGTTGTATTCACACAGTGGATCACCGTACACAGTGAGAATGAAGGAACTGCCGCTGTGCCCCACAGTGCTGGTGAATCTCACAAACATCATGATGAGCGAATACAGCAAAAGAGATCAGACTGTGGATGAGTCCATTCATATAAAGCACAAAGGCAGGCAAAACTATCAGTGCTGTTACACGCCAAGATAGTGTCACCCTGATGGTGGGGGCTAGCGATCGGAAAGGAACACAAATGAGAAGTTTCAGAATCTGGCTCATGATTCTCCTTCTCCATCTGGGAGCTGGTTTCATGAGTGTGTTCACTTTGGGAGAATTCCTCAAGCACTTTTTGTATGCATGTTTTACTTCATTAAAGGTTTGTTTTTTGGTTTTTGTTTTTTTACATTAAGTGTTTTTTTTTAACAACATTAAGGAAGATCATTTATTTATTTAAGTAAAGAAAAACCAAAAATACAAACAATAACAAGTCATGATATGTTGCATGAGAAGCCTGTTTCTTCATGGCTTGAGAATGTGTACTGTATCTCAGGCCTGTTCTTGTAGTGAGTCCGTGACAGCCTCTCTTCCCCACAGGGCGCTACATCTTGTCCTTTGTCGGCTGCGGTTTGGCTGTTGTGGGTACATACCTGCTGGTAACGTTTGCACCCAACAGTCACGAGAAGATGACGGGCGAGAATGTCACCAGGCACCTCGTGAGCTGGCCTTTCCTTTTGTACATGGTAAGAGAAGCCTCCAGTCCTTCCCCCTGAGATGGCAGGAGGGAGATCAAGTCCTAGAAACCAGAAACATGAATACCCAGCAACAGGGGATTCCATGAATTGTGGCACATTTTACCAGCATGAAAGACTGTGCTTCTGGAGAGTATGCAGTTTGTGGTGAAATGCTTGTTTCATTTATGTCCTGAGTAATATCAAAACCATTATATAGTAGGATGCCAATTTTACTTTTCAGAGATGTGTGTAGGTATGGTCACATACTGTATCTACGAAGGCCTGGATGGGAAAACAAATTCCATCTGTAGTTAGCGCTGGGAGATAGTGTCATGACTCAGTTCTTATTCCCTCTTCATCTTTCTGAATCGTCCAAAAGTTCTACAATAACCATTTCAAACTTTATGGTAAGGGGAAGAAAAAGTTAAAACTGTAAACAATTTAAGAATGTTATTGCATTTCCCAGTATCACACTGCTGATAGAAGCTGCTAGAAGCCCAAGAGACACAGGGAACTTTGTCTCCTAATCCCTCAGCCAGAGCTCAGTCCTCTGCCCCAGCTCTACCCTGTTTTAGGTCTACAAATAAACTAAGGAAAACTTCTAAAGTTTTTGATAAAGCTACTGGTACGTTCTTGTTCCATTCCCTGTGCTGTGCTGAACACATTTTTAAATACCATCTCAGATTGTCTTACCCCTATAAAGTAAGTGTCCTTTCCATTTTATGGGTGAGAAAACCAGAGCTCTGAGAGGTTAGCTCATCTGCTCAGAGTCCATAAAAGCAGAGCTGGATTTGAAGGCTGGGCCCACCTGGCCTCAGGTGCTATCTTCCTTCCCCGTGGCCTGCTGACAAAGGTGTTCACTGTTCTCCTCTGTCATTAACAGCCTGGTCTCTGATTGAGTCTAGAGCCCTGGAATATCCTTTTTCCTCAGATCATTCACAAGGCAGAGGATCAGTTCCCCTGAAATAGGGTCTGTATCATTTCCCAAGTGGCAGCCATCCCCAGCCTGTAGTTGGCGACAGAGCAAAGACCGCCTCCTTGGGCAAAGTTTTAGGGCTTCTATCCTTTAAGTGCTGTGTGGCCTTAGCCAAATTGCTTTCCTTCTCTGTTTCCCTCTCTGTAAAATGGCAAGAATCTCTGGACTTAGAATTGCTATTGAGAGATCCAGGAGATAGCATTTAAGTTACCTGGAATGTGCTGGATGCTCAGTGAATGATTTCATTGCCTTACTTCATCATGACTGGGAGGGAGTGCTTCCAGCTGGAGAGATTTGGCCAAACCAAATTCTATCAATATTTATTGAGCATCTGCTGCGTGCTAGACACTATGGATATAAAAAAATAAATGAGACATCCCTACAGAACTCACGGACTGTTGGAAGGCACCACCTATGCACAGCCATCTCATGACAGGCTAGTGCTATTCCAGCGTTCATTTTAGAATCATGGCGAATGGGCCACGTGTGGTGGTTCACACCTGTAATCCCAGTATTTTGGGAGGCCGAGGCAGGAGGATTGCTTGAGCATAGGAACTTGAGACCAGTGTGGGCAACACGGCAAAACCCCGTCTCTATTAAAAAAATAAAAGTAAAAATTAGCTGGGTGTGGTGGTGCATGCCTGTGGTCCCAGCTACTTGGGAGGCTAAGGTGGGAGGATAGCTTGAACCCTGGAGGCCAAAGCTACAGTGAGCCATGATCACACCACTGAACTCCAGCCTGAGTGACACAGTGAGACCCTGTCTCAAAAAAAGAAAAAGAAAAAGAAAGAATCATAGAGAATGGCTGAAAAATTGGGATCCCTGAAATGCAGGCACAGTGATTGGGAATGTTGATGATTGATGGCACACCCACTTGATGAAGTATTCTGCGGCAATTAAAGATAATTATGACAACTTCACAAAACATGAAGATTGTTTATGGTAACTAAAAACAGCCCAGTACAAATTATGCGTTGACCATGATGACAACTAGATAAAATATGGATTTACTGGAACAAAGACAAAGAAGAAACGGGGAAATGAAAGCAGCTGTGTTTTATGGTCTCTAATTAGAAGGAATGTTTTAAATGTTTCAAAATGCCCATGGACGTTTCTGTGTTGGTTTTTATACCAAATCAGCTTTGATAAGAGGTTTGGGTTAGGCAAATGGGACTAAGCTGTTGTCAAAGTTTTCTGCTTTAGTTGCACTGGGCGCTGGGGCCGGCTTAACTTCTTGGGAAAGTGTTAGCAAACATCTGGGCCTTTAAGGGGTAGAAAGGACAAGTTATTGATGCGAGGAGGGCGAGCTTCTCAAACTCAGAATTCACATCGTCTAATGGTAAGTTTCTACTGATAGAGCACCTTCTAAACTCCGGGCACGGGGCCTCCCATCTCCGGACAGCGTGGCCTAGCAGGAAAGTGCATGGGTCTGGGAACCAGACTGTCCAGGTTTCAATTCCTCTGTGCCATGCCTGGGATCATGGTAGTACCTGCTTCCTAGAGTTACTGTGCTGATTTAGTAAGTTTAAGGTAGATAAAGTGCTTAGAACACTGCCTGGTGTACAAGATGTCATTTAGTGTAAGCCATGATGATGGGCCCATAAAAAGAATTCTTATCCCTATTTCACAGAGGATTAACTAAAGTTTAGAGAAGTTAAGTGACTTACTCAAGGCCACACAATTAGTTTGGAGTCAGATCCAAGTTCAAACCCAGGTCTCCCTGACTCCAAGTGCCTTCCTCGTTTTATAGTTAAGCCTCACGTTTGAAGCTTGGCTGGGGGCAGAGGGAGTATATACTCATTATTATTATTATTATTATTATTATTATTATTATTATTATTTTTGAGGTGGTACCTCGCTCCGTCACCTAGGCTGGAGTGCAGTGGCATGATCTCAGCAAGATTCTCCTGCCTGCCTCAGCCTCCTGGGTAACTGGGATTACAGGCAGGTGCTACCACCCCCGGCTAATTTTTTTTTTTTTGTATTTTTAGTAGAGACAGGGTTTCACCATGTTGGCCAGGCTGGTCTCAAACTCCTGACTTCGGGTGATCCGCCTACCTCGGCCTCCCAAAGTTGCTAGGATTACAGGGGTGAGCCACCACGTCCAGTCTCATATTCTTGAGCAAAGAGCTTGGCGAACAAGTGTCTCCCTCTTGGACTGATCTGTTGTTTTAATGGGGATACCCATGGAGCCGTGGAAGGGGAGGAAACCATCTCAGCCTGATGAATCTTGGCCCTCCAAGAAAGAATGGATATGAGGGCAACATATCATCCTCAAAGCTTTAGCCTCAGGAGAACAGGGAATTACTTCTCAGTACTAGCCAGGGACTAGAGAGGTTCTCTCTGGGTTTCCCTTGTCCCCTGAATATCTAACAATAGTTTGGGAAATGCTGAATCATAGCTCAGTCATTCCCTTTCAACCCTGGGACTCTGATGATGGCCCACCCCATGAGGGTCTCCCAGTTCCACCTACCTCTGTGGTCCTCACTGACCCCCCTCCTTGCTGCCTTCCACAGCTGGTGGAGATCATCCTGTTCTGCTTGCTGCTCTACTTCTACAAGGAGAAGAACGCCAACAACATTGTCGTGATTCTTCTCTTGGTGGCGCTACTCGGTAAGTTGGCATCTGGGTGATTGAGTTTTGCCACCACCAAGAAGCACGAAATGGAGATGTGGGTTTTGTCTGCAGAGCTGTGGCCCCTGGATCCAGAAGCTGCTTGAGACTGGCTCAGGTTGTTCTGTCTCTGTCAGTGGCTCGGGGGAGCTGGGTCCCCGCTGACTGGAGACAAACTCCTGTCCTCAAGGAGCCTCCAATCTAAATGGAGAAAGTAGCAGTAAACAACTAGCCAAATCCATAGGTTATGGAAGCCTGGGCAATAGCAATTCCAGTGAGGAAGAATACAGCAGAGTGAGGATGAGGTGAGTTAAACGTTGTTTACGAGACGGCAGAAGTAGAGTACGCCCTGGCAACTGAGCCCGGAAAAGATCTGTGCAAAACCTATCAGAGCTTAGGAATTCATTCTGGATTCAAAGGCGAAACTCGATTTTGTCCTCTATTTTTTTTCCCCCTTGTAGAGGGATGGGTGCTGTGGAAGAGATGGCTCCTGAATCAGCTTAAGGCCAGAACCGCATATTACGTTTTCCCTTTTTTTGAGACAGTCTCGCTCTGTCACTCAGGCTGGAGTGCAGTGGTACAGTCATAGCTCACTGCAGCCTTGACGTCCTGGCCTCAACCGATCCTCCTGCCTCGGCCTCCTGAAGTGCCAGGATTACAGGCATGAGCCACTGTGCCTGGCTGGAACCGTGTATGATACCTAAATAGAGCTGTGGGAATCCGTCCTTCCGGAGAAGGAGGAGCGGACAGGGGCAGAGGAGCAGGCTGTGTCAGGGCTGGTGGAGCCTGCTGCTGCGCTGCTCTTGTATCTCTGGCCTCAGGCTAGTGACCCTCCCTCCTGAAGCCACACTGTCCACTTCTCTAAAGCGGGAAGTATGAGACCTTCCAAGTCACAGAAGGGAGTGGGGGTAAAATGAGACACGCACAGGTGCCTAATATGTGTATTTCTCTTCCGACCTTCCTACTGAGTGCCCTACCATAGCGACAGCCCATCAACCAAATAGATACCTGTCACTGAAGACAGGGTTGCATTAATTAATTTTTTAACAGCTCTGTTGGGATATCATTTACATACCATAAAGTTCGCCTGTTTAAAGTATACAATTCAGCGGTTTTTAGTATTTCACAGAGTTGTGAAACCATCATCCTAATCTAATTTTAGAACATTTTGTCACCCCAAAAAGAAACCCTGTCCCCATTGGCAGTCACTCCCTGTTCCCCTTCTCCCAGCCCCAGGCAACTACTAAGCTACCGTCTGTCCCTGTAGATTTGCCTTTTTGAACACCTTCATAAATGAAGTCATATGCTTTGTGGCCTGCTGGGACTGGCTTCTTTCACTGAGCCTGATGATTTTGAGGTTCACCCACATCATAGCATGAATCAGTCTTCATTCCTTGGTGACTTTGTTTTCAAAACGGATGGGAAGGATCATGGCCCTGAAACATCTTCTCCTCTTACGTGGGAAGGCCAGAAGGTTCTGAGGCCATTGGCCAATCTCTTCTTACTACGGAGGACACCCTGATGACAAGTGCTTAAGTGACTGTGATATTTGGAAACTGTAGCCGAATGGGTGAGGGGCCTGAGAGCCACTGTGTGTTGGGGAGAGAGGGGCGGTGTTGGCAGGAGAAAGCAAAATAAACCAAAGCTGAAGATTAGGAAAGCAGAGCAGGGCTTCACCTGGACCACTCCTGGGGGCTGTCTCTAACTCCTGTGTGGCAGGGCGGTCTGACAGTCCGCAGTGAGAAGACATTTCTGAACAGTAGGGTACAGCGAGGGTCTCCACAGGGAGGTGAACAGGATGCTCCACTGGGTACACAGAGAGAATATTAGAATTTCAATCATTTGTTTCCACCTTTTGAATTATATTCCTGTACAAATTTTGTAATGTACATACCACTGACGCACAGTGTCACATGACTATAATTTGAAAATAAGTACACACGTACTGGAAATGTTTGCACATATGCACAGGGGTATGCATTCAGAAACACAAGAGAAATGTTTTTAAAAATACAAGTGACTGAGCAGTAAAAAAACCCAACAACCCCTGAGCGGTTTACACACCACATGTTTTTCCTGTGGTTGCCGTGAGACTGGTTAAGTTCATTCATCCATTCAGGGATCCTTTTGGCCACAGCACTGGGCACTCCAGGCCTCGGAGAACTGAACTGACTGCAGTATAGAGGTGACATCCAGGAATACCTGCGGGGGTTTGGCCTTTCTCCCTGCTTTGGTGTAGTCAGCACAGAGGATGGGAGTCACGGGAGAGGCGCATACCAGACCCAGTGCAAACAGCATCTGTCACTGTTAAAACTGCTGGCTTGACTCTTCCTGTTCCCTCCCCTCTTTCTCGCTAAGTCCTTTGGGGTTATAGACTGGCTTTCTGGATCTAACTCTGCATTTCCCAGAGGCCCCCCACTCACCATTATCCCCCATCTGCAGGCTCCATGACGGTGGTGACAGTCAAGGCCGTGGCCGGGATGCTTGTCTTGTCCATTCAAGGGAACCTGCAGCTTGACTACCCCATCTTCTACGTGATGTTCGTGTGCATGGTGGCAACCGCCGTCTACCAGGCTGCGTGAGTTACAAATCCTTTTCCTGCTGGGTCCTGCCATTCAGGCCACTTCTCTTCTGGGGTCCTGATGACATATGCTGTGAAGCCACAGGAGGGCAGAGCATGCCACAGGGCCTGGCATCCAGTGTGGAGAGAGGAGCTTCTAATCTGCTGAGTTGTCATGTGGAGGGACACCTGCTGCTCAAAAGACAAAGCGAGGCTGGGCACAGTGACCCACGCCTGTAATCTCAGCTCTTTGGGAGGCTCAGGTGGGTGGGTCACTTGAGGCCAGGAGTTTGAGACCAAGCCTGGCCAATATGGTGAAACTCTGTCTCTGTTAAAATATGTAGAATATATGTATAATACACACACACACACACACACGCACACACACACAAATGAGCTTGGCAAAGTGTGCATGCCTGTAGTCCTGGCTATTCAGAAAGTTGAGGCACAAGAATTAAATAAAAAAGAAAGAAATATGAAGCCAGCAGTGGATGAGTTTTTCCCTGCTGCCTCAGAATGAGAATTTTTTTGTTTTTTTGTTTTCGTTTTTGCTTTTTTTTTGAGACAGAGTCTCATTCTTTTGCTCAGGCTGGAGTGCAGTGGTGCCATCCCAGCTCATTGCAACCTCTGCCTCCAGGGTTTAAGCGATTCTCCTGCCTCAGCCTCCGAAATAGCTGGTACTACAGGTGTGCGCCACCATACCGGCTAATTTTTGTATTTTTAGTAGAAACGGGATTTCACTTTGTGGGCCAGACTGGTCTCAAACTCCTCACCTCAAGTGATCCACTCGTGTCAGCCTCCCAAGGTATTGGGATTACAGGCATGAGCCCCCACACTTGGCCCGAATATGACAAATTTGTAGTTGAAGGTGGCCTCACTTCCCATCTTCTCTGGGGCAGGCCTCTGGATGGTGGCCATCTCTAGGAGGCACCTGCTTGTCTTCTGGGTTGGAAAGAAAAGTTGTCATTTCTTGCCCTCAATATATTGCCTCCAAATCTTCCCGAGTGGAAGGCAAAGCGTCCCCTCCTCTTTCAAGCATCAAGTTAAATAAAAGGCCGCAGCCTGAGGGCAGGGCCTGTGTCTTGCTTGCATTTGCGTCCCGGAGTCAAACAGAGGGCCTGGGAGGAGGAGAGGCTCTCGGAATATCATAGGTGACAAACCTGCATAAGTACGTAGAACTCAGCAGTGAACGAGACTGATTCAGCCTGGGAAGTTCAGGCTGGGGCTCAAGGTCCACCAGCTACATGGCCTCCAGGGACCATACAAGCAGCTGCTGCTGGCCCAGTGTTTGGTGTGAGCCTAGCTCTCTTCTCAGTGCTTTATGGAACCGGCTCACTTGGTCCTTACAACTCTCCTTTGACGTTGAGGATATTATCACCTCTTCCTAGCCTCTTACCCTCTCTGCCTCAGTTCCTCATTTTGCATATGAGGCTAGGAAGAGGTGGAGCTGAGATCTGAACCCAGGCATCTGGCTCCCCAGCCCATGCCCTCACCGCTCTGCTGTCTCCTGCCCAGCTTCTCCAAGATTCAAATTCTTCGCCTGCAGATGAGAACAACAGTCCCTTCCTAAGGGAATCACGTGAAGCTCTTAGGAGAACATCTCTAGGCAAATGTCCAGGGAAACATGAGCTGTTTCTGTGATTATTGACCTTGGTATTGTTATTTTGGTTATTGTTATTTTTGGTCCCACTATAATAATTCCAGTCATCACCAGAGAGCTCCTGCCAGTACAAGACTCTGTGCTGAGCACCTCCAGGCATCACAACCATGGCTCAGATGCCCCGCCTCCTAAGGAGCTACTCATTCACTGGGCAGTGCAGTCCACTGAGAGTGCTCGGCACACAGAGATGATGAAGGTAACCACTCACTGCCCTAAGGCATTCACAGCCCCGGGAAGGGGACAGCCAGTGAACAAACTATTACAGTCAAGCTGCGTGCAGTGGCTCACACCTATAATCCCAGCTACTCAGGAGGCGGATACAAGAGGAGCATTTGAGCCCAGTAGTTGGAGGGTGTGGTGAGCTATCATTGTGTCACTGTGCTCCTAGGCCACAAAGCAAAATAAAAAAATGAAAGCAATTGAGTATGGTATAAGCAGCTATGCAGAGAAAGAGCAAAGAGGCTGGGCGCGGTGGCTCATGCCTGTAATCCTAGCACTTTGGGAGGCCAAGGCGGTTGGCTTGCTGGAGCTCAGGAGTTCAAGACCAGCCTGGGCAACATGGTAAAACCCCGTCTCTACTAAAATAGAAAAAATTAATCGGGCATGATGGTGTGTGCCTGTAGTCCCAGCTACTTAGGAGGCTGAGAGAAGAGAATCACTTGAATCCAGAAGAGAGAGGTTGCAGTGAGCTGAGATTGTGCCACTGCACTCCAGCCTGGGCAACAGAGCAAGACTCTATCTCAAAAATAAAAAATAAATAAAAAAAGAAAGGGCAAAGAATATCTTCCAAAATGGGGGTATTGTTTATCATAGATGGAGTGATTAGGAAGGACTCTAATTTTCTCTCTTTTTCCTTTATTTATTGCAGTGATCACATTATTCATTATTTTCAAATTAAAAATAAATTTTGTTTAAAAGAATAATTATAACACTGGGCAGAATGTCATTAGTGCTGTAAGAGTTTCTAGGGGCAGGGGTATAAGAGATACAGGAATGGCTCTTTTTAATGGGGTGGGGATACAGCAGGGTGTGGAGAAGGGCATTTCAGGTGACAGAAACCATATGACCAAAGGTGTGAGACCATGATGGCCTGGCCCACTTGGAAAATGGGGATGGGCCTTAGCTGTGTGTCTAGGGGAAGAGTGGGAATGAAGCATGCACCGAAGACCAGGGATACATGGTGCCCTATAACATGAGGGTGGCATTTTTAGAAACCAAAGGAACGTTCCTAAATGTATCAACTTCATGTTTCAAACCAAACTCTACTGTTGTCAGCTCTTAGCCTTTCCAGCATCGCCACAGCCCACTGACTGGAGTGCTTTTGTGTTGAAGGTTTTTGAGTCAAGCCTCACAGATGTACGACTCCTCTTTGATTGCCAGTGTGGGCTACATTCTATCCACAACCATTGCTATCACAGCAGGTAAGGGTGGCCCATTGCTAGATTTCTGTCTCTACCTTAGCAGCAGGGTGTTATCCCAGGGCAGAGGGAGGCTGATTCTACTGACTTGTTCTCCCTGTAGAGTGATTTATAGGTTCATGGAGAATGTGCAGGACTTCCAGACAGAGAGACCTGGGTTGGTATCCCAGCACAGGCACACACCAGCTGTGTGGCTCTGCAAACTTCACTTAACCTCTCTGAACCTCAGCTCCACATTCATAAGATAGGAGTGATAACACTACCTCCTAGAATTATAATTGGTATGATCCAAATGTCCCCTGTGCCCTACTGTGTGTGCTTTAACAAGTTTTGCCATCATCTTCTAGCTCCACAACCCCCACTGGCTAAGTGACCACAAATCTCTTCTACATAATTTTTAAAGATTATGAATATGCATAGCATTGCAACATCCATCGATGCTCAATAAGTGGTCATTAGCATTACAGCCCTTTTTCTTCTATTTCACCTCTAATTTTTTTTTCATTTTCTCTCTGTAGTGGCCTCAGAGGCTGCAAGCATATAAAACTGTTTGTTTAAATAGCATAATCAGTGACTAAAATCTTCGGAGTAAAATATCCAATAAGAACCAAGTGCTTTCCTTTGATGAGAGCCTGGCTGTAAAGCCCTATGCTCTGCACAGCACTTTAGACAAATGGTGCCCTAGTTCCTGTCTGAGCAGGTAGGAATACACGAGGTGCACAGCTTCCAGGGCCCATGCTGTGAGCAGCACCAGAGACCATGGGTTGTTGATCCAGAGCAGCCAGAAGCTAAGCTAAGTCATGGTCAAGAAGCTTGGTCAAGAAGTGTGAAGACCAGTCAAGGTTGAAATTAATGGCAAATGCCATGGTTGAGTGAGAACAGAAGTCCAGGCAGGGAATCAGGAGCTCAGGAATACAGCTGGAGGCCTGTGTAGGTGAGATGATTCCAGACAAAGACTGGCTCAGGGTAGGGGCAGTAGTCCCCCCCCCACTCCCATACCACAGGAGTAGACCTGCAGACTTGGCATCTACTGGCCACATGCAGTTAGAAAGCTCTAACAACATAAGCACAAAGCCTTTATCCATCTTAAGAAAGGTGGAGGGGAGAAGATTGTAGGCACAAACTGGTAAATAGGGTCGGTGATTTAGTTGGTAAGTGTTCTCTGTCGTTTTCCTGCTTTGATCATGCACTGTGGTTCTGGAAGATATGACTGGGGGAAGCTGGAGGAAGGGTGTATGGGGACTCTGCACCATTTTTGTGAATCTAATGTTATCCCCCAATAAAAGTTAAAAAACTAGATGGAGATCAGAGGGGCCTAAGGGGGGAAAAAGTTGACAACCTGATCCCCTAAATGGCTTTGATTCCATTCTTCTTGCAAGGCACAGTTATAATATATTTTGATCATTTTGGCTTCCTGAAGGGAAGAGAGCTTAGCCAAATCCTAGACAGACTGGTAGATGGGTGATTTGAAAACAGCTCAGTGGTGTTTTTCTATGATTTGCTGCTGCAGGTGCCGTATTTTACTTGGACTTCATCGGGGAGGACGTGCTACATATCTGCATGTTTGCACTGGGGTGAGTTCCATCCTGCTTGCCGGCCCCAAGACGTTGCATGTACAACTCCAAGCAGGTTGCCCCTCTCTCTCCTTATTGCTACAGCTGCCCCATCCTTTAGACTCAGAGGAGCTGTGGGATTGTGGAGCTTTGTCCCCAGAGGTGAACATTTTATTCCCCTAAGGGCTTTATCTCCCCCTTTCTTCTCTTTTGGACTCTAATCTCTTTGGCATTTCTCAAATATCACATTTTGACACATGAGAAGGCTCTCAACCTCACCTCGGATCTAAGAAATGCACATTGAAGCTACATGAGATCCCATCATTTTGCAAAAACTAACAGGACTGATAGTATTTCACATTGGCAAGAGGATGAGGAGAGCAGCCCACTCCTGCGCTGTTCGCGTATTTTTAATGTGGGAGGAAAATTCGGCAACAGCAACAAAAAAATCCAAACAAGCATACTTTCTGATGCAGTATTCCATTCTAACCATTTATCTTGGAAAAATGCTCCAACAGGGATGCAAAGACACATGTATGAAGCTATTTATTAATTGTTTAATTAGTTGTCTCAACAATTGAAAGCAATAGAAATGCTCAGCAGTAGAATCTACGTTTTAAAAAATTATGCCATATCCAGATAATAGCATGCAGTGCTGCCGTTTTGAAAATTTGAGGCCATTCTGTAGGGGCTGACACAGAAAATTTGAGGCCATTCTGTAGGAGGCCGAGGCTGTTGGATCACCTGAGGTCAGGAGTTTGAAACTAGCCTGGCCAACGTGACGAAACCCCACCCCTAATAAAAATACAAAAATATCATCCAGGTATGGTAGCAGGTGCCTGTAATCCCAGCTGCTTGGGAGGCTGAGGCAGGAGAATCACTTGAACCCCAGAGGTAGAGGTTGCAGTGAGCTGAGATTGTGCCATTGCACTCCAGCCTGGGCAACGAGAGTGTAACTCTGTCTCAAAAAAAAAAAAAAAAAAAAGAAAGGAAGAAAGAAAGAAAGAAAATGTGGCTGTGGCCTTACCCTATGATCCAGCAATTTCACTTCTAGATTTTCACCCAAAAGAAAGAGTATATCTATATTAGTCCATTCTCACGCTGCTAATAAAGACATACCCAAGACTGGGTAATTTATAAAGAGAAGAGGTTTAATTGACTCACAGTTCAGCATGGCTGGGGAGGCCTCAGGAAACTTACAATTATGGTGGAAGGGGAAGCAAACACATCCTCCTTCACATGGTGACAGGAAGGAGGGAAGTACCAAGCAAAGGGGGAAAAGCCCCTTATAAAAGCATCAGATCTAGTGAGAATTCACTATCATGAGAACAGCACGGGGTAACTGCCCCCATGATTCAGTTACCTGCCAGCAGGTCCCTCCCATGACACATGGGGATTATGGGAACTACGATTCAAGATGAGATTTGAGTGGGGACACAGCCAAACCATATCAGCATCTTTTGACAAAATGACTTGCACATGAGTATTGATATAGTAGCTTTATTTCCAAACTGGAAACAACTCAAATGTCTACCAACAGGAGAGTAGACAAAACATAGTGTATTCAGACAGTGAGTTCTACATAACAATTAAAAATAATGAACTATAGGCCGGGTGCGATGGCTCATCCCTTTAACCCCCACACTTTAGGAGGCCAGGGCGGGTGGATCACTTGAGGTCAGGAGTTCAAGACTAGCCTGGCCAACATGGCAAACCCCATCTCAACTTAGCCAGGCATGGTGGCTCGCGCCTGTAATCCCAGCTACTCAGGAGGCTGAGGCAGGAGAATTGCTTGGACCCAGGAGGCAGAGGTTGCAGTGAGCTGAGATCGGGCTACTGCACTCCAGTCTGGGTGACAGAGCAAGACTCCATCTCAATTAAAAAAAGAAAAAGAAAAAATGAATACATACAATAAAGAAGATGAATCTTAACACTTCATCAAATGAAAGAAACCAGACATAAAAGAGTATATACTGTATGATTTAACTTACATGAATTAAAGGACAGACTAATTTTATCCATGGTGAAAGAAGTCAGGATAGTAGTATCTCGGGAAGGGCTGGCATGAAATGGAAAGGGCCCAGGAAACCTTTCTGAGGAGGATGGAAGAATTTTCTGTCTTGACCTGGGTGATGATTCCACAAGCAAAATTCATTCAGCTGGACATCTAGGGTTTGTGCATTTTACTGCTTGTAAATTATATCATAATTTTTAGAAAGTATGTTTGTTTGTATAAGCTATAGGAAGAAGGAAAAAAACAAAACAAAACAAAAATACCCTGGAAGGCTACACACCTACCTGGCTGAGTGAGACCAGGAGTATAGGGACTTTCCAATTTTTATTGATTTTATTATCTGTACTTTAGTAGTGATTGAAATGAATGACTTTAATTTAAAAAAAATTTTTTTTTAAGGCAAGATTCAGAGAATCCTGATTGAATGGCAGTAAAGAACCATGAGAAGCTTGCCTAGGAGAGTCTAATTTATTCTGATTACAGCTCATGGCAAGTGTAGGGCATGTGAGGCCACTCCAGCTATTGTTATTCAACTTGCAACTGCCCCTGCTGATCCCAGGCTGGCAGCCTCTCCCTGCTCCTGGGGCGGTGAGCCCTCCTCCGCAGCCTGCAAGCCTTTTTACCTCTTTCTCTTTCGCATCACCTGAGCCTGAAAATATCCCTTCTTGACCTTGCTCCTGGCCTTATTTCTCTTCCTGTCTTATCTCCATTCCTCAGGTGCCTCATCGCATTTTTGGGCGTCTTCTTAATCACACGTAACAGAAAGAAGGCCATTCCATTTGAGCCCTATATTTCCATGGATGCCATGCCAGGTAAGGTTAAAGCCCCCGTGGGTCCAGCTGACCATCCATATAGAATGACTGCTACTTCCTGTTTAAAAAGAGACAACCAACTGCTGTGCCGTGCCTTTATCGTGTGACTGTTCTCTCACTGTCTTTTTTCCTTTTCTTTCTTTCTGTTTTTTTAATCTTGTGCAAAAGGGTAGGCAATGGCTGAGGCACCTCGGGTTGGTTTTGAGCACATCTTGCCAGTTCCGTGTCTATTTGGGGATCTTTTAAAGAAAATTCTGATTCATACTCAATATAATTAGGATCTGCAGCCCCAGGCTTCATGCCTGCAGATGGAAAAATCCATTCATCTAGTTGGAATGAAATGATCAGAGAGAGGAAAGAAAATAAGTTGAATGAAATTAAAATACTATAATCTCATTCCCTGGATGCCACAGCCAGTGGATCTTTCTGGAAAGCCTAATTTCCTAGTAAGCTAAAGATTCATACAGAGAAACACAAATTTAAACGTCTGTAAGCCCTGACAGTAACATAAACATGTGAATCAGCCAAATACTGCCCGGCAGGGAGTGGTGGAGCCTGTGGAGGACTGGAGAGTGCCTGTCTAGCCTAACGGGATTCTGATTAGAAAAGTTAAGACACTGGACCAACCTCAGATTTGCTGACCTAGACTCTATAGGTTGCTGGTGACCATCAGCTTTCACACTTAACATTTTTATTTTATTTATACAAGACGGAACTCTCTCTAAAACATAATCTCCTGTCCTTCATGAACACAATCTAATGAACAAAACATAAACACATTGACGGTCTAGAGTACTGCCTACTCGAGAGGTTTTCATGCTGTAACGCTGTGGTGGAGGTGTGTTCTCAGAGCTGACTGGTGTGCCCCTACATTAAATGGCCCCAGGGTTTATGTGTCTACTTTTTATATTAGTTCCTCCTCCTTTCTTGTTATTAAGCTGTTGTCTGTCCTTGCTGTTAACAGCCTGCCCAAGTATAGCAACTCCATGTGAGTGTGTTCATTCGACCCAACTTGTTCAAATTACAAATAAAGTCAAAATGTAGGAGCTCTGAGTTGGGGGCCTAAGGTTTCTCCTAGGAGTTAAGTGCATGAGCTTTGGTTGCATGAACTATTTAAACGTCTAATCTGGCTGCTCAGATTCCTTTTTTGCTAACTTCCTTGTTTCTCGGCTGTGTTCCGGATAGATGAGGGCGCTGGATAGCTGAATTCCAGATAGGTGAGGTGTCAACTCTGTGTGTGCAAGTATGTGTATGTATACGTGTGTCTGTGTGTTTATAAACTATGTATGTGTATATATCAATATCAGTATTTGTATATATATATATACAGATGTATTTTCTGGTGGAAAATAGAAGGTAACCTAAGGTAATGTTAGATATCAACATTCTGTGGTCTGTTTGTGGGTGTGGCTCCCAGCTTTCTCTTTGTACCTTGTGACCAGTGGGAAGTCAGATACTGAAACAGGGAGACCCTGCCCTTGCAGTGGCTTGTCAGGACCCTTCCGATGGTAGGTGTTCTGTACTATGAAGAGAGTGGGCTTGGAGTTCAGATGACCTGGATTCAAATCCCAACTCTGCCATCCTGCTGCGTGGCCCCCCAAGGCCTCTCGTCCTCACTTGTAACTGGGGTTCCTTCTTTCAGGCTAGTGCTCACATGTGTAAAGGGCCTCTTGCACGGTGTCTGGGACATGGTAGATGCCTGCTTATATTTGGTTTCACTTCCCTTTTGCTTTAAAAACCTTTGGAAGTTTCACACACTTCTTTGACCTGGTGGCAGGCAGAACATGCAGGATAAACTGCTAAACAAGTCTCAGCCTAAACAGAGGTGCGTTTCCAGCCACTTGGTTTCCCTGGTCAGTATTAGGACCTTGCCTTTTGTTTACTTAGATTTGTATCTTCACAACTGACAACTGCTGTTCAAGACATATTAAAATTCCAGAAATTTACTACATCACAATTTGGAGAGCCTTTAAGTAATTCAAGCACCTGAAAGACTTCTTAAAAATGAGGGGAAAAAACACAGCCCCTGACCTCCAGGAGCTAGCCTGGCCCTCTCCTGTAGAACAGAAACAATTTCACAGAACA
Source organism: Saimiri boliviensis (assembly GCF_048565385.1). NCBI lineage: Eukaryota > Metazoa > Chordata > Mammalia > Primates > Cebidae > Saimiri > Saimiri boliviensis. Next base: position 22,735,952 of record NC_133459.1, read on the forward strand.
GCGGCAGACAAGGCCACCCTGCAGCTGTGATGGATCAGGACACAAGCAGGTGGAATGGAAAGAAAAGGGCTTTTTCCTAAAATTAAAAAGAAATAAATAAAGAACACAAACAGTACTACTCTGCTATCCTGTCTAAACATAGACAAAAAACAGACATTGTCCAAATTATGAAAAACACCAAACATCCCTCTCCTAATGGGAGAGACTGCTGCTTTTTTACCAGCCACAGCTTTAGCTTCAATCTAGTCGTCTTCTAGATAAGAACTAAGATCCCCAGTTACAGAGTTAGGCCTGCTTCCTGACAGCATCCAATCCAAAGCAAAGCCTCATTTCCTTGAGTCCTCCCCAGAATCACCTAGTCCAAGCCAACCCCACAGTAACTCCTTTCTAACACCCTCTTACTCAGATGGCTCATGGTTCCCTGCCGTGTACACCTCTCTCATTGCAATGTGTCAGTAAAGCCACATTTGTTAAACTAGAGATGTATTTCTGTTGGTCTTTGGCTGGAGGGCATTGATAAAATCCAAAAACTAAACCAGGCCTGTTAAGCCAACTCTCTTCCCTGAGGACAGGTACCTCCTCCGCTCTTCCATTTCCCTCTTCTGCCCTCCCCCAAAATCTAAATCACGGCCTCTTAAACTGTGCCCTTCAAAGAACCATCAGCTAAGTCTTATGCAATAGGGAGCCAAAGGGCCTTTCACAGACTCAGTCTTCCCAGGCCATTTGCAGAGTGAATAAGAGCACAGGCTCTGCTGTCAGATCCCATCTCTGTCTCATTAGCTGTGTGACCTTGGGCAAGTTACTTTACCTCTCTGAATCTCTTCTTATCCAGGAAATGAGGACCATAGTTCATCTCTGTCATAGGATTGTTTGGGGATTAAGCACAGGTATATAGAGAAGCCACACAGCATTCAGTTCAGAGTATGGACTTCTGAGTTTAAACCCCCTGAGTTTGAACCCAGGCATACCCCTACATTAAATGGCATTAAACTGAGGGTTCCTCCTGACAGCAGCCGGTCTGTGCGCCTATTTCCTTACTAGCTGTGTGATTTCAGGCAAATTACACGCTTCATTTCTGCTGCTTCATTTTCCTTATCAGTCATCCTGGGGATTAAATGAGATAGAACTTTATAGCTACTTAGAACAGTATCTGCCACCACCTAAATACTCAATACACATAAGCCATTGTCATTATTGCCATTATTGTTACTGTGACATTTAAAGTGCTTAGCCCAGTCACTGCGATGTGTCAGTAAACCCACATTTGTTAGACTAGAGGTGTATTCCTGTTGGTCTTTGGCTGGGGGGCATTGACAGAATCCAAAAGTGAAACCAGACCTGCTAAGCCAAATCGCTTCCCTGAGGACAGGCACCTGTAATCTCAGCTGCTTGGAAGACAGAGGCAGGAGGATCATTTGAGCTCCAGGTGTTCAAGACTAGCCTGGGAAACATAGGCTGTACCTCAAAAAAAGAAAAAGAAAGTGCTTTAGCCCAGTGCCCAGGGCACATTAAGCAGTTAGATGTCAACGGTTATTATCATCACAGTTTCATTGCATTCAATTTCTTATGGCTCAACCTGAAGGCAGAATTTGAAGAGTCTTAATTCCCTGCAGAAAAAGTTGTCCTCAAAAGTAACCTGAATGGTTCACACCTGTAATCCCTCCACTTTGGGAGTCCAGGGCAAGCAGATCACTTCAGCCCAGAAGTTTGAAACCAGCCTGGGCAACATGGTGAAACTCCATCTCTACCAAAAAACCACAAAACTTAGCCAGGCATGGTGGCATGCACCTGTAGTACCAGCCACTCAGGAGGTTGATGTGGGAGGATCGCTTGAGCCCCAGAGGTTGAGGCTGCAGTGAGCCAAGATCACTCCACTGCACTCCAGCCTGGGCAACAGAGCAAGACCCTGTCTAAAAAAAAAAAAAAAAAAAAAAAGTAACCACATCCCTCCCGACCTGACTAGGGGAATTGTAGGATAAAGGAATTACAGATTAAAGGCTTTGCCCTCAAATGTAAATGGGAATCGCTCGTCCAAGTACCCAGAAGTAACAATAAGCAAATCTCACCTTCCCCTCTATGTGGGCCAGGACATTAATGTTAAAGGCCAAGATGCTCCCTCTGGGCATCGTGATGCATCTGTCACCCTCAGGTGCCTATGACACAAAAATTACCCTCTTTCCTTGATGAAGTTTCCTGGATCCTGATTTAATTCAGCAGTGAAGTGTTGGCATCTACCACGTTCGAAGCACAGTGCTCGTTCCACTCCACCTGGGGCCCACACCAACATTCCCACCTCACTTCAGGCCAACTGAGGGTTCCTTCTGACAGCAGCTGGTCTATGTGCCTATTTCCTGAAGATTCATCCCTTGTTGCTTAGCAACCATAATAGTTCCAGTGTATATTTGTGGTTGTTCTCTTTTAAATCTAAAGCATTCAGGAAATTGACAATGCACATGATTAGCTGCTGAGCACTATAATTAGTGTGTGGTGGGGTAGAGGGAGAAGCGGCCCCCTTGGCCCCCTTACCACGTGTAATGATGTGGGGAAAATGGATTTCATTTCAGGTATGCAGAACATGCATGATAAAGGGATGACTGTCCAGCCTGACCTCAAAGCTTCTTTTTCTTATGGGGCTCTGGAAAACAACGACAACATTTCTGAGATCTACGCTCCTGCCACGCTGCCAGTCATGCAAGAAGAGCACGGCTCCAGAAGTGCCTCTGGGGTCCCCTACCGAGTCCTAGAGCACACCAAGAAGGAATGAGACTTGGCTTCCTTGATTTATAACTGTTCCCACCAGGCCGACAGCGGTTCAACCCTGAATCCTAAAACTTGCCTTTTTCGTCTCATTTTGTTTTTAACCGAGAATCTACGGAGGATGATCTCAGAAAGCCTTTGTCTCTGGCAATGGATGCGTTATCTTGGTCTTGGAAATTTCAAATGATGAGGGTGGGGGATGGAAGCAGTATTCCAGGTGGGCAGGATGGAATTCAGCCTCTGCTGGATTAGCCCAGTGGGATTTGGAAAGCCTTTCTATCATCCTTGAGGATGGTAACTGAGCTTCCTCCAACAGCGACCAAAGGTTGCTTAGCTTCAGAGCTAAAACAAGGCAGAGAATCTGCTGTTAATTCTCAAATCCAGGGAAAGGTTAGACACCTTAAATCTCTTCTTTCTCCACCTCATGTGCATGCCTGATCTCTCCCTGTCACACTCCTGATGCCGTATCTGTGACAGCCTTCCTGTCACCTTCACGTGATAGGCTGGACCAACCCTGGGTGGAAGGTTCTGACGTTTGTGTTTCAGAAATGTACACCTGCCTTCCAATCATCTGTGCCCTTCTAGGGAAGATGTGCTTGATATATTTAAATTGCATCTACTCTGAAAGCTAATTTGGTTGTGGTCCTGTGAGGACTACTTGTTTGTCTGCCCCCGGCCCCTAATGGAATTAGAAAGTTAGAAGGGAAAGAATAGGAGGATAGGAGAGGGCGATGTTGCTTCAGTCCATTAAGGAAGAAAAAGTCCCCCTTACTCTTACAAAAGGTGATTGCACCACTTAAAAAAGAATAGGTAGAAAATATGGCCGTTTTATGTCTTACTTGTTTCCTGCATACCAGTGCCCCTGGAAAGATGGGGATGCCCATTTCACAGACAGCCTCTTCACCTGTCATCTTATCTCTCCATTACAGAGTCACAAGTTAAGCTCAAGTTACTGGTTAGTTTCCTTGTAATCAATAGAGACTCTGGGTCCTCATCCCCATGCATGTATGTCTGGGAGAAGCAAGCATCCTCAAAAACAGGGCTGTTGCTTTCTTTCTGGCTGCATATAAATTTGACTGTCTTCCCCTAGACTGATGGTATACTTTTGAGAGGGGCAGATAAAGGTTTGCAAACTTTAATGGGCATAAGGATCCCCTAGGCATGTATGTAAAATGCAGATTCGTGCACCCCAACTGCAGACACTCTAAGTGGGACTGGAGTGGGGCTCAAGTGTCTGCATTCTTATCTGGTACCACCAGTGATTCTGATGCGATGCTACAGTCTTGAGATTTCACACCTGGAAAGCTTAATAATTTAAAAACATGTTCTGCTAAAACCCCCAGGGCTCCATGCACCCTCACTAGAAAGTTTCCTCTCTAGGCTTCCTTTGGCAGGTTAAATAATCCCCATAGGATCTATGGCATTTCTTAGAGCTACACTCACCACTTCCCTAAACAGCCTTTAACAGGCGTGATAACAGTGTTAATAGACCAGTGTTGATAGGTCACTTATCTTTATTGATTTTGCTTAATACTGATTTAGTACCTTGACTTCAAAAACTGACCTCTGTTGCCTGTGATAACCACTTCTGTATCGTGTCTTAACTGCCTAAGGCAGCAACAGACAGTGGGCTTTTCCTCAGGGTGGGTATCAACTCAATTCAATATTTATAAGGCATTTACTATGTGTTAAGCATTTGAAAGGCCAAAGCTATAAACACAAGACATAGTTCCTGCCCTCCAGGCCAGAAGAGGGAGCCACAAATACCCAGGAATCTCTGAGGGGTGTGAAGTGCAGTTGTGGGCCACAGAAAACGACAGTGATGGAGACCCTGCTAAAGGTCAGACCCTGGGCCCAAAGGGGTATTCAGAAGTGGAGATTATTTTGGCCCCACTCATAGATGGGTGGCAAATCTAAGATTTGCACAAAGCATATGAAAATAGGGCGATCACCCCCGAGGCAGAGGGGCCAGCATTGGCAAAGGCACAGAGATCAGAGGAGCTGGGCAAAGAGGGGAGATCCAGGGAAGGTGGTGGGAGACGGGCTTCACAGCTAAGTAGTAGAAGCTGGGCACAGTGGCTCACGCCTGTAATCCCAGCACTTTGGCAGGCCAAGGCTGGAGGATCACTTGAGCCCAGAGGTTTGATATCAGCCTCAGTAACAGCAAGACCTGGTCTCTACTAAAAATTAAAAAAAAAAAAAAAAAAAAAAACTGGGTGTGGTGGTACATGCCTGTGATCCCAGCTACTCAGGAGGCTGAGGTGGGAGGATTGCTGGAGCCCAGGAAGTCAAGGCTACAATAAACCATGATCACACCACTGCACTCCAACCTGGATGACAATAAGACCCTGTCTCAAAAATAATAATAATAATAATAATAATAATAATAATAATAATAAGGCAGTAGAGGTCAAATCATGGAGGATCGTGAATACCTGGCTAAGGAGTTTAAAGTGTATCTTAGAGGACATGGGAGCCATTGATGGTTCATAAGGAAGAGAAGGGCAGGATCAGCACTGATTGAAAAGGAGGGCTTATTCAGCATGGAGGAAGAATCAGAAGGGGGAATAAGTTACCTTCTTCAAGCCTGCAAGACCAAAAAACACGAAGTGGAAATTAAAATCAGTTTTCACTGCTATTTATATATTCCTCCTTGCCCAAGTGATTTTTCTAAAGCTGGGAGTGGGGGCAGGAGGGAGAAAGAGAAGATGAGCAGGGAGGCTATTTAGATGTGCCAAACCCAGGTGATCAGTAATAATTTGGGCATATATGTGTTCCCCAACTACTTATTCTTCCCCCTTCCTTCCCTTTTTTTTTTTTTTTTTTTTTTGGTATGAGCCTTTTAGCCTTGGAGCCAGCTTTCTTGAGATAAGTGAATGAATGAAGTGCTTTGTAATTTCAGGTCTGCTGCAGATCATGGGGACAGCGCCACCCAGAAACTGCTGCTGCGGCCTGGGAAGCTCCCTTGCCTTCGGGTCTGGGGCAGTGGCATCATCCCACAAAGCTGAGCCATGAAAGGGCCAAGCAGAAAGTTACATGGTGGGTTCCTGAGTGGAAGTCACGCACAGGTCACTTGAGTAGTCAGGAAGAACAGCTGATGTGGAGCCATCATCTCTCTTGGGCTGGTTCCTCCCAGTCTTTGTCCTGTGGTATAAATGGACTGTCTGCTGATGGCCATACGCAGCACTGGCTGTTAGGAGGGGAAGGGATGCCTGGGAACCAGGCGTGCCCAGGCATCAGATTTCCACTACTCACGGCTCTGACTTCCCCGAGCCCTTTTGAATGCTCCAAGCGATGTTAAATATCACACCTGAATCTCCTTCCGAGCAGCCCAGGTACCTAAAGCAAGGTCACCAAACTTGGGTTTACACTTCAGTTGCCATCATATCAGGCTTCAGGTTATGCAGTTTGCAGTTTGGAGTTGGATGCTGGGTGGAGAAGGGAGGGCTGACTCCCCATTGCTTTTCTAGTGGAAATCAACCAGTTCAATGGCGCTGTGCAGATACAAGACTCCATCAGGCTAGTGTTAGAGAACCAGCCCTGCAGCTTTCCGTGTGAATTCCAAATCTGTTCCAACACTGGCCAATAGGCAGGAAAAAGGTTATTTGTGTGTTTCTATGAGAAGCTGTGTAAATGAAATCACCATGAAATATATTCTGTGCGGATGCTTATATTTTGTTAACTTCCCGACTAATATGGCATGTCTTATTTTTCAAAAAAAAAAAAAAAAAAAGTACTAGGTGCGAATAACATTATGAAGTGGTATTTAATTAAAAAATCCATGCAGTGACAGCTGAGTTCGTGTCTTATGTTTAGTTGCTACTTCCGAGAATTATCTAGAACAGTACTGTCTAGTAGAATTTTCTGTGATAACAGAAGTGTTCTATGTCTGTGCTGCCCAATACGGTAACCACTATCCACATGTGGCTGTTGAACACTAAATGTGGCTAGTGCAACCGAGGAACTGAATGTTTAATTTCATCTAATTACATTTCCATGTGTAGCTTGTATATTAACAGTACAGATCTAGAGATGCCCATAATTGCAGTTGAGGCTGACTTGAGCTTTGCTGGTGACCCTCACTGTGGTTAAAAGCACAGATTCTCTGTCTACACTGCTTGTGTTTGATTCCTGGCTCTCTCACTTGTTAGCTGTGTAGCACTGGGCAAGTTTCTTAACCTCTTTGTGCCTCATCTGTGAAACAAGAATAACAGCATTATTATGGATTGTTTTAGGGATCGGATGAGTTAGATGTAAAGTCTTGGAACTATATTGAGCATCCCATCAGGACATTGTATTATATTGAAACTGGTTTTTTTCTCTTTATTCTTTTTTAAATTATATAATGAACACTTTAAGTATTTCTAAGCACATATGCCTCTTCATTCTGAGTATCCAATTTACAAAGGCAGGTGTAGTATGGTACCAGTATATTTATTTGTACAGTCACAAAAATGCAGTCATTTATATATACTTGTATATTAAGCACTTTATGCTACATGAAATATTAAGACCTCATATTTACATCTCATTTCTCCTTTATAACAGTTCCATGAGGTAAATTTTAATCTTATCTTCATTTTACAGATGAAGAAACTGAGACTGGCTGGGCATGGTGGCTCATGCCTGTAATGCCAACACTTTAGGAGGCCAAGGTGGGAGGATCACTTGAGCTCAGGACTTTGAGACCAGCCTGCACAACAGAGCAAGACCCCATCTCTACTAAAAAAATAAAAATAAAAATTAGCAGGCCTGGTTGGTGTGTGACTATAGTCCCAGCTACTCAGGAGGCTGAGGCAAGAGGACTGCTTGAGCCCAGGAGATGGAGGCTGCAGTGAACAAGGGTTGCATCTCTGCACTCCAGCCTAGGCAACAGAGAAAGACCCTATCTCCAAAAGAAAAAAAATTGAGACTCGGGTCTCATAGCTGGTGAATAGCAGAGCCAGTATTGCATCTCTGCACTCCAGCCTAGGCAACAGAGAAAGACCCTATCTCCAAAAGAAAAAAAATTGAGACTCGGGTCTCATAGCTGGTGAATAGCAGAGCCAGTATTTGACCCCACGACTGCCTGACTCCGAAACCTGAGCTCTTCCCTCTACTGTACTGCCTTTCCTGGTGTGGGCAAGTGGGATTTTAGTGTGAGTAAGGTCTGCCATGCATTAGGACATCACCTTTGGCCCAGTTTCAAAGGAAGGTGCAAACTTGAAGGACAGAAGCTCATTAGCTGAGTCTCTGGGGACCATGTTTGCAATGGTCTCACCTGCTAACCAGACAAGGGAATAAAATTCAGTCTCACAGAGCTGGGGGGAATTTTAGGATCATCCACGACTCTCAGACTTTATTTCATGCAACAGTACAATTTTAAAATAGAGATTGACAAAGAGTTACTTTTTATAGTTACTCTTGTTCTCTTCTTTTGTTGTTTATTCAGTTATTTTTTATTAGTTTTTAATTTTAGTTTCATGAAATAATAAAATATTTAGATTGAGATTGGCAAAAGGTTATGTCTTTAATCTTGTCCTCATTAATTTTTTTGTTCAGTTTTTATTTTACTTTTTGGTTTTATGAAATAGTAAAAATTTTTAAATAAATAGAAATTGGCAGGCCGGGCGCGGTGGCTCAAGCCTGTAATCCCAGCACTTTGGGAGGCCGAGGTAGGTGGATCACGAGGTCGAGAGATCAAGACCATCCTGGTCAACATGGTGAAACCCCGTCTCTACTAAAAATACAAAAAATTAGCTGGGCATGGTGACGTGTGCCTGTAATCCCAGCTACTCAGGAGGCTGAGGCAGGAGAATTGCCTGAACCCAGGAAGCGGAGGTTGCGGTGAGCCGAGATCGCGCCATTGCACTCCAGCCTGGGTAACAAGAGCGAAACTCTGTCTCAAAAAAAAAAAAAAAAAAAAAAAAAAAAAAAAAAAAAAAATTAGCTGGGCATGGTGGCGTGTGCCTATAATCCCAGCTACTCAGGAGGCTGAGGCAGGAGAATTGCCTGAACCCAGGAGGCGGAGGTTGCGGTGAGCCGAGATCGTGCCATTGCACTCCAGCCTGGGTAACGAGAGTGAAACTCTGTCTCAAAAAAAAAAAAAAAAAAGAAATTGGCAAAAGGCTAACTCTTTTTGTAGCTCATCCTGTTCTCTTTAATATGTCTCTTATTAGTTTCACTACAAAATCAGCTTATTACTTTCACTACAAAATCAGCTTCCTTTTTGTTCAAACAATAAAAAAGGAAACAAAGTCCAAGCCTTGTTTAAGAAAAAGATGATGTTTGGTGCAGCAGTACCGTGTTCTATCTTGACCTTATTAAATGTCAAAATGCACCAAGCAGAATATTTAAAATTATAAATATAAAACAGCTGCAGCTGGGCATGGTAGCTCACTCCTGTAGTCCCAGCACTTTGGCAGGCCAAATTTGTCGGATCACCTGAGGTTTCACATTAAACAGCCTGTCTAATATGGAGAAACCCTGTCTCTACTAAAAATACAAAATTAGCTGGGCATGGTAACACACACCTGTAATCCCAGCTACTCGGGAGGCTGGGGCAGGACAATCACTTGAACCTGGGAGGTAGTGGTGAGCTGAGATCACACCATTGCACTCCAGCCTGGGCAAACTCCATCTCAGAAACAAAACAAAACAAAACGAATGCAAGCCAAGAAACAAACATTTTCCCATTGTGATGCCATAAGGCACTCAGGTAGGAGCATAGTTCTGCGAAGGCTGCCCAGGTGTAATGAGAGAAGATTCACGTGGCAGCCAGAGCATTGCTTTCTGCCTTCTCCAGCTTATACTGAAATGTGAGGCACTCTGGAAACTGATGCACTTAATTCTCAGGATTACTTTTTTTTTTTTTTTTGAGACAGAGTTTCGCTCTTGTTACCCAGGCTGGAGTGCAATGGCGCGATCTCGGCTCACCGCAACCTCCGCCTCCTGGGTTCAGGCAATTCTCCTGCCTCAGCCTCCCGAGTAGCTGGGATTACAGGCACGCGCCACCATGCCCAGCTAATGTTTGTATTTTTAGTAGAGACGGGGTTTCACCACGTTGACCAGGATCGTCTCGATCTCTTGACCTCGTGATCCACCCGCCTCGGCCTCCCAAAGTGCTGGGATTACAGGCTTGAGCCACCGTGCCCGGCCTTAGGATTACTTTTTAAAAAGTTAAAAGACACGAAAAACCCCAGAAATCCCTATCTTTAGGTCTCCTGTTTGTTTTTTAAACAACAGCATCAGAAATACAGCTATGCAGTTACCCGTACACGCTGATCTTACAAAGCTGAGCTGTGTAGATCATCCCTGTGTCGGGATGACACAGGAAACTAGACAGCAATCTCTTATATTGTCTTGTAATTATGAAAATATCTTCTATCAAAATTGTCAAGTCACAAATGTGTCTTCACATGAATGAGATGAGGCATCTTGGCATATGTTTATGTACTATTGTTGTTGTTGTTGTTGTTTTGAGATGGAGTCTTGCTCTGTCACCAGGCTGGAGTGCAGTGACGCCATCCTGGCTCACTGCAGCCTCTGCCTCCTGGGTTCAAGCGATTCTCCTGCTGAGACTCCAGGTGCGTGCCACCACACCAGGCGAATTTTTTGTATTTTTAATAAAGACAGGGTCTCACCGTGTTGGCCAGGATGGTCTCGATCTCCTGACCTCGTGATCCACCTGCCTTGGCCTCCCAAATTGCTGGGATTACAGGCGTGAGCCGCCGCGCCCGGCCTGTTTTCCCCCTCTCCCTGAGACAGAGTTTTGCTCTTGCTGTCCAGGCTGAGTACAATGGCGTGATCTCGGCTCCTTGCAGTCTCCACCTCCTGAGTTCAGGCAATTCTCCTGCCTCAGCCTCCCGAGTAGCTAGGATTATAGGTGTGCACTACCATGCCCAGCTAATTTTTGCATTTTTAGTAGAGATGTGGGTTCACCATGTTGGTCTGGCTGATCTCGAACTCCTGACCTTGGGTGATCCACCTGCCCCTGCCTCCCAAAGTGCTGGGATTACAGGCGTGAGGCATCATGCCCGGCCACTATTTGTTTTTCCTGTAAATTGTCCATATGCTTTGCTCATCATTCTATGGCCCTTTCCATTTCTTATTGATTGCAAAGTGCTCTTCAGTATCAATTAAACTTTTCTTTGTGATAACACCTACAATTATTTCCCTATAGTTTGTTACTTGCCTTTCAATTTGCTTGTAGTATTTATTTTTACTATGAAAAGGACTTTTTCTTCTGTGTTTTTTGTTTTACATATAATTATTTCTATGTATGTTATTTATACTTACGTAAATATTTGTATTACATACTCAAATGTCTTGTGTTTTACAGCTTCTGGTTTTTGAATCATAGTTTGAAAGGTCTAACTTACTCCAAGATTGTAAAAAAATTCCCCATATCATCTTTGGATCATTTTAGAATTTTTTTTTTTTATGCTGGACTTACTAGACAATAGTCTGGTTGTATGTTTACATCTGAAAGCCATTTGGAGTTTTTTCTGCTTCACAGTGCAAGGTATGGATCCAACTTTATTCTGCCAAGATAGCTACCAAGCTCTGATGATACCATTTATGGAAGAGTCCAACTTTGCCCTAAAGAATGGGATGCCACTTCTATAATACACTAAATATCTATATTTTTGAGACTTGCCATTCTGTTCCATCGGTCTGCCTGTACATTCACCAGTAATACTGTTTCAATTATCAAGGCTTTCCAATATGTTTTAAAATCTGTTTCAACAAGTCTCAGCTCCTTGCTCTTGTTCAAACTTATTTTGTCAAATTGGAACATAGAAAGGAAAAAAAAATACCCTACTATCCTGTCATTTCATTTTAAAAAGATGTTAACACCAAAATAGTAAGAAGAGCAAAATCTCATAATAGAGAGTAATCCTTTAAACTGAATAATTTAGCTTTCTGAAAAACGTCAGACATTGCCATGATTTGACTATTTTGCCGCAGGCTGCTAAGATGGGACCAGCATTGCAGAGCCATGCTTGGTCTTGGTACAGATGTAAGGAGAGGGTGGGCCATGGAGAGGGTGTCACTGGCTGGTTAGCTGCAGGCACAGAACTTGAACTCAGATCTTAGGATCTCTGGTCTCGTCCTTTTAACACCTCCTACATCCCACGCCCACTACCTTTACTGAGCTTTCACTCTGGGCGGGCACTTTACATACATTATGTATTTCCTTCTCACAATGGCCCCACAAGGAAGCTGTTCAACCCCTGTTATATGATACAAATGTGGAAACCGAGGTTCACGGAAGTTCAGTAATTTGCCTAAGGCCACCTGGTGGGTAACTGGCAGAGCCTGGATTCAAACCTACATATGACTGACTTCAAAATCTGTATTTTTTTAAATTCAGTCTTCTACATTTCAATAGGCAAGAATTATTTTAATTTCTTTATTTTTATCTATTTTTATTTTATTTTTTTTACATAGAAACTTCCCTGGATTCTGAGCAGTGCAGTAGCTATTGTCAATCTTCATAAACTCCCTGGGCCAAGCCATCTGTCCTTTCATTCATATATCTAGGATATCATTTCTTTTTCTTTTTTTCTTTGAGACAGAGTCTCACTCTTGTCTTGAGGCTGGACTGCAGTGGCGCAATCTTGACTCACTGCAACCTCTGCCTCCCGGGTTCAAGCGATTCTCCTGCCTCAGCCTCCCAAGTAGCTGGGACTACAGGTGTGCACCACTACATCCAGCTATTTTTTGTATTTTTAGTAGAGACACAGTTTCACCATGTTGGCCAGGATGGTCTTGATCTCTTGACCTCGTGATCTGCTCACCTTGCCCTCCCAAAGTGCAGGAATTACAGGCGTGAACCACCACACCCAGTCTTTTTTTTTTTTTTTTTTTTTTTTTTTTGAGACGGAGTTTCGCTCTCGTTACCCAGGCTGGAGTGCAATGGTGCGATCTCGGCTCACCGCAACCCCCGCCTCCTGGGTTCAAGCAATTCTCCTGCCTCAGCCTCCTGAGTAGCTGGGATTACAGGCACGCGCCACCATGCCCAGCTAATTTTTCGTATTTTTAGTAGAGACGGGGTTTCACCATGTTGACCAGGATCGTCTCGATCTCTTGACCTCGTGATCCACCCGCCTCGGCCTCCCAAAGTGCTGGGATTACACACACCCAGTCTTTTTTGGTGGTGGGGAGCGATGGAGTTTGGCTCTTGTTGCCCAAGCTGCAGTGCAATGGTGCGATCCTGGCTCACTGCAACCTCTGCTTCCTGGGTTCAAGCGATTCTTCTGCCTCAGCCTCCAGATTAGCTGAGCTTACAGGCGCCCGCCACCCACTATGCTAATTTTTGTATTTTAGTGGAGACAGGGTTTCACCATGTTGGTCAGGCTGGTCTCTAACTCCTGACCTCAGGTGATCCACCTGCCTCTGCCTCCCTTTTTGTTGTTGTTGTTGTTGTTGTTGTTGTTGTTGCCCAGGCTGGAGTGTAGTGGCATGATCATGGCTCACTGTAGCCTCAGCCTCCCCGGGCTCGGGTGATCCTCCCACCTCAGTCTCTCAAGTAGCTGGAACTACAGGCACACACCACCAACACTCAGCTAATTTTTCTATTTTTTTTGTAGAGATGAGGTTTTGCCACATTAGCCAGGTTGGTCTTGAACTCCTGGACTCAAGTAATCTGTCTGCCTTTGCTTCCCAAAGTGCTGGGATTACTGGCATGAGCCACTGTGCCCAACGTGTATTATTTCTTTATTTTATTTTATTTATTTATTTTGAGACAGGATCTCACTCTGTTGCCCACGCTGGAGAGCAGTAATATGATCATGGCTCACTGCAGCCTCGATTTCCCAGGATCAAGTGATCCTCCCACCTCAGCCTCCTGTGTAGCTGGGATTACAGGAGATACCACCATGCCTGGCTAATTTTTAAATTTTTTTGAAGAGATGGGGTTTACTGTGTTGCCCAGGTTGGTCTCGAACTCCTGAACTCCAGCAATCTCCCTGCTTCGGCCTCCCAAAGTGCTGGGATTACAGGTGTGAGCCATTGCGCCTGGCCTAGGTATGTATCATTTCCTAGGCTGTCATGTCTATCAGGGTCAAGTCAGGAGACAAAAGCCACATCAGTTATTGGAACAGAAAATTTAACATTATGGTTAACTAGGGTTGGGCACAGTGGCTGGCAGCTATAATCCTAGCACTTTGGGAGGCTGAGGTAAGAGGATTGCTTGAGCTCAGGAGTTCAAGACCAGCCTGGGCAACATGATGAGACCCTGTCTCTGCAATAAATACATACAAAATTGTTAACTAGGTATACATTTTTTCCACAAGGTAACTGAAAGTGTAAAAGAGGGCTAAGGTATTGTGGCGAGAACACTGTCAGAAGCAGCCACCCTTAGGGCTAGGGAAAAACAGGTAACAGGTTGGAATCGTTAAAACACAGGTGCCTGGAGGAGATGCCCTGTATAGCTGCAATTCAAGCACTGAGGAGACAGTCTCACTAGCTGATGCTATGTCTTAGCCCCATAAAAAAAAGACCCAGACCCATGAGGCTCTGGATGAGCCCTGGAGTCCACAGGCTGAAAAAGAGATACTCCCTAACCTTAAGTGGGAGAGAAAAAAATTACTTAACCATGGCAAGAGTATCTGCTAGTGGTTCCTGTTCAACGTGGCAACCTGAGCACAAACATTCACCTCCTCCTGCCCCAGAGTAGCTCTGAGCTTAGACAGTAGGTGTGAAGAACAAGTGTGCTATGGGCAGCAATCCGGATTAATGGGAAGACTACTTATAGGCCCCGTGGACACATAACAACATCGTCCCCAGAGGGAACTCTAAGAATTACTCTAAACAGTAGAAGATAGTCAGGTGCAGTGGCTCATACCTGTAATCCCAACACTTTGGGAGGCCAAGGCAAATGGATCACCTGAGGTCAGGAGTTTGAGACCAGCCTGGCCAACATGGAGAAAGCCCACCTCTACTAAATACAAAACAATTAGCCAGGCACGGTGGCACACACCTGTAATCCCAGCTACTTGGGAGACTGAGGCAGGAGAATCGCTTGAACCCAGGAGGCAGAGGTTGCCGTGAACCAAGATCGAGCCATTGCACTCCAGCCTGGGCGACAGAGTGAGACTCCATCTCAAAAAAACAGTGTCAGATTTGGTTGTGGACAGCCCATGGTGGGGATATGGGAGCAGGGGGCGAGGCAGCGAATGGACCTCTAGCTCTGTTTTGTCAGGAGACAGACCCGTGGAAAGCTGAAACCGAGTCCTTCAGCAAATGACTTGTCCCAAGGCAGCCCGCGGCTCCATGCTCACATGCCTGAAGAGGAAACCAGGCCAGGCCCTGCTCACTTCTTCCAAGATGAAAATCCCCCCTCATGCTCAGGGGATGATGGTAGGCCTTTGGGTAAACAAATGCACACAACTGCAAGGGAAATCTCTAGTAAGCAACGTAATTCTTTGTTCATAAATGGGATTGTCCACCAAGAATTGCTGAGACCAGCTCGGTCGTGGAGACCCCAATGCAGGTGACGCTGAAGGAATGAAGAAACAGACACAAAGATAGAGTGCAAAAGTGGGAATCAGGGCTGACATCATTCCGAGGTGAGAACCCAGAGCAGTCTGTGACCCACCTATTTATTCTTTGTGCACAAGGGATTATTTTAGCCAAGCAGGTGTTCTATGTTTTTTCATAGAATAAAGATAAGCTAGGCAGGCAGCTAGTGCCTGTTCACTACTAATTACAGATAAACTAGAAAGTATTCTTTATGAGGGAGCAATGGGGGCAGGGTCATGTATCCTGTGTTTTAAGAACTGGTTTAACTGGTGCATGACATCTATATATTGTTTACCATTCTAGAACGCCCTGAGCAGGTTCCCACCTAGGCACGCCTCGATGTTCCTTGCCGTCATTTCTCAGTGAACAGTATAATCCGTCACACACATCAAGGCCTGTTCCTATCAAAGAATCACAGGACATTTGAGGAAATTCGACAGTTTGTAAGCAAGAGACTAAAATGACTGAGGCCAGGCACAGTGGCTCACACCTACAATCCCAGCACTTTAACAGGCTGAGGCAGGAGGATTGCTCGAGACCAGGAGTTTGAGACTAGCCTGGGAAACATGGCGAGACCCTGTCTCTACAAAAAATTAGATGGACGTGGTGGTGCACGCCTGGAGTCCCAGCTACTCGGGAAGCTGAGGTGAGAGGATCACCTGAGCCCACTGAGATCGAGGCTGCAGTGAGCTATGATCACACCACTGCACTCTAGCCTGAGCAACAGAGCAAGACCTTGTCTCAGAAAATTTTAAAAATACAATAATTGAGTTCATAGAAGAATGGCAGGATAATGTAGACAGGGCAATGGTTCATTAAATTACCTCCTCTATTTTATGTCTCTGTGAAGTTTTTTTTTGTTGTTTTTTTTGAGACTGAGTTTCATTTTTATTGCCCAGGCTGGAGTGCAATGGAACAATCTCAGCTCACTGCATGTAACCTCCACCTCCCAGGTTCAAGAGATTCTCCTGCCTCAGTCTCCCTAGTAGCCAGGATTACAGGCATGCACCACCATGCCCAGCTAATTACTGTATTTTTAGTAGAGACAGGGCTTCATCATGTTGGCCAAGTGGGTCCAGAACTCCTGACCTCAGGTGATCCACCCGCCTTGGCCTCCCAAAGTGCTAGAATTACAGGTGTGAGCCACTGTACCCAGCCTATGGAAGTTTTCATAGTAAAAAATGAAAAATAAGTGTCACTGAGCACTTCCTAGGAGCTAAGCACTGGATCTACAGTGGTGAAGGAGAAGTACCCCTCCCCCATGCAGAGCAGTCGGAAATTAAAGCACACCACATAAAGCGTGGTGACTGTTATCACTGAAGGAGCGATGGCATTTCACAGCATGAGGACGAAGCAGGAAGCGAGAGAACCAAGAAAGGAAAATGGAAGCTGTGGGGGTGGCCCTAGCAGTGACAGAGCAGGCAGGATATCTCGTGCCTGGAGCTTGGGCCTATCCTGACCTGGTGCCCGGGACCCAGTGCAAAATGAAAATGGAGGGGCCCTTAGGTCAAAAACCAATAAAAACTGCCACCAAGGGACTTTTAACAGCTTTTTTTCTCTCTTTAACAACAGTCTCTAGACTTTTTTTTTTTTTTTTTTTTTTAGACGAAGTCTCACTCTGTCACCAGGCTAGAGTGCAGTGGCACAATCTCGGCTCACTGCAATCTTCACTTCCTGGGTTCAAGAGATTCTCCTGCCTCAGCCTCACCAGTAGCTGGGACTACAGGCACGAGCGCTACCAAACCCATCTGATTTTTTTTTGTATTTTTGGTAGAGACAGGGTTTCACCATGTTGGCCAGGATAGTCTCGATCTCATGACCTCATGATCCACCTGCCTTGGCCTCCCAAAGTGCTGGGATCACAGGCATGAGACACCACTCCTGGCCTCTCTTGACTTAAATGTGTTACTTAATATCATTTTCAGTAAAGGCAAATTAAAACTTTAAGTGATTAGCATGAATTTTTTACCCATTCCTCTTTATTTTTTGCAATACCCATTAACTACAAATATCAGAGCACTTAACGTATATCTGTAAGTGCTGAAAGTATAGAATTTGTGTTTCATAGCTCATACATATGTATTTTGTTCTTACCAGAACAGTGAGAACCCTGCATGAAACACATTCAGCTGTTTTTATTTGTTTATTAATTGCACATGTGCCACCACCGCTCTCTGCCTCCAGCTTGCTGATGGGTAAAGAAGCACTAAAAGGAAACGCCAGTGGTCCCAGCTACTCCGGAGGCTGAGGCAGGAGAACCGCTTGAGCCCAGGAATTTGACTCTACAAAAACGAAAAATGATTAGCCAGGAGTTGTGACACACACCTGTAGTCCTATCTGCTCAGGAAGCTGAACTGGGAGGATGGCTCAAGCCCGGGAGTTGAAGGCTGCAGTTAGCTATGATCATACCATTGCGTTCCAGCCTAAGTGACAACCAAGACCCCACAAAGAAAGGACTCAAAGGACAAGCCAGTGTGGGTTGCTCCACCTTTTCCTGTCTCTCTGTGCCATCATTTTCAGTGTGAGCAGTTGGCCGACACAGGAGGTAACACTAGTAAGGTGGACATGATGGGGCTCCTTGTCCATAGCCGCCTTTGTGTGTTTAAAGAAAGTGTGGGTTGGAAGAGAAAGTGTGGCCTCCCCATTATGCCAGCCCTTCCCCACTCCCACCTCCGCCCACCGCCAAATTGTAAACATAACACGCTTACCTTGTTTTTTTTTTTTTTGTTTTAAGATGGGGTAGTCTCGCTCTGTCACCCAGGCTGGAGTACAGTGGCCTGATCTCAGCTCACTGCAACCTCCGCCTCCCAGGTTCAAGCAATTCTCCTACCTCTGCCTCCCAAGTAGCTGGGATTACAGTGCCCGCCACCATGCCCAACTAATTTTTGCATTTCTAGTAGAGATAGGGTTTTACCACGTTGGTCAGGCTGGTCTTGAACTCCTGATCTCGGGTGATCTGCCTGCCTCTGCCTCCCAAAGTGCTGGGATTATGGGCATGAGCCACCACACCCAGCCCTTGTTTTGTTTTAACAGGGTCTCACTCTATCGCCCAGGTTGGAATGCAGTGGCACCATCTCAGCTCACTGCAACCTCTGTCTCCTGAGTTCAAGTAACTCTCATGCCTCAGTCTACTGAGTAGCTGGGATTACAGGCACTACCATGCCTGGCTAATTTTTTGTATTTTTTTATTAAGAGACAGGGTTTTGCCATGTTGGTCAGGCTGGTCTCAAACCCCTGGCCATAAACAATCCATCCGCCTTGGCCTCCCAAAGTGCTGGGATTGTAGGTGTGAGCCACTGTGCCCGGCCGTCATACACTTACCTTGGATTTGCTTTGCGCGCATGTGATGGATCCAACAAAATTCATGCTCAGGGGCATTGCGAATGCTATATGTGAATGGGCAGCAAAAAATAGCAGACACATGTGCCAATCTGCCCAGGGCTGTGTCGTCCCATCTGACTTTGCTTACAGATGAAAAAATATTCAGAGATGAGATTATTAAGGACTTCAAGATGATAAATGCAGGGCATTGAACCAAGTGTGAGGCCCTTTAGAGTGTGGGCACCTGCACAGCCCACAGTGCCCAGGAAGGAAGCCCTGGGTATTTGTCCAGCAGGGGCCTTTCCAGGATGCTCAGGCAATGCCAACTTCTTTGGACTAAAATGAACAAACTGGTAGGTTCTCAGTGTGAAAGCTGCTCTGAATCCAGCTCAAGACATGCCTCATCTAAGAGAAAGAGCCCATTCCTAAAGGTTGTAGGCATCTATTTCCATCAAAATCAGTTACAGTGATTCAAAGAGAGAAGGAAAATAGACTCTGGTTCTGTGGGCATTTGCAGTACACTGCTGCCTTTTTAAAAATCAAAGACCTTCACAAGGTCAAGAGTTCAAGACCAGCCTGACCAACTTGGTGAAACCAGGCTCTACTGAAAATACAAAATTTAGCCAGGCATGGTGGTGTGCGCCTGTAATCCCAGCTACTCAGGAGGCTAAGGCAGGAGAATCAGTTGAACCCGGAAGGTGGAGGTTACACTGAGCTGAGGTCACCCCACTGTACTCCAGCCTGAGTGACAAAGCAAGATTCTGTCTCAAAACAAAACAAAACAAAAAAGACTTGTAAATCAAGAAAAAGCTCAGCACTGCATGGGAAACTTTTGAAGTAAAAGAGAGATACAGATGGCAGGGCTCTGAGTCAATTCACTTCAAGCCAAATCAGCCGACACCAACAGCCTGACTTGTCTAATATCCTGCTTGGATAAATGTCTAATTTGGCCGGGCGCGGTGGCTCATGCCTGTAACCGCAGCACTTTGGGACACCGAGGTGGGCAGATCACCTGAGATCAGGAGTTCGAGACCAGCCTGGCCAACATGACAAAACCTGCTCTCTACTAAAAATACAAATATTAGCCAGGTGTGGTGGTGAGCGCCTGCAATCCCAGCTACTAGGGAGGCTGAGGCAGGAGAATTGCTTGAACCAGGGAGGTGGAGGTTTCAGTAAGCTACTGCACTCCAGCTTGGGGAACAGAGAAAAAAAAAAAGTTTGTCTAATCGATATTTCAATTGGACCCATATGTCCCAGGCCTCACCAGACCATGACTTTGGCTAATAATGCTTTTCCTTTTTATATCAGATGATTCCATCACAAGCTTCTAACAGCTGGAAATGAGCCCACCTCAATGTGGCATTTTCTCTCCCCCACCCCCATCTTCTGTTTTTTAGAGACATTCTCAGGGAATGCATTGAGTGTACCATGCACTCTACAACATCTCTTGGGTTTTCTCATCTTGCTCAGCTATTGTTGCCCCTCAAGACCAGCACACAGCAGGCCCCTGCTACTGACTCCCAACTGCCAGGGCCCCCCTACCTGCTCTGCCTTCCACCGTGGGTCTTCCCCACAAAGCTCGGCACAGGCCCTTGGCAGCCCCTGGAAATGGCTCTGTGTGAGCCTACAGGTCATGCCTAACCCCAAGGTTCCCCATCCCCAGCCCCCATCCATGTAGGACTTCATGGCTCAAGGCCAGCCCTCTTTCCCTCCACCAGGAATCTCCAAGTACCCAAGAAGCCAGACCTGATGGTTTCCACTGGGCCCAACTCTTTTCTCAAGACTTAACTTATATCTCCTTTCTCTCTCTCTCTTTTTTTTTTTTAGACGGATTTTTCGCTCTCGTTACCTAGGCTGGATTGCAATGACGCGATCTCGGCTCACCGCAACCTCCGTCTCCTGGGTTCAGGCAATTCTCCTGCCTCAGCCTCCTGAGTAGCTGAGATTACAGGCACGTGCCACCATGCCCAGCTAATTTTTTGTATTTTTAATAGAGATGGGGTTTCACCATGTTGACCAGGATGGTCTCGATCTCTTGACCTCGTGATCCACCTGCCTCAGCCTCCCAAAGTGCTGGGATTACAGGCGTGAGCCACTGCGCCCGGCCACATCTCCTTTCTCAAAGAGCCCAACACAGCTAGCTATCCCAAAGAGAGGCAACTCAAGTCTTCACCCTTAAAGTCAGAAAATATTTCAGGCCGGGCAAGGTAGCTCATGCCTGTAATCCCAGCACTTTGGAAGGCTGAGGCGGGAAGATCACTTGAGGCTGGGAATTTGAGATCAGACTGGGCAACATAGTGAGGCCCTGTTTCTATAAAAAAAAAACTACTCAGGTGTGGTGGCCCAGGTATGGTGGCTCACACCTGTAGTCCCAGCTACCAGAGAGGCTGAGGTGGGAGGACAGCTAGAGCCCAGGAGTTGGAGGTTAAAGTGAGCTATGATTGCACCACTACACTCCAGCCTGGGCAACAGAGTGAGACTCTGTCTCAAAGAAAAAGAAAAAAAAAAAAAAAAAGCATTTCAAATGGTAGATTTTTTTCCAGCTTCGGATTTTTTTTGAGACCGAGTCCTGCTCCATTGCCCAGATTGGAGTGCAATGATGCAATCGCAGCTCACTGTAACTTCTAACTCCTGGGCTCGAGCGATCCTTTAGAGTAGATAGGTGCTCAGCACCTTGCCTGCTAATTCTTAAATTTTAAACAATTTTTGTATAGGTGAGGTCTCCCTGTGTTGCCCAGGCTGGTCTCAAACTCCTGGTCTCAAGTGATCCTTCCACCTTGGCCTCCCAAAGTGCTGGGATTACAGGTCTGAGCCATGATGCCCAGTCCAGAATCTTTATTCAAAGGATGATGTCAATCCAGCCCCCAGGCCACAGCAACGTCAAGGCAAATGCTGGCAGCATTTGAAAACACTCAAGGGGCTGCATGTATTGCAGCAGGACCATTCACCATGATCTCCGGTTTGATGGCATAGGTGGGTTTTCAGCATCATCTAGATCTTTTGGGATGCTCTCTGCAGCATAGGTGGAAGGAAGACCACGTGGCCTGTTAAGTCAGAAGCACAGGGCAGGACCCTGGGAGGCAGCACAGCATCGTGGGAAAGGGAGCCAGGCTCTGGCGCTCATTCTCTGTGATGGCACTGAGAAAGTACATAACGCTCCAGGCTTCTGTTTCCTCACCTGTAAAACTGGGATAGTAATACTGCCTTCCTTGTAGGTGTTTATAAGGACTGAATATAGAACAATCCCTGGCATACGGTAAGGCCTCAATAATGGTAGCTGTTAGCTGTTTTTTGTTTGTTTGTTTGTTTGAGATGGTGTCTTGCACTGTTGCCTGGACTGGAGTGCAGTGGTGTGATCTTCCTGCAACCTCTACCTCCCTGGTTCAAGCGATTCTCCTTGCCTCAGCCTCCCAAGTAACTGGGATTACAGGCGCCTACCACCACACCCGGCTAATTTTGTTTTTGTTTTTGTGTTTTGTTTTTGAGATGCAGTCTCGCTCTATCACCAGGTTGGAGTGCAGTGGTGCGATCTCAACTCACTGCAACCTCCGCCCCCCCAGGTTCAAGTGATTCTCCCTGCCTCAGCCTCCCAAAACCTGGGATTACAGGCACCCACCACCACACCTGGCTAATTTTTTTTGTAATTTAGTAGAGACGAGGTTTCACTATGTTGGTCAGGCGAGTCTTGAACTCTCGACCTCGTGATCCACCCATCTCATGATCCGCTCACCTCAGCCTCCCAAAGTGCTGTGATTACAGGCCTGAGCCACTGTGCTCAGCCAATAAAGTTAGCTGTTGTTACCATGTTTCTTTAAGCCATGAAGCAGTGTAAGTAGAGACACAGCCATCAGGCCCAAGGCAAAGAGCATCAGGCCTCCCTTGCAGCTTTCTGCATTTCATGTGGGTCTTGGGGCTACATTTTGAACACAGCAGGGAGGGAGGGGGATTCTGATTCCAAAGATATTGATCCACTTTTTGACGACCATTTACAAGTTTAACTGTACCTCCAAACTGGTAGGTATTTTTTGAAGATCCCCTTGGGGCTCTGAGATTGCAGAACCAGTCTGAGTCCTGCTGAAGGATAAAGCCTTCTTTGTTGCCAAGATGTTCATGTTCGCAAGCTGTTTTCTCTCAGCTCCAAACCTACGGTTGACTTCAGGATGCTGGAGCTGGAACTCTCCATACCATCTCTCTGCTTTACCAGTTGCTCCCTCTTAGGGGCCTGTGGGGGAAACCGAGGCTGTAGGAGGAAGAAAGGACTTGCTCTTTCTTATCTACTTCCTGTTCCTACACACATCACCCTAGAAATGCAACTCTGCTCTAGCGTAGCAGCAGCTGAATCTGGTTTTGCGGTTCTTTCCCATTCTTGCACAACCAGCTTCACAGAACCTCCCCTGACCCGAGACAACAGCTCTTCTTCCTCAGAGGTCTCTGACCCAGCTCCACAGGGCCCCCTCCTCTTATCTTTCTTAAAAAAAAAAAAAAGCAAATTGTTTTCTATGCATAATGCACACCCTCCTCTTATCTTTCTTAAAAAAAAAAAAGCAAACTGTTTTCTATGCATAATGCACATACTATACAATTCATTCATTTAAAATGTGCAATCCAATGGTTTTAGCATGTCATAAATATATGCATCACCACAGCCAATTTTAGAATATTTTCATCACCTCAAAAGAATTCAGGAACAGAAAATAATGCGTGTTAGAGAAGATGAGCAGAAGCTGGGAGCTCTCCCACTGCTGGTGGGAATGAAATGATGTGGCCGCTGTGGAAAACAGTATGGTGGTTTCTTTAAAAATTAAAAATAGTCCGGACCCGGTGGCTCACGCCTGTAATCCCAACACTTTGGGAGGCAGAGGCGGGCGGATCATGAGGTCAAGAGATCGAAACCATCCTAGACAACATGGTGAAACCCCATCTCTACTAAAAATACAAAAATTAGCTGGCCGTGGTGGTGTGCGTCTGTAGTCCCAGCTACTCGAGGGGCTGAGGTAGGAGAATCGCTTGAACCTAGGAGGCGGAGGTTGCAGTGAGCTGAGATCAGGCCACTGCAATCCAGCCTTGGCAAAAGAGTGACTCTGTCTCAAAAAAAAAAAAAATTAAAAATAGGCCAGTCGCACCGGGCGCGGTGGCTCAAGCCTGTAATCCCAGCACTTTGGGAGGCCGAGGCGGGTGGATCACGAGGTCGAGAGATCGAGACCATCCTGGTCAACATGGTGAAACCCCGTCTCTACTAAAAATACAAAAAATTAGCTGGGCATGGTGGCCCGTGCCTGTAATCCCAGCTACTCAGAAGGCTGAGGCAGGAGAATTGCCTGAACCCAGGAGGCAGAGGTTGCAGTGAGCTGAGATCGCACCATTGCACTCCAGCCTGGGTAACAAGAGTGAAACTCCATCTCAAAAATAAAAATAAAAATAAAAATGGAATTTATCACATGATCCAGCAATTATTCTTCTGAGCTATACACACACACAAAAAGGGAAAGCAGGTGTATCCATCTGTTCTCGTGCTGCTAATGAAGACATACCCGAGACTGGGTAATTTATAAAGGAAAGAGGTTTAATTGACTCACAGTTCCACATGGCTGGAGAGACCTCACAGTCATGGCAGAAGGCCAATGAAGAGCAAAGTCACATCTTACATGGTGGCAGGCAAGAGACAGCGTGTGCAGGGGAACTCTCATTTATAAAACCATCAGATCTCATGAGACTTATTCATTACCAGGAGAATGGCATGGGAAAGACCTGCCCCATGATTCGATTATCTCCCACTAGGTCCCTCCCACGACACGTGGGAGTTATGGGAGCTACAATTCAAGATGTGATTTGGGTGGGGTCACAGCCAAACCATATCAGCAGGATCTCAAGCAGATATTTGTATACCCACATTCGAAGCAGCATTATTCACAATTGCCAAAAGACAGAAGCAAGCTAGGTGCGCATCAGTTGATAAACAGAATGTGGTCTCTCCATACAATGGAATATCATTCAGCCTTAAGAATGAGGGAAATTCTGACACATGCTACAGCACAGATGAACCTTGAAGATATTAAGCCAGTCCAATCAGCCAGTCTCAAGAGGACAAATACTATATGACTCCTTTTCTATGAGGTACCTAGAGTATCCCATTTACACAGACAGTAGAATGGCAGCTGCCAGAGGCTGGGGGAGAGGGAAATGGGAAGTTAATGGGTCCAGGGTTTAATGGGTACAGAGTTAAAGGGTACAGTTTCATGGGTACAGAGTTCCTGTTTTGCAAGACAAAAAACGTTCTGGAGATGGATGGAGCTTGAGGTTACAGTGAGCTGTGATTGCACTACTGCACTGCAGCCTGGGCAACAGAGACCTTCTCTCAAAAAAGAAAATTGTTACCTAGACATAAAGTATTACCTAGGTAACTGAATGGGTAAAAGCTCCAAAGAATCCTGGAGGTAGCAACTATAGAGAGCTATGTCCATTCCTAGGACCAAGGGAATCAAGAAAGAGGCTGTAATTATTACATCAGTGCACACTGGTGAAAATGTACCTAATGCCACTGAATTGTGTGCATAAAACTAGTGAAAATACAAGGTCAGGAGTTTGAGACCAGGCTGACCAACACGGTGAAACCCTGTCTCTACTAAAAATACAAAAAGTAGCCAGGCGCGGTGGCTCAAGCCTGTAATCCCAGCACTTTGGGAGGCCGAGGCGGGTGGATCACGAGGTCAAGAGATCGAGACCATCCTGGTCAACATGGTGAAACCCCGTCTCTACTAAAAATACAAAAAATTAGCTGGGCGTGGTGGCACGTGCCTGTAATCCCAGCTACTCAGGAGGCTGAGGCAGGAGAATTGCTTGAACCCAGGAGGCGGAGGTTGTGGTGAGCCGAGATCGCGCCATTGCACTCCAGCCTGGGTAACAAGAGCGAAACTCTGTCTCAAAAAAAAAAAAAAAAAAATACAAAAAGTAGCGAGGTGTGGTGGTGCGTGCCTGTAATCCCAGCTACTCAGGGGCTGAGGCAGGAGAATCGCTTGAACCCGGGAGGCGGAGGTTGCAGTGAGCCAAGATTGCGCCACTGCACTCCAGCCTCCGTCTCAAAAAAAAAAAAAAAAAAAAAAAAAAAAAAAAATAGTGAAAATAGTAAATTTGATGTTAGGTGCATTTAGCCACAATTTAAAAAGAAACTCTGTGTGACTTGTCACTTACCAGTACCCTCTAACTCCTAGCCCCTGGCAAGCAATCTACCTTCTGTCTCTATAAAGTCCCCTATTCTGGATTTTTCTATGAGTGAAATAATATTTGGGCTTTGGTGATTGGCTTTTTTGACTTAGCATAACACGTTCAAGGTTCATCCAAGTCGTAGCGTGTACTTCCTTTTCATGTCTGAATCACCAAAGATTAAATAATTACAGCCGGGTGTGGTGGCTCATGCCTGTAATCCAAGCACTTCGGGAGGCTGAGGTGGGTGGATCACGAGGTCAGGAGTTGAAGACCAGCCTGGCCAACATGGTGAAACCCATCTCTACTAAAAATACAATAGCCAAGCATGGTGGCAGGCGCCTGTAATCCAGCTACTTGGGAGGCTGAGGCAGAGAATTGCCTGAATCCGGGAGGCAGAAGTTGCAGTGATTCGAGATCGCAACACTGCACTCCATCCGGGCCACAGAGTGAGACTCTGTCTCAAAAAATAATAATTACAGCCACGTCCTTTGGTTCCCCTCATCTTAGGAATGGACATAGCTCTCTATAATTGCTACCTCCATGATTCTTTAGAGCTTTTACCCGCTTAGTTACTTAGGTAATAACTTTATGTCTAGGTAACAATTTTTTTTTTCTTTTTTGAGAGGAAGTCTCACTCTGCTGCCCAGGCTGCATCGTGGCAGTACAATCACAGCTCACTGCAACTTCCAACTCCTGGGTTTACGAAATCCTCCTACCTCAGCCTACCGAATAGCCAGGACTATCGACACACTTCACCACAACTACACCTGGCTAATTAAAATTTTTTTTCTGTAGATACAGAGTCTCTCTATGTAGCTGAGGCTGGTCTCAAACTCTTGGCCTTGAGGTATCCTTTTGCCTCAGTCTCCCAAAGTTCTGGGAGTACAGGCACAAGCTACTCCTTGCACAGTAGGGTGGGAGAGGGCCTGTGCCTGGAAGTACAGGCCTGGAAGCCGACAGTTCTTTATATTAAATTCTATTTTTTTGGGGGGGGGGGGATGGAGTCTCACTTTGTCTCCAGGCTGGAGTGCAGTGGTGCAATCTCAGCTCACTGCAACCTCTGCCTCCTGGGTTCAAGTGATTCTTCTGCCTCAGACTCCTGAGTAGCTGGGACTACAGGCATGTGCCACCATGCCCAGTTAATGTTTTTGTGTTTTTAGTTGAGACGGGTTTTCACCATGTTAGCCAGGATGGTCCCGATCTCTGGACCTTGTGATCCCCCCGCCTTGGCCTCCCAAAGTTCTAGAATTACAGGTGTGAGCCACTGCACCTGGCCTATATTAAATTCTTTCTGTTTAAGTCACTGATGTCATTTCTGTCTCTTGAGCAAACCCTGATGGATACTTAAAAAAACTCAGACTCATTTGAATCCCTGGGATGCTTAAGCAGCGCCCATTTTTAATGTTCCATTTTCTCCTTTGCTCTCTGCCTGCCCCTTCTTCCTTCTGATTATGGCCATCTAGTTTTTACTTTTCACCATCTGCAGCTCAACTTAATCAGAAAATAATATCTCCTCCCCCCACATTACAGGATTGCAACATTTAAAGAGCAGCTCCTTCCAGTGTGGAGGAGTAGGTACTGGTGCCCTCAAAGGTAACAGAGCTGCAGTTAATTCAGCAGCTTCCAAATCTTCTGGCAAATGGGATTGATTCTTTCCAATTTAGAGCAACACTGCAAGATGAAACCTTCCCCAGCCTCCAGGTTTCCAAACATGCCGAAGACATATTTCCATACCCAATCCTCAAAATTATGCAGGAGTGATTTTTTAAAGATATGTTTCTTTTTATTTATTTATTTTGAGATGGAGTCTTGCTCTGCCACCCAGGCTGGCATGCAGTGGCATGATCTTGGCTCACTGCAACTTCTGCCTCCCAGGTTCAAGCAGTTCTCCTGCCTTAGCCTCCCGAGCAGCTGGGACTACAGATGATGCATGCCACCACACCTAATTTTTGTATATTTAGTATATTTAGTAGACACAGAGTTTTCAGTATATTTAGTAGACACAGAGTTTCACCATATTGGCCAGGTTGGTCTTGAACTCCTAACCTCGTGATCCACCTGCCTCAGCCTCCCAAAGTGCTGGGATTATAGCCACTGCACCCCAGCCTCTTTTTAATAAAAATGTAATAGTTATTGATTGCCAACCTTGTTACTGAGAGTTTATACTTTCGTAGGTGCTGTCATAAACAGTTCATTTGAGCCTCCAACCCATCTTAGAAGGGCAGTACCACTGTTATTTCCACTGAGCTGAAGAGGAGCCAGGCTTAAAGAATGTGAGGTTTGCTCAGTGTTAAACAGCTATTTGTTAG
This sequence comes from Saimiri boliviensis, assembly GCF_048565385.1. Taxonomy (NCBI): domain Eukaryota; kingdom Metazoa; phylum Chordata; class Mammalia; order Primates; family Cebidae; genus Saimiri; species Saimiri boliviensis. The sequence goes on from NC_133459.1 coordinate 22,764,049, forward strand.
TAGTGCAAGCAGGATGGGAGCCCAAGTGTTCTGAAGATGTGAAGACTTTTAAGTAAAATGCCTGCAGCTCTGGTGAGATTCTGGAAAAATGGGGCAGAGTGGGGCCGGGGGGCCAGGAGGAGGCAGGTAGAAATTGGTACAACCTTTCTGAAAAGTATTTGGAAAGATGTGTGCCAACATTCCATTTCAGATAATAAAAACTACAATGGTCGCCAGATGCGATGGCTCACGCCTGTAATTCCAGCACTTTAAGAGGCCGAGGTGGGCAAATCACTTGCGGTCTGGAGTTTGAGACCAGCCTGACCAACACAGAGAAACCCCGTCTCTGCTAAAAATACAAAATTAGCCAGATGTGGTGGCGTGCGCCTGTAATCCCAGCTACTCAGGAGTCTGAGGCAGGAGAATGGCTTGAACCCAGGAGCAGAAGTTGCGGTGAACTGAGATCGTGCCATTGCACGCCAGCCTAGGCAACAGAGCAAAATTCCATCTAAAAAAAAAAAAAAACAAAACCTAAAATGATCAAAACAGTTTCTATTAACAGCTTGATCAATGCAATGAAAGAAATCATCTGGAAATATATATGTAGTATGTTCTTATATATTCAGACAGTCCTCAATTTTCTTTTTTTGAAATTGAGACATGGTCTCACTCTGTCACCCAGGCTGGATGCAGTGGCACATAGTGGCTCACTGCAACCCTCGCCTCCCCAGTCATCCTCCCACCTCAGCCTCCTAAGTAGCTGGGACCATCAGGCCTGACTAGTTTTTTGTGTGTGTATTTTTAGTAGAGACGGGGTTTCATCATGTTGCCCAAGCTGGTCTCAAACTCCTGGACTCAAGCAATCTGCCTGCCTCGGCCTCCCAAATTGCTGGGATTACAGGTGGCAGCCACCATGCCCTGCACAGGTCCCTAATTTTTGATAGTTCAACCTAACGATTTTCCACTTTGCAATGATGTGAAAGTGACACACGTTCAGTAGAAACTGTACTTTGAGTACCCACACAAACATTCTGCTTTCACTTTCAGTACTGTCACCAATAAATTCCATGAGGTATCCAACACTTTATAAAATAAGCTTCGTGTTAGCTGATTTTGCCCAGCTGTAGGCTAATGTAAGTACTGTGAGCATACTGTGGGGTCGGCTATGCTGTGCTATGATGTTCAGTAGGTTACATGTACGGTGTTAAATACACTTATGGGCTGGGCATGGTGGCTCACACCTGCAATCCCAGCACTTTGGGAGGCTGAGGCGGGTGGATCGCTTGAGGTCAGGAGTTCAAGGCCAGCTTGGCCAACATGGTGAAACCCCTTCTCTACCAAAAATACAAAAATTAGCCAGGTGTGATGGTATGCACCTGTAGTCCCAGCTATTCAGGAGGCTCAGTCAGGAGAATCACTTGAACCCGGGAGGCAGAGGTTGCAGTGAGCCGAGATCATGCCACTGCACTCCAGCCTGGGCAACAAAGCAAGACTCTGTCTCAAAACAAACAAACGTATGACTTAACGATATTTTCAACTTACAATGGCTTTATCAGGACATAACCTATCATAAATAAAGGAGCTTCTGTACTAAACTGTATATATATGAAGCAGCAGGTTCTTTAATTATAAATGTTAGAACCACTGCTAATAGTACTTAAGTTTGAGGCTTACCTCGACTTATGTTGGTGTTACATCTTGATAAACCCTGTCCCCCAAAAAAAGAAAGTAAAAGTCACGATTAATTAGACTTCAGCAAGCTAAGAGATCATAAAACACAAGATCAATAAACTGCCTACAAACAACCTTTTTTTTGAGGCAGGGTCTCACCCTGTCATCCAGGCTGGAGTGCAGGTGTCTGACCACAGCTCACTGCAGCCTCAACCTCCTTGGACTCAAGTGATGCTCCTAGCTCAGACTCTTGAGTACCTGGGACTGCAGATGCCTGCCACTATACCCAGGTTAATTCTTTTTTTTTTTGTAGAGATGGGGTGTTGCCATGTTGCCCAGACTGGTCTTGAACCCCTGGGCTCAAGTGATCCTCCCTCCTGGACCTCCCAAAGTGCTAGGATTACATGGGATTTTTGTTTGTCTGTTTTGAGAGCAGGTCTCACTCTATCACCCAGGCTGGAGTACAGTGGTACAATCATGGCTCACTGCAGCCTTTATCTCCTGGGCTCAAGCGATGTTCCCACCTCAGCCTCCTGAGCAGTTGGGAACAAGGGTGCATGCCACCACACCCAGCTAATTTTTGTATTTTTTACAGAAACAAGATTTCACTGTTTACCCAGGCTGATCTTGAACTCCTGGGCTCATGCAGTCCTCTTGCCTTGGGCCCCCAAATTGTTAGGATTACAGGCATGAGCCACCACACCTGGCCAAATAAAAATGTAAAAACATCTTTATATCAAAAAAAGAAAATCTTCAAAAGGGAAATTATGAAGCGAAGTTTTTCAACAAATATAATCACAGGGTTACTATCCACCATGTATAAAACGTACTTATAAACAATTAAACAATGCTAATAGCTCAGGGGAAGAAGGGACTGAGGGCTTGGGCAGATCTCAAATGAAGCACATGTGAAGAATCAAGATGTCACACGTGGGGAGGTTTTTTTTTTTGTTTTTGTTTTTTCCCACCAAACAGGAAAGGCATTTATAATTAAATACAGTAATAACCTTTTTGAAATGTATTTTGTCATTTTCCAATAAGAGTTTTAAAAAATGTTCATGCCCCTTTGCCTAGTAACCACTTCTGGGAATCTGTGCTGAGGAAATAATCACAAATGCAACAGCACATTTTACATATAAAGGTATTCATTATACGGTTACTTATGTAAGAGAAAATTGGAATGAAACTTTGATTTCAGCGAGTAAATGATGAGATAAATAACAGAACACACAATGCAATATTATGTAGTCATTAAAATTTTTTTAAAATAGTATTTTAAAGTACAAGATAATGTTAAGTAAAATAGGAGATTCAAATTGGCTGATTCTAATGGTATACTAATCTTATCCAAAAAATTGGAGAGAAATACTGTATACTAAAATGTTGAATAGTGACTGTAAACTCCGAAAATCTAAGACAGGTCTCAGTTAATTTAGGAAGTTTATTTTGCCAAGATTGAAGCTGCATGCCCAAGACACAGCCCCAGGGGGTCCTGACAACATGTACCCAAGGCAGTCAGACAACAGTTTGGTTTTATACATTTTAGGGAGATATGAGACATCAATCAACATATGTAAGATGAACATTGGCGGGACAACTTGAAGCAGGGAGGGGGCTTCCAGGTCATAGGTAGGTAAGAGACAAATGGTTGCATTCTTTTAAGTCTCTGATTCACCTCTCCGAAGCAGGCAATCAGATCTGTATTTCTCTCTGGGAGTAGAGGAGTGACTTTGAGTAGAATGGGGAGCAGGTTTGTCCTGAGCAGGTCCCAGCTTTCCGTTTCCCTTTAGCTTAATGATTTGGGGGACTCAATGTATTTTCCTTGCCCATGACTATCTCTGGATCCTGGGATTGGATGTGATTTAAATTTTTTTTTATTTATCTTTTTGTTTTCAAATTTTCTATAAAGGCCAAGTCCAATTTTTATAATGACAAATTTTAAAATGTCAAAAATCGACATGACTCATCTCCCAACCAATCTTGGATGTGGTGCTGATAAGAAGTTTCACTCCTCCAGCAAACTATCGGATCGTGTTGCAACTCTCTTCTTGGGGGAACGGCTGACTTGCCAGGAATGGGAGACAAATGAGGGTGTTACCAGGGAGGCAGGTTAATTTAAGGCTCTTCAGGAAAAGGTACCATCTGCGATGCAAATCCCATAGGAAATGTAGAGTGTGTGGCAGAACATGAATTGAAATAGCCAGCACACCCAGATGCATATTAATGAGCCTGAGACAGGAGAGATCAATCGATTACTAGAGTTAAAGCAGGCAGGCTTCCAGCTTCCCCTTCTTTCTGTCTCACTGCATGCTCTCTTATCTGGTGATTTCTCTCTTCATCAGAAGCAGCTCCGTTTCCTCTCTCCCTTTCACTCTGCTACATTTATTGTGCACTTACTACCTACCAGAACTAGACGTTGTTATAGGAGCTGGGAATACATCTGTGAACAGACTAATCCCTGCCCCCATGGAACTGATATTCTACTTGGGTATTCACTTAGGCATTAAACCAGGAATTGCATAATTATTAATTACAATTGTGATAGATGCTTTGAAAAAGTACTACGGCGAGCCATGGACTTATTTACAGTGAATATCAGTTGGGACTATGTTTGGCTGCAACAGACACCTAACGAGATACAAGAATATTTCTTTACTATATGAAGGCATTATAGGTGGTGGAACCCAGGGCTGGTATGGCAGCTCTAGTGTCACAAGGGATACAGGTTTTTCGTCTTTTGGATTCACCATTCTGATGTGTGGCTTCCATCTTCAAGGTTACCTCCTAGTTCAGAATGGCTGCTAGAGCTCCAGCCTTCATGTTCACATTGCAGGCTAGAAGAAAGAACAGCAAAAGGCCAAGGGTACCTCTGCCAGCCAAGTCAGCCTCCCTCTGCTCATATTTCACTGGACAAAAGTAAAATGTTACTTGTAAACTGATTATAAACCAGCTAATGTTTCCTGAGCATCTGCAATGTGTCTGGCACTTTACAAAACAACCTTGCAAGGCAGCTATCATTGATTCTGTTTAAGTTGGGGAGGCTGAGATGGGAGGATCGCTTGAGCCCGGCAGTTTGAGACCAGCCTGGGGCAACACAGTGAGATCTTGCTTGTAAATTAAAAAAATAATAATAACAAAATTCTATTTAACAGATGAGAAAAGTAAGGCTTCATAGGGTTAAAGCACTTGTCCAAAAGTCACACAACCAGTCAGTGGTGGAGCTGACTTCCCGGAGGCCATTCTCTTTCCATTGTACATTTGTGCCATCCCATCAGCAACTAAAAATGAAGCAAGAGCATTCCTCAGATTTGTCATGGACTATATTTAAAGAAAGGCCACTTTTTTTTTCCTATTTAAAAATGCATTAAACAATGCAACCAATTAAAAGAACTGAGATGGATTTGTACAAAAGCAGGAACTTGGTCTGTTTTGTTCACTGCTATATTCCCAATGTCTAGAACCGTGTCTGACAAACATACCAGCATGGAAAGAACATTTCCGTAACCCCTGAATGTTCCTTTGCGCTCCTTTCCAATTAATCCCTACCCTCAGAAGCAACCACTATTCTGATGCTTCTTACCATACACTACTTTTACCCCCTCTTGACTTTCCTATAAATGAAATCATACATCTATGCTCTTTGACTTTTTTTTTTTTTTTTTTTTTTTTTTTTTTTTTTGAGACAGAGTCTCACTCTGCCACCAGGCTGGAGTGCAGTGGCGCCATCTCAGCTCACTGCAACCTCCACCTCCTGGGTTCAAGCAATTCTCCTCCCTCAGCCTCCAGAGTAGCTGGGACTATAGGCGCACGCCACCATGTCCAGCTAATTTTTGTACTGTTAGTAGAGATGGGGTTTCACCATGTTGGTCAGGCTGGTCTTGAACTCCTGACCTCGTGATCCACCTGCCTCAGCCTCCCAAAGTGCTGGGATTGCAGGTGTGAGCCACTGCACCCAGCCGAGTTCTTTTGCTCAACAATTGTTTTTGAGATTTATCCATTGTTATGTGTATCAGTATTTCATGATTTTTTATTGCTGTGTAGTAGTACATTGTTTGAATATACCGTGATTTTCTTAGCCTTTTGTGGGCCTTTGGGATATTTATAACTGGAGAATAGTATGAGTAAAAAATTTGGGGGGCATGGTGGCACGTGCCTATAATCCCAGCTACTCAGGAGGCTGAGGCAGGAGAATTGCCTGAACCCAGGAGGCGGAGGTTGCGGTGAGCTGAGATCGCGCCATTGCACTCCAGCCTGGGTAACAAGAGCAAAACTCCATCTCAAAAAAAAAAAAAAAAAAAAAAAATTGTTTTTGTTTTGTTTTGTTTGAGATGGAGTCTCACTGTGTTGTCCAGGCTTGAATGCAGTGGCATGATCTTGGCTCACTGCAACCTTTGCCTCTTGAGTTCATGTCATTCTCCCACCTCAGCCTCCCAAGTAGCGGGGATTACAGGTGCCTGTCACCACGCCCAGCTAGTTTTTGTATTTTTAGTAGAGAAAGCTTTCATCATGTTGCCCAGGCTAGTCTCAAACCCCTGACCTCAACTGATCCACCCACCTTGGTGTTCCAGTGCTGCGATTATAGGTGTGAGCCACCATGCCTGACCAAGATGTTAAGAGCATTCTTGTACCAGCTCCTTTTGGTAGACATTTTCCTACATTTCTCTTGAGTTTACATCTGGGAGTAGAATTTCTGGGTCATAGGGTAGGTGTATGTTTAACTTGATAAACTGGCAGTTTCCAAAAACAGCTGCATCCTTTCACATTCCACCAGCGATGTATGAGTGTGAGATGGAGATCTTTTGCCATTTGTATTATTTTCATAGCACAGACCCAACACAAACCTATTAAGGATTTGTTAGGGTATTTACTGTTAAATCTACTCAAATAAGAATAAGAAAATCTGAAATGAAATCGCAGGTCTGGAAATTCCTCTGCAAGGCAAGAGCTGTGCTACTCAGGATCTGTGGTATCATTGGAGAGGTTCTAAAGTTTTCCAGGACAGTGAAACGCTTAGCAACCTTGGCATAGGTTTCAACGGATTGAGCCACAGGGATCAATTTCTCTCTCTTTTTCTTGGCCTGTAACTCAAACCTTATGTGAGAAGGAGAGAGAGGGAGTGTTAGAAATGTGAAACTGTGTCAAGTTCATTCATAACAAGCATTTATTACTCCCTGTGTGGCCATCACCTCGCTAGACAGGATGGTAAAGAGGAAGGATGTGGGAGTCCACTCCTGTTCTCAAGTTATTGAGTCGTTCACGATCTAGACCATAGATACAAGATGGCAACTCTTCCTCTGTTCACCATGGAAAGGCTGGTGTTTGTTCTTCTCGATTCTGCTCTTTGTCCCTATTGTGTTCTGTTCTACATTTGCTCACTGGGCCATTTCATCTGAGCCTGTGGTTTCAGCTAACCACCGCGCCTCTCTCCCAAATCACTACAGCTGGTCCGAGCTCACTCCTGGGCTCCCGATGCATGTTTTCCAGCTGCTTCCATCCTCCACTCCTCTCTACCGCTCGCAACTTACACACAATTCCTCAGTAACTTGTGTTAACGTTGCCTCTGAGATAGAGCCAGAATCCTGCCATTTCTCATTGCTTCCCCCGCTGTCCGAGCCACCGTCATCTCTGGTCTACACTATGGTAATACTTCTTCCAAATCAGTGTCACTGCCTTGGTGCTCTTGCCTGCTCCTTATTCATTCTCCTTTCTTTTGGTAATAGCGACTTGAATCTCCTTTGGTGAACGTAACCATCCCAGCAGATGATTAATCTAAGGAGGGTTTAGTAAAGGTTACATACGGATGTGTGGGCAGGGTTGAGGGAGAAAGTAGGACTGATGATGTGATACACTGTGGTAAGCTACAGAGGGGAGCCATTATCACCTTGAGGGTGAGAGAAGGGAGAATTGACTAGAACTAGGAGAGAATACCCGTGTGAAGAAGGCCAGTTGACAGAAGCTTCAGTAAATGCACGTAGCCAACCTGCAGCAACCTAGAAAGGCAAAGCCAGAGGAATAATACCCTTACCTTCCTCCTCCTCCAACCCTCTGGTCTCATTCCCAGCATCTTCTACTTGGTGAATTCAACTGTAAGTCAGAGGACAAGGGACCTGGGGAAGCGGTACCATGCAGTTTGGCCTCTTGAGGCTCAGATTAGGAAGGAAAAGGGTGGAGGTCAGGAAAGGCCAACAGAAATTATCTAGGACAGGAAGCCACCTCTCCCTGAACTTCAGTCCATGTGATTTGAGAGGAGATGTCAGAATGTCCCATGCCCCTTCTCAAGAGAGTGGTGTAGTCATGCACAAATAACACAAGTTAGACCAACGAGATATAGTCCTGGGATTTTTGTTGACAGCGTCAGGGAAAAGAAACTCTTTCTGCTGGTAAGGGTGTGATTTAAAGTTGTAAGCAGCCATTCTGCCATCTCATGGGGAAAAGGAAGCCTAAGAATGAAAAGTCAACAGGAAATAGAGTCAAGAAATGGAGAGAAAAGACTTAATCCTGATGTCATAGGTTAAGCCCCTGGATCCAGACGTGCCTGAAGCCCCAAACTTTTCTGTTATGTGACTCGGCACGTTCCATTTGCTGCTTAACCCAGTCTGATTGATGTATTCCATGAAAAAATAAAGATAATCTTGGATAATACTTGATAATGCTTACCCTAAAGACCAACCCAAAGATACAGTTATATGTCTCTAAATAATGCTGTTATTTGTATGGAATGTTCTTTTTCGTCTTCTCCCCCTAAAAAACTCTTACTTAAATATCCTCTTAACTGCAAAGGTTTCCCTGATCCTTGCATGTAGGACTGCTCACTTCTCCTTCGTCAGCACTTTGCAAATGTCTCAATTAGTGCACATCTACAATTGTATCACAATCACTGTCTCCCCCATCTGTGAGCTCCTCAGGTGGCAGAGCTGTGTGGGCCTTATCCTTGCAAGCCCAACACCCACACAGGGCTTAATAACTAAGTTAAACAAGCTAACCTGGTTGTTTTTGACGTAGGATGTCCCGGGACCATTTTTGTGCGAACATGCATCACACATCTCCAAGCAGGGCTATGGAATGCAGCCGTTTCCAAACTCATCTGATGTGAAAACTCAATTTTTTGGCCAGGTGCAGTGGCTCATGCCTATAACCCCAGCACTCTGGGAGGCCAAGGCAGGAGGATTGCTCGAATTCAGGAGTCGAGACCAGCCTGGGCAACATAGTGAGACCTCGTCTCTACAAAAACAGAAAAATTAGCCAGGCATGGTGGCATGGGCCTGTAGTCCCAGCTACTCAGGAGGCTGAGATGGGAGGCTTGAGCCTGGGTGGCTGAGGCTGTAGTGGGCTATGATTGTGCCGCTGCATTCTAGCCTAGGCAACAGAGTAGATCCCATCTCAAAACAAACACCAAACAAACAAACAAACAAAAACACCAAACAAACCAAAAAACCTCAATTTTTGCAAAAGTTGCTGTGTTAGACAAATTTAGAGAAAAAAAATTACTGTAGTTCTTAGGGTAACCTTGACAAAAGAAGCAGCTTGCAATCAATACTTATTAAATTAATGAAAGTGAAGAACTGAGCTAAGTCAAGAGCAGGAGCAGCAGGGTTGGAGGCAGCAAGAACAGCAGACGCATCGAGCAGCAAGCAGGAGGGGTGACCTGCTGGACATTCCTCTGTGCCCGTGCTGGGCTCAACTGCTGGAGAGCCCTTGGGGTCATGATCCAATCCTAATCCCGATTCCTCAGTTTACATCTAGCAGGGATGAGATGTGCTGTACACATTTTAGTCCATCTTCCTGCCCCATGATGCAGGCACTGAGTGCCTTTGATGTTAACCTTCACTGTGCTAACTTTGCCTCTGAAAGGCCTTGAGTGGGTGATCAGAGCTGATTTTCTTCTTCTTCTGTTTTTTTCTTTCTTTCTTTCTTTTTCTTCCTTTTTGAGCTCTTGTTGCCCAGGCTGGAGTGCAGTGGCATGATCTCGGCTCACCGCAACCTCTGCCTCCTGGGTTCAAGCTCCTGCCTCAGCTTCCCAAGTAGCTGGGATTACAGGCATGCGTCACCACACCCGGCTCATTCTGTATTTTTAGTAGAGATGGGGTTTCTCCATGTTGGTGAGGCTGGTCTCGGGCTCCCGACCTCAGGTGATCCACCAGTCTTGGCCTCCCAAAGAGCTGGGATTATAGGCGTGAGCCACAGCGCCCCGCCAGAGCTGATTTTCTTCTAACTGCACATTCCTTTTTTTTTTTTTTTCTTGCTATGTTGTCCAGGCTGGTCTCAGACTCCTGGCCTCAACCAATCCTCCCGCCTCAGCCTCCTGAGAAGCTGGGAATACAGGTGCGCACCACCAGGTGGCTGCGCGTCCTTGCAAGTGGGAGCTGAGCCAAGTAATTTTCCCTGCTCTGTGACCCTGCTTCCCTCTCTGCTGGCTAAGAGAAGAGATGCCTGCTGCCTTCCAAGTTGGGCTCTTGAGCTTTGTCATCATCATTATTAGTAATAATACTAACTGCCAATGTAAGCCCCAGTCCTACCACTGAAACTCGCTCCACAGCTTAGACTCTGGCTCTTCCCTTTGAGAAATAGGCGTAATCATGTCCCGTGGTTTCCTAGGGCGTCAGAGACACGCAAGACTGCGTGCAAGAGTTTTTCCACGAAAAAGAAAGCATTAAACGTGTGACTTGTATGACAACGGTAGACAGGGCATGGGGTGAAGAGGAGTGAGAGGAGGAGAGAGCGCGGGAAGAGGGAGGAGGGAGGAGGGAGAAGGGAGGAGAGGGGAGGGGAAAGAGTCGGGAGGGAAAGAGGGTTGTACCCACCAGGGCTGGACCCAGCCTGGGCCGTCCCACACCCGGTGCTCGCGGCAGCTCAGCTACTTGCGGCCATCTCTCCCAGGGCAACGAGGCGCCGGGAAGCACCCCGCATCCCCGCATCTGAGAATATCCGGGCCGCCGGTTGCCGGGAGGTGAACCGAGGTAAACTCGCCGCGCGCGGGGCACAGTGTACATAGTAACCGGCCCTGAGTAAACGTTCGTCATATTCTCATGAGCTGCTCCTACTGGGAGGACTGTCCTACTGGGCTAGCAGGAAAAGGAGATCGGCTGTCTCTGCTGCCTGTGGAAAACGAGAAGGTCGCCACACGTCCTGCTTTCGGGGAAACTAAAGCCCCCGCCCCAGCCCCGGCCCAGGCCGCTCACAAGGCCGGGAACCAGGGACTGGAGGAGCTGGAGGAAGGCGCGCGCCGGCGCGCACGCGGCGAGTCACCCCCACCACCCCGCCCCGGCCCCCGCGCGCCCCCGCCCCGGCCCCCGCCTCGTCCCGGTCTCGGGCGCCTGCGCCGCTGTGCGCGCGCCCTGCCAGAGCAGGAGGGTGCGAGGCGGGGCGCGCGGGGCCGGGAGTACGCGCGGCACCCTCCCTGGGCCCGGACACCGCCCTCGTCCCCGCTTAGGCGGCCGCTCTCGCCGGCGTCGAGGGCGTGGCGGCGAGACTGTCGCCGCCGGCCGCTCCTGGCTCTGCCCTCTGCCCCGCCCGCCGCCCACCAGGCTCCCGGAGGCCCCGCAGCTCGCAGCGCCCGGCTCCCCGCAGCCCCGTCGAGCCGCCCGAGCCCGTCCGTCGCCCTCCCGCTCCGGTCCTGCGGCGCCGGGGCGTGCAGGTGAGGCCCCTGGGCGCCCGGCCTCTCCGTCAGGTTTGCATCCAGCGCGGGGCGGGGGTGGGGCGCGGGGGCGTGAAAAGTTAAAAAAAAAAAAAAAAGGAAGAAGCTGCCTAGAGAAGCCCGGGAGGGAGGACGCTCAGAGCCGTGGGACCCGGAGATGCTGCGGCGCGCGACCTCACCTCCCGCCGCACCCGTCTCACGCTCGGAGTCTAGTCTGGCAGCCTCGGGGTGGTGTCCTGGAAAACAAAACAAAAATGTTTTCTCTTCTCCACCAACGATTTTCTCTCAGCAAATGTTTGACTTTTTGAAAAGGCGACAGGCCCAGCCTGTCCCTGAAGGGAGGAGCGGTGCAGGGGCGCCTGGGAGGTGGAAACCCCCCTGTCCTTCCCCCTCGCCCCGCTTCCCCCACGGTGCCTGGGCCACCATCGCTTTAGTGACTCCCTAACTTCTTGAAACTTGTCTGTCTGCTTCTGTCCGCCACCTGGACAGGTAGGGCAGCAGTGATCTGTGCCAGGTTGATTCGTCTGGCTTCCGTGCAAAATCTGATCATCTCCTGTAGAGATTAGGATTCCAGTGTAGGAAGCAATCCAGATCCGCGTTTCAGATACAAACAAGGATTATTTAAAGTGATGTTTTCCTGTAGTGCTGAAAGCCAAACATATTCGCTTCCACTTGTTGGAAGCCACTGAGTACCTCACATTTATTTTAACTTTTGATAGAAGTCTCTGATGTACTATTTGGCAAAAGAAGCAATTGACTTATCTGTAGCTGTGATTACATATGATGTAATTTGTTTTAAGAATATTTCATTGGCTTTGGTTCAATATCTTAAATTCTGTAAACATAATACAGGAGCTAGATGTGCATCACACAAATGTGTTCTTTTTGGTGGGGATTTAAATTGATCTTCTAGAAGTGGACTTTCCATGCAGAAAGACTGAAAAGCCTGAAAACAGTCTCTTCTTTAGCCAGGTCATCAGCTTTACATTTTACTGCATTAGAAAGCCTTGCCTTTTCTTCTTCTCTTTTTTCTTTTCTTCTTTTTGAGACAAGGTCTCACTCTGTCACCCTGTTGAGGCTGGAGTGCTGTGGTACAAACACAGCTCACTGCAGCCTCAGCTTCCCAGAATCAAGTGATCCTCTCACGTCTCTGCCTCCCGAGTAGCTGGGACTGCAGGTGCTGGCTAATTTTTTGTAGAGATTAGGTCTCATTGTGTTGCCCAGGCTGTTGTTGAACTCTGAACTCCTGGGCTCAAGCCATCTGCCCACCTGTACCTCCCAAAGTGCTGGGCTTACAGGCATGAGCCACTGCGCCTGACCCAAACCGTTTCTTTCTTAGCTTGGAAACAGATTTCAGTCCTTTTCGGGGAAACAAGATTTTTCCTGCTATTGAAATACAACGTTATGTTTGTAAAAGTTTAAAGCATGTGAACGTTAGGGTAACAGTCAAGAGCAGATTTTGAATGGTGTTAGAGTTGTTGGTTGAAGGACTTAAAACATGAAAAACAGTGTCACTTAGAAATCCATTAGCCCGAACCCTGTGAAATAATGGAAGCTCTAAAGTTCAACACCATTTGTTACTTAGAAAAAAACACAGAAGGTGGAGGTAAGGTGGCAATCTCCACTTTTCCCCTAGAATGTAGAGGTTCTATCCAGGGAAAATGAATTATACACAGCAAAACAAATAGCGTCAGTCTTGTATGTCTTGACGTCAGTTATCTTTAAAGCCTCTTGTTTTCCTATGTTCTGTAGGCTGGTTTTTGTTGTTGTTTATTTCTGTCTCTTGCTAACAAATTCCTGGTGGAGTGGAACCTCAGTTATAACAGGACCAATTCTAGATTATCTGTGAAAACAGGACATGGGTCATTGAAACATACAAAATACAAAAATCAAATTTTCACCCATTTTACTTTTCTGTTGCACCAAATTTTTCTTACCACAGCTACTAAAAAATAGTACAGCTCTACCTGTAAGTGGTAAATGAATAGAGAATAGAAGGTAGGGCTTTGTGATAGCCGTTCAGAACTTCCCGTTGACAGTCTTAAGTGGCTTTTTGTGGTGGTTGTTTTCTTCTTCTTGCTTTTTTTTTTTTTTTTTTTTTTTTTTGACACAAGGTCTTCTGTTGTCCAGGCTGGAGTGCAGTGGTCCAAACAAGTTCACAGCAGCCTTGGCCTCCCAGACTCAAGTATTCCTCCCACCACAGCCTCCCGAGTAGCTGGGACTACAGGAGTGCACCATGTATTCCCATGTATTTTTTTGTAGCGGGGGGGTTTCGCCATGTTGCCCAGGCTGGCCTCGAACTCTGGAGCTCTGGCAGTCTGCCTGCCTCCGCCTCCCAAAGTGCTGGGATTACAGGCATGAGCCACTGCACCAGTCCAGGTGTTCTTTGTTTTTTTAACTTGTTGAAATTTATAATTTAGAAGTTTAAAAAAGGAACTTAGTTGCCCAAAGCACCTGTGTTTATTTTCTATATTTGATGCATTTTATTTTGTTTATTTTATAAATACAAAAAAGCCAAGTGATTTTTCCCAAGGTTATTCAGCAGGGTACTTGTAGACCTGAAAATGGAGCACTTACTTCCAGTTCGTCCGGTAGCATTTTGAACACATAAGAAAAGTAAAAAGTGCGTCTAGATAAGATATTGAAATGTTTCACCAGGCTGGGAAGCCTATTAATTTGAAAAAAGTATTATTATTTTAATCCTGGAGGAGAAATAATTGACCTTTTCCCGATCAGAACAAAAAATGCAAGATCAATTCCATGTGCTTGACATTTTGACTTGATAGATGACTTTTGTCACAGGCTTGTTGTGGCAGAGCAGATGGCCATGCTCCCTGGAGTTTTTCCACTTATTTGATATTTCCATGAAGAAATACTTTGCCAGAAGCCAGCTGCAGTTACAGTTGTGCTGGAGATGATGGGAAACCTGGATTAGCATAGACCTTTGCTTACTGGAGCTGGAGGATTTTGGTTCAGCCCTTTCTGCTGGGCCAGTCAAGATTTCCCTGGACTGGCAAACTGAGGAACAGTTTAGTCTTGTGATAGTTGGAGCAGCACAAAGTTAGCAACACCTCCAGTTACACCACGTAGAACGAATGTACTTGTGTAATTTTTTTTCTTTGCCGTAGTGAAACTGAGTTTATCTTTTAAGTGCAAGCTGAGCTACTCTATAAAATCTCCTTACCTATATCTTTCTATTCAGATTTAACTGCCCTTACGATTTAACAGCGTCTGTTAAAAAGAAAATTATAAAATGGTTGACAATGTTAATTCAAACTCTATTTTTAAAACCCTCGTCGCTTGTCTTTAGCAAGAGAACCATCCTCGGAATGATAATGCCTTTGCTACTGTATGCTTTGCATGACAGCCTAACATTCTATAAGGTTTATTAAAAGGCACCACAGCCTTTTTACATCTGGACACGCTTTTATTCTGGAGCCATATTACTGCCCCCAGTGGTTGTTCTGTAGCTTGCTTTTTAAAAATTATTTGTTTTCTTTTCCCTTTTCACAGGTGGTGGTGTCCCTCACTTTATTGACTCATCTGCTACTGAATAGTTTTCATGAAATGATACAAAGTGTTTGTTTTATTTTTGTTGCCTTTTTGTTGCTTGGAACTAGATCCTTTGGGAATGAGTTTTTCTCATTTTATCGTTCAGTTCCACCAGTGGTTCCAATACTGTTGGGGTCCTTTCAACTCAACAATGCATTGACATAGATCGTGCCTATGTAAAAACAGTTATTGAGCACTAACTATATGCAAAGCATTCTTCTGAGCTCTTAGCATGGATTTCCTAATTTAATCCTCCTAACATCCTTATTGGGTAAGGATTATTATTAGCCCTATTTTACAGTTGAGGAAACAGAAGCAAATAGACAACATAATTTACATAAAGTACTGGAGGAACCAGAGTTCAGATCTAAAGTCTGATTATGGAGCTCGAATCTTTCTGGGGTATATGTAAGGACTGTTCAGACGCATTTACAGTTACCGTGGTATTTCAGCAATCCATCCTTTTTAAGCTTATCAAATATACAGTGATGTATAAGTGAAGAAAATGTAGCAATACTATAAAGATTATTAAAATATCTTGGGTCAGGCATGGTAGTTTACACCACTACTCCCAGTGATTTGTGAAGCTGAGGCAGGAGGATCATTTGAGACTAGGAGTTCAAGACCAGCATGGGCAACATAGGCTTGAGGCCAGGAATTTGAGATCAGCCTGGGGAATATAGTGAAATCCCATCTCGACAAAAAATTAGCCAGGCATGGCAGCGTGTACCCATTGTCTTACCTATGTGGAAGGCTGAGGCAGGAAGATCACTTGAGCCCAAGAGTTTGAGGTTGCAGTGAGCTATGACCATACCACTGCATTCTAGCCCGGGTGACAGAGACCCTGTCTCTGAAATAGATAAAAGAAAGAAACAAATATAGGTATCTTGGGACAAAAGACAAATAATTTAACAATAAAAAAAATTGAAGGACTGGGTGCAGTGGCTCACGCCTGTAATCCCAGCACTTTGGGAGGCCAAAGCAGGTGGATCATGAGGTCAGGAGTTCAAGACCAGCCTGACCAAGGTGGTGAAACCCCATCTCTATTAAAAATATTAAAAAAATTAGCCAGGCATGGTAGTGGGCACCCTCAGCTCCTTGGGAGGATGACGCAGAGAATTGCTTGAACCTGGGAGGCGGAGGTTGTAGTGAGCCGAGATTGCTCCACTGCACTCCAGCCTGGGTGACAGAGTAATACTCTGTCTCAAAAAAAAAAAAGAAGAAGAAGAAGGAAAATAGCTAAGACATTATTAGGATAACTGACAAAATTTGAATCCAGATTATGTGTTTGATAAATTATGCATTAGATAATAGTATTATATCGATGTTAAATTTTCTGTTTATGGTAATTATTCTGTGGGTTATGTGAGAAAATGATCCTGTTCTTTTACACTGAAGTGTTTGGAAGTAAAGGGGGTATGCTCCATCTTTCAATGGCTCAAGAAAATACACATCTATAAAAATGGAGAAAGATAAAGCAGATGGGCAAAACCGAAGGAATTGGTGACTCTGGGTAAAGAAGACAGTGCACCCGAGTTCCCTGTGCTATTCTTATAACTTCTGTTTGAAGTTATATATATATATAAACGGTACTCAAAATTGAAGGTAGAAAACAGGAAATGAAGGTGTAACATTCTAAGAATTTTTTTTTAAGTCAGGTGAAGGATTATTTCCTGTGCTCTGTTTTTTAAAATCTTCTTATGGGTTAGAGGAAGGAACTTGAAACAGAGAAAAAATCTTATCCAGAGTAAGTTGACTTTCTCAAATTTCAAAATCTAGTCAGTCAGAGCTCCCCAACTTGCCGGTCACCAAAAAAGTGGGCACAGTATTTTCTTTACCTCTTTTTAATGGGTTGGGAATAGGAATAAAAATGTTAGTGCCTCTAAGAGATAAGATATAAAGACAGCCCACTTTTAGAGATACCAAAAGTTAAAATGCATTTGATTTTATCATTTCCCTGCCTAAAAACCTACAATGGCATGCTGATATTGACATGCCGTTGACATGGTTTTTATGGCAAAACTCTGTACCCCTACTTTCTTTGCAACCTGGCCCATACCTGCCTATCTGACTGTCTCATGCATCCCCCACCAAACACCTTGCACCGCAGCGAGGCCAGGTAACGTGAACTTTGTGCATGCTGGTCCTACTGTCTTCCTGCCTTTGTTCATTTCCTGCTGGCTTTGCGTGGGATGCTCCCCATTCTTTTCCTGCTGAAATTCTGTTCATCCTTGAAGTCTCATCATCACCTCCTTTGGGAAGCTGCCTCCAGTCCTATGCAGAATTCAGTGTACATTTGTCTGTGCTGATATATCAGTAGGGAAACCACAATGCTACCTGCTTTTATTTAGCCACCCTTATTAAGCATACACTGTGAGCGGGAAACTGTGCCAGGACCTGGGACTTCACAGATACACACTGGTGGCTAGAAGTGATTTGTCAATAAATTATCACAATACAAGTGTATAACAGAAAAATGAATCAGGCGCTGTAAGAGCTACAAAGTCCACCTAACAACTGTTTTGAAGAAAAGACTATAATGAAAGCCAAGTGAGGTATAGTATCACTCCCTGCCTCACACTCCTGGGGCCCGGTTTCAGATGGGAGATTTCTGGCACAATAAATGAATAAGTTAAAAACAGTTGTTGTACCTGTGGGCCACCTAGATAGATATATTCAATAGAAAGTGAAAAATATGGCCGGACACAGTGGTCTGTAATCCCAGCACTTTGGGAGGCCGAGGCGGGTGGATCACCTGAGGTCAGGAGTTCGAGACCAGCCTGACCAACATGATGAAACCCCATCTCTGCTAAAAATACAAAAAATAATTTACAGACAGTGGTGACTTAGGAAAAAAAAAATTACAGTGGCAACTTAGAAAAAAGTGCAAAAAATTAGTTGGGTGTGGTAGTGCATGCCTATAGTCTCAGCTACTTAGGAGGCTGAGACAGGAGAATCACCTGCACCCAGGAGGGGGAGGTTGCAGTGAGCTGCGATTGCACCACTGCACTTTAGCCTGCGCAACAAGAGTGAAACTCTGTCTCAAAACAAAAACAAAAAAACAAAAAAAACCCGAGAACTCGGGAGAGAGAGTGAATCTTGGTATATAAATTTGAATGTAGCTGTATAAATCAGTAATTTTCAGGGGTGTAGGTAGGAAAGACTAGCAGGCTGATCACAGTCTCTTAGGGACATGGTACTTTTCCAAACTGCCCGTCCTCCTTACCGCCCAAGGTTCTGCTCTGGCTTCCCTCCCAACTTTGGTGACATTCATCCTGTCTCAAAGTCATTGCATGAAACGAGAACCAGTATTGACACAGGTGTGTGTGACCCACAGGGAGGCAGGAACTTAGTTGAGAACCTCTGGTGGTTACAGAGCTAAATACTCCAGTGTGGATAAAATCACCCAGGAGAGGAAGATGAGGAAAAGAGAATGAGGATGTGGAGGAAAAAGAGGCAGTGAGAAAGACAGCCTTGTTGAGGAAGAAGGGCCGGGAAGAGCCAAGACCCAGAAGGCAGGGACACAGGGAGGTCCAAGAATGAGTGGAACAGGCAGCCTGGTCATGTGCTCCAGAGACAGGCTGAGACTCGAAACTGGGTTTCAGCTACAGGCTTCTTTGGGGATATCATGGGTTTGATTACAGACGACTGTAATAAAACCGGTCACACAAAGTTTGGTTTCCCAGTGCATATATAAGTCTTGTTTATACTATTCTATAGTCTATTAAGTGTACAATAGCATATGTCGTAAAACAATGTATATACCTTAATTTAAAAAACACTTTGTTGCTAAAAAATGCTAATGATTGGCTGGTGTGGTGGTTCACACCTATAGTCCCAGCACTTCAGGAGGATGAGGCGAGTGGATCACTTGAGCCCACAAGTTTAAGACCAGCCTGGGCAACACGGCGAAACCCTGTCTCTACAAAAATTACAAAAAGTAACCAGGCATGGTGGTGTGCGCTTGTAGTCCCAGATACTTGGAAGGCTGAGGTGGGAGGATCACCTGAGCCTGGGAAAGTCAAGACTACAGCGAGCCATGATCACGCCACTGTACTAGAGTCTGGGCAACAGAGTGAGACCCCCATCTTAAAAAATAATGCTAACAATTGAGTCGTAATCTTTTTGTTGGTAGAAGGTCTTGCCTTGAGGTTGATGGCTGCTGGCTGATCAGGGTGGTGGTGCTGTAGTTTGGGGTGGCTGTGGCAATTATTAAAATAAGAACAGCATTTCACAAAAGATTCTCTGTAGCATGCGATGCTGTTTGATAGCATTTTATCTACAATAGAAGTTCTTTCAAAATTGCAGCCAATCCTCTAAACCTGCCATTGTTTTATCAACTACGTTTATCAACTGCGTTTATGGAATATTCTAAATCCTTTGTTGTCATTTCAACAATGTGTACAGCATCTTCCCCAGGAGTAGATTTTATCTCAAGAGACCACCTTCTTTGCTCATTCACAGGAAGCCAACTCCACCCATTCAAGTTTTGTTTGGGATTGCAGGAATTCAGTTACATCTTTAGGCTCTTCTAATTCTAGTTCTCTTGCTGTTTCTACCATATCTGCAGTTACTTCCTCCACTGATGTCTTCACTACCTCAGAGTCATCCAGGAGGGCTGGAATCAACTTCTTCCCAACTCTTGTTGTGATTTTTGACCTCCTCCCATGAATCACGAATGTTCTGAATGGCATCTAGAATGGTGACTTCTTTCCAAATAGTCTTCCATTTACTTTGCCCAGATCCATCTGAGGAGTTGCCACCTCTGGCAGCTGTATACTTAGGAAATGTGTTTCTTAAAATAGTAAGACTTGAAAGTCAAAGAAACTCCTTGATCATGGGCCACAGAATGGATATTGTGTTAGCAGGCATGACAAAAACATTCATTTCTCTATATATATTTCTGTCAGAGCTCCTGGGTGACCAAGTGCATTGTCAGTGAGCAGTAGTAATATTTTGAAAAGAATCTTGTCTTTTTTCTTAGCAGTCTCAAGAATGGGCTTAAAACATGCAGCAAACCATGCTGTTAGCAGATGTGCTATCAGCCAGGCTTTATTGTTCCATTCATAGAGCAGAGGCAGAGTAGATTGAGTACAATTCCTAAGAGCCATAGGATTTTTTATACTTACCTGGCAGGGGAGATACCATGATCCCGAAGGTGGTTTTCCCAGGGCGAGGCTTATCCATAGCACTCTGGATGTGCTGACCCCTGCAATTTCCCCAAATGTGGGAAACTTGACTGCATAATTTGTGGTAGTGGGGGAACTGCATTCCCTCTTTCCCCGGCAATTAAAAAAAAAAAAAAAAAGCCATAGGATTTTTAGAATGGTGAATGAGCATTGGCTTCAACTGAAAGTCACCAGCTCTGTTTGCCCCTAACAAAAGAGCCAGCCTGTCCTTCGAAGCTTTGAAGCCAGGCATCGACTTCCAGCTATGAAAATCGTACAGGCATCTTCTTCTAATAGAAGGCTGTTTCATCTATATTGAAAATCTGTTGTTGAGGGTAGCCACCGTCACCAATGACTTAGGTAGATCATCTGGATAACTTGCTGCAGCTTCCACATCAGCGCTTGCTGCTTCATCTTGTGCTTCTATGTTACAGAGATGGTTCCTTTCCTTCCTCTGCTAGCTTCAGACTTTTCTTCTGCAGCTTCCTCACCTCTCTCATCTTTCATAGAAGTGAAGAGAGTCAGGGCTTTACCCTGGATTAGAATTTGGTTTAAGGGAATGTTGTGGCTGGTTTATCTTATATCTAGACCACTCAAACTTCCCATATCAGAAATAAGGCTATTTGGGCCTTTTTTTTTTTTTTTTTTTTTTTTAACATTTGTGTGTTCACTGGAGTAACACTTTTAATTTCCTTTGGGAACTCTTTGTTTGCCTTCATGCCGTGACTGACTGGTGCAAGAGACTTAGCTTTCGGCCTCTCGGGACATACCTTCCTCACTAGGCTTAATCATTGCTGGCTTTTGATTTGAAGTGAGAGATGGATGATGCTTCCTTTCACTTGAACACTTAGAGGCCATTGTAGGGTTATTAATTGGCCTAATTTCAATATTGTTCCATCTCAGGGAGTAGGGAGGCCCGAGGAGAGGGAGAGAGTCGGGGGAATGACCCCAGTCAGTGGAGCAGTTAGAACACCCGCAATGGGTATTGATTAAGGACACCTGCAACACATATTGATTAAGAACACCCACAACATGTATTCGTTGATTAAGACCACTCACAACAGGTATTGATTAAGAACACCCACATAGGCTAGGTGCAGCGGCTAACGCCTATAATCCCAGCACTTTGGGAGGACAAGGCAGGCGGGTCACCTGGGGTCACGAGTTCAAGATCAGCCTGACCAACATGGAGAAACCCCGTCTCTACTAAAAATACAAAATTAGCTGGACATGGTGGTGCATGCCTGTAATTGCAGCTACTCAGGAGGCTCAGGCAGGAGAATCGCTTGAACCCAGGAGGTTCAGTGAGCCGAGATCATACCACTGCACTCCAGCCTGGGCAAGAAGAGCAAAACTCTGTCTTAAAAAAAAAACAAAAAACAAAAAACACCCATAACATGTATTGATTAAGTCCATCATCTTTCACAAGTGTAGTTTGTGGTGCCCCAAAACAATTACAGTGGTAACACCAAAGCTCACTGATCACAGATCACCGTAACAGATAAAATAATAATGAAAAAATTTGAAATACTGTGAGAATGACCAGAACGTGACCCACACGAAGTGAGCACATGCTGTTGGAAAACCGATAGACTTGCTCAGTCAGGGTTGCCACAGACCTTCACTTCAGAAAAAAATGCAGTAGAGTTGTGAGACAGTGACGCACGATAAAGTGTGAGGTGCCTGTTAGGAAGCCGTTGCTGTCCATGAGGAGGCCAGCTGCAGCCAAAAGGTAGTGCGGAGGCCAAACTGCACCGAATTCAGGAGTGACTAGAGCAGGGAGCCCAGCAAGAGGAGATCACGTTTCCCAGGAGCTGGTAGGAAGGTGAAGGAGAATCAGGGGCAGCGTGAGGGGAGGGTAGAATCCAGATCATAGGGCTCCCGGGAACACATATGTTTGCTGAGAAAGAGGAACAAGTGGAGAGGGAGAAATTGAAAGTATAGCTGACACTTTTGGAGGTCAAGGCGGGCGAATAACTTAAGGTCAGGAGTTCGAGACCAGCCTGGCGAACACCCTGAAACCCTGTCTCTACTAAAAATACACAAATTAGCCAGGCGTGGTGGCACATGCCTGTAGGCCTAGCTACTTGGGAGGCTGAGGCAGGAGAATCACTTGAACCCAGGAGGTTGCAGTGAGCTGACATTGCGATACTGCACTCTAGCCTTGGTGAGAGTGAAATTCCATCTCAAAAAGGAAAAAAAAAAACGTATAGCTGACAGCTGGTGGAATGGGGTTCTTTAGGAGAATGGGTGCTTAGCATTGCTGAGGAAGAGAAAGTCTGGCTCTACTGGGAGTTGCCTTGAGGGCCGTAACCATATCTTCTTCACTCCCCAGCACCAAGCAATAGGCCCTCAGAAAATGTTTATACAAATGAGTTAAGATTTTACTTCTTAGAAGTAGTCTTGACTGATATTGTAGAATACCAAAAAACCTCACTATTTTTATTCCAGAATTACTAACCTGTATTGTACTGTATGTAAGAAATGTATTTGTGACCAGCACTTTGGGAGGCCGAGGTGGGCAGATCATCTGAGGTCAGGAGTTTGAGGCCAGCCTGGCCAACATGGTGAAATCCCCTCTCTACCAAAAAATACAAAAAATTAGGTGGGCATGGTGGTGCACGCCTGCAGTGGAGGCTCAGGCATGAAAATCACTTGAACCAGGGAGGTGGAGGTTGCAGTGAGCCAAGATTGTGCCACTGCACTCCAGCCTGGGTGATGAGACTCCATCTCAAACAAAAAACAAAAAACCCCACAAAAGTTCTGTGATTATAGGTATGAGCCACTGTACCTGGCCCTTTTTTTGATTTTCTATGTTAAATTTTGCCTGCTGCAAATATTTCTAATATTAACAAAGACTGAATTTATAGACAACTTTTGACTCTGTGTAACTTAATTCTTTCAGAGTATATTCAAAAAGAACAAATTGCTTAGGAGAGGTAGAGTCAGCTCATCACAGACCATATTTCAGGGTGCAGATGGTGAGGGAATTAGCGTGGGTTGTATCCTGCTGTGCCAGTTACAATGTTGTAGATGGAAAACCCCAAACAAATATGTGGAGACTCTTCTGGTTCACATTTTTCTTTCTACTGCTTGTAAACCGGAGCACATATTGATGAGATCTCATTTTGTATTATCCTTTTCACCCACTAAGTTCACTAGAAAACATTTTGCCTTTTTTTCTTAATAAATCATTGCCAGTGAAATACGTTACATAAAATATGCTAAGCAAATCAAATGAGCATATCTAGAATTCACTTATGAGGTCTGTAATGCATTGTTTTAAATACTGATTTATCTTTCTAAATAAAATTGCTTCATTTGATGAATTGCTGCCTGGAGACATTGATTGATTGGAGCATTATTTGGCCTTCAGAGTTTTATCTCTGCATTTTCTTTTTCTTTTTTAACAGTGGGTGCCTGATAGACATTCTAGGATTATTCAGACGGAAAAGAACCGCTTTTGCAAAACAATGCTGAGGGACACTATGAAATCCTGGAATGATAGCCAGTCAGATCTGTGTAGCACTGACCAAGAAGAGGAAGAAGAGATGATTTTTGGTGAAAATGAAGATGATTTGGATGAGATGATGGATTTAAGTGATCTGCCTACCTCACTTTTTGCTTGCAGCGTCCATGAAGCAGTGTTTGAGGCACAAGAGCAGAAGGTAGGAATCTGTCCTCCCTTTCCCTGCATCTGTATCATGTTGACTATGTGTGAATTTGGAGAAACAGAGCTTGACTGGTCCCTGACGAATAAGTACAGAAAGAGTATGTCCCCTTTTAGGCCAGGCTCAGTGCCTTATGCCTGTAATCCCAGCCCTTGGGGAGGCCGAGGCAGGCAGATCGCCTCAGGTCAGGAGTTCGAGACCAGCCTGGGCGACATGGAGAAACCTGTCTCTACTAAAAATACAAAAATTAGCTGGGCATGGTGGTACGGGCCTATAATCCCAGCTACTGACGGGGCTGAGGCAGGAGGACCACTTGAACCTGGGAGGCAGAGGTTGCAGTGAGCCCAGACCTTGCCACTACACTGAGTGAGACTCTGTCTCAAAAAAAAAAAAAAAAAAAAAAAGTGTATGTCCACTTTTAGATGTTGCCACCGAGTTTTTATTGTATTTCCAGATGAGTGTCAGTCTGCAACAGATAGGAAATGTTTCAGAACCAGTCCTTCTCCATGGATACTTTGAGAAGCACTGGCATTAAGTAAACTCTGAGTCAAGTCTTATTTAATCCATTCACTTATTTATTCATTTATTCATTTTCAGAGACTGTAATTAAAGAAAACCTTGGATTCTTTAGCCAGGGTTCCTATTACTTGGGAGTGCATCCACAAAAGAAGGAATTTTTCCTGGGGCTAATTTATATAAAACCTATTAGGGCTATTTATGATTTTGTTGTAATAAAACTGTTCATGTGGCTTGTGCCTGTAATCCCAGCACTTTGGGAGGCTGAGGTGGGCAGATCACTTGAGCCCAAGGGTTCAAGACCAGCCTGGACAACATAGTAAGACCCTCATCTACATAAAATAAAATAATAATAATAAATTTAAAAGCGCGTTGAGGTAAGAAAGGAGGAAGGATCACAGCCAGTGGAATAAAAGGTCTCACAGGGAGGTGGCATTGGAGAAGGGCTCTTGAGAGCTGGGTAGGATTCCAGCAGGGAAGGGAAAGGGAATTTTGGCCAGAGGAAACAGAATGAGAAAAGAGCTGCACCAGGAGAGTATGGGCAATTTCAGGAGTGGCAAGCCATTCTGTGTACTTAGCACATAGCTGATATGTGGCCAGAGTCAGGAGAAATCTTGCTCGAAGGGCAAGTATGGGGCCGCCCAGCAAAACCCCATGAATGTCCAGCTCAGGAGCTTGTCCTTTTGTGGGAAATGGTCCAGAGGGCTTCTGAGCAGAGTGGCCATTACGTCAGGAAGCTCAGCCCGCAGCGTTTGGACGGTGGAGCGATGGGAGCAGAGGGCCGAGCAGAGAGGGAGCTCTAGGAGCACTCCCGCCTGGATATGACCCACCCCGAAACAGAGCAGGGAAGGGGGCTGCGGCCGGCCGCCAGCTTTGTGTCTTTCAGGGTTGTTCTCCTTTACAAATGCTATTTGCTTTCCCAAATTCAGTCATAATTTAGACATTTTGAAATCATCCTTTTTTCTCATACTAAGAGCTCTAAGTTTTTATCTTATAAATAAGTTAACCTTGTTTATTTGTTGTAAAAACCACATGTATTGCCAATTTATCTTAAAACTATATACGGGCTGGGCGCAGTGCCTCACACTTGTAATCCCACCACTTTGGGAGGCAGAAGTGGGCAGATCACAAGGTCAAGAGATAGAGACCATCCCGGTCAACATGGTGAAACCCTGTGTTTACCAAAAGTACAAAAAGTAGCTGGGCATGGTGGCACGCGCCTATAGTCCCAGCTACTTGGGAGGCTGAGGCAGGAGAATTGCTTAAACCCCGGAGGCGGAGGTTGCAGTGAGCCAAGATCGCGCCATTGTACTCCAGCCTGGGTGACAAGAGTGAAACTCCATCTCAAAAACAGACAAACGAACAAACAAAAAACACTGTATATGTAGGAATGCTCTCAGAAATCTCACAGTCTTTTCTATTTCAACCTTTTCTAACTGTAGCTTGGGAAATTTTTAACCTGTGAAAAGGGTGAGTTCTTGTTGGTTTTCATTTTTCAAACCATTTGGGGGTTATGTCTAACCTAAATTTATACCTGAAATCATCCCAGCAGAAATTCTAGTAAGAGCAGTTCAGTGGACTTCCTAGCAAATTTTATTTAATATGGCTAACAGTAATATCTGAAATGACAAAATATAAAATGTTTATATTATAGTTATCTATAGATTATCAATTGGATATAAAATGTGGACAGAATCAAGGCCAGGCATGATGGCTCATGCTTGTAATCCCAGCACTTTGGGAGGCCAAGGCGAGAGGATCCCTTAAAGCCAGGAGTTTCAGGCCAGCCTGGGCAACATAGTGAGACCCTATTTCTATTAAAGAAATTTTTTTTTAAAATATGGGCAGAATCAAATGTTTCCTTTACATTTTTTTCTATCAGTATCTTACTTTGTTTTAATTTTTTCCTGACATCACCTGTTTGTTCAGGTCATCTCTGTGCAAAAAACCGTTGCTTCTGTTGGATTATAGACAGAATAATCCTGTTTGCGATTAAACACTTTAATTTCAAAAAATAATTTCTAGCTCGACACAGTGGCTCACACCTGTAGTCCCAGCACTTTGGGAGGCTGAGGCAGGTGAATCGCTTCAACCCAGGAGTTCAAGACCAACCTGGCCAACATAGTAAGACCCCACCTCTATTAAAACAATTTTTTTTTCTCACTTGAAAAAGTTTTTGTCTTTATAAGTTTCTAACTATTGGAGTAGGTGTTTACATTCTTCTGAATAGTAGAATAAATAACACAGGTGCAATGATCCGTCAGGAGTGTGGCAGGCGGTGCTTCGTTTTTCTCTGACAGATCTGGATTTGTCCCAGTGTGATTGCATTTGCTTGTTCGTTGTTTTTAACCCTAGTTTTTCCTCTCTCTCTTTTTAAAAGTGACAGGATCTTGCTCTGTCATCTAGGTTGGATTGTGGTGGCACGATCGTAGGTCGCTATAACCTTGGCCTCCTGGGCTCAAGCAATCCTCCTACCTTAGCCTTTCCAGTAGCTGGGACTGCAGGCATGCACCAACACACCTGGCTAATTTTTTTTTTTTTTTTTTTTTTAGATGGAGTCTCTGTCACCCAGGCTTGAGTGCAGTGGTGCAGTCTCAGCTCACTGCAATCTCTGCCTCCTGGGTTCAAGCGATCCTCCCACCTCAGCCTCCCAGGTAGCTAGGATTACAGGTGTGCACCACCATACCTGGCTCATTTTTTTGTATTTTTAGTAGAGACAGGGTTTCACCATGTTGGCCAGGCTGGTTTTGAACTGCTGACCTCAGATGGTCTGCCTGCTTTGGCCTCCCAAACTGCTGGGACTACAGGTGCATGCCACCACACCCAGCTAATTTTTGTACTTTTAGTAGAGACAGGGTTTCACCATGTTGGCCAGGCTAGTCTCAAACTTCTGACTTCAAGTGATCTGCCGTCTCAGCCTCCCAAAGGGCTGGGATTACAGGTGTGAGCCACTGTGCCTGGCCTGTTTTTCGTTTGTTTGTTTGTTTTAAGAGGCGAGGTCATGCTATATTATCCAGACTGGTCTCAAACTCCTGGGCTCAAGTGATCCTCCCACCTCTGCTTCCAAAAGTGCTGGGATTATAGGTGTGATCCACCATGGCTGGCCCTTCCAGAAGCAAATTAATCTTGCTTTTGAACATGAGTAGTATTCAAACTATAGTTTAGATTTTTATAACATGAGAAATGGGACTGTTTTTTCTTCCGTAGGTCTTGGTGTCTGAGGGGACTCGGTAGATGTTAGTGTCAGCAGTCTTCTCAACAGGACTTCCCATACAAAGAAATGCAGCGTGGCTTTTAGAATATAGTCCCTTTCAAAGTACTGCCCTTTGTATATAAAACTGTTTCCGGCAGGTCGCAGTGGCTCAGCCTGCAATCCCAGCACTCTGGGAGGCCGAGGCAGGGGGATCACGAGGTCAGGAGGTCGAGACCACTCTGGTTAACACAGTGAAACCCTATCTCTACTAAAATTACAAAAAAAAAATTTGGCCAGGCATGGTGATGCGTGCCTTCTCGGCCCAGCCTCTTGGGGCTGGAACCTTCTCACCTCACTGCAGGTGCAGCAGATGCCGGGACTCAGCCTCTGCCCAGGACACAGCACAGTCGCACATCAGCGCTATGGGACCCATGTCCTGGCCAGAGGCATCTGCTCCTTCCTGCTCCCATCCAGGGTCAGGGCAGGGCGTCCTCAAGAACTCCAGAGTCACCTGTCTCGTCGGCTCCCAGCAAGTGCCTCTGAGTATCTGTGATGTCTCCATCACTGAGGCCTGGGCCCACCCATCTTGATCCCTGGGATGGGTGACCTGTGCCCAGCCACCGAGGCCCACTCTGGTCAGATTGGGAAGGAGTCTGGGAGCTGATAGGTGTTGCTGTCATTCAAGCCACTCTGCTGGCTCTCACAAAAGTCCAGGGCCTCCCCCAGATTCTGCGGCATGTAGCACTTGTTCATCTGAGTCACAGCGACCATCTCCAGCAACCTCCTGTAGGGAGGCTGAGGCAGGAGAATTGCTTGAACCCAGGAGGTGGAGGTTGCAGTGAGCCAAGATTGCACTACTGCACTCAGCCTGAGCGACAGAGTGAGACTCTGTCTCAAAATAAAAAAAAAACCTGTCTGACCTCCTCACCATAGAACATTTGATTTATGTTTCTGATTATGGTGGTTCGGGGATATTAAGACATCACTACTTGCTTTGCTGTCCTGCTCTTTAGTGGGTAACACTGAGCATCTCACTGAGTTCCCAGTCCAGAGCAGCACCTGTTAAGTGCTTGTTGAATAAATGAATTCTGTAAGATGGTTGTTGAGGATTAGTGATAAAGTACTATGATCAAGAAACAGAACTGTGAGCTGAGTGAGGTAAAATAGTACATAGAAGATTTCATCTGAAATTATGCGCAATTTAAATCTTTCAAGCATTGATTCTGCACCTTCGATTTAAAGAAGAATCAAAAATATTATTTAAGAAAAGTAAATGATATTTGGAAGCTGAGTGAAGTGATCTTAGGATTTTTAGACTAAATCAATTGCTTGTGTGTTCTAGCATAGCTTTTAACCCAGAAAAAGTAGAATCCTTTGAGGAAAGTGATGTTTTAACTTTGGGAATTAAAAAAGAGGATTCGAAGGAAGAATATCTCTGTTATAGTGAGCTGTTTTTAACAGAGCATGAAACATCATAAGGTTTCAGTAAATGTTTGTTTAATTGGTTTTATATTGCTGTTCTGGCCAAGAATTAGTAATTTAGTTAACTGCGAGGCTCAATTAAATACTAGAGAATCATAGAAGTTTAGAATTAGGAAATCCTGGGCCAGGAGCAGTGGCTCACACCTGTAGTTCTAGCACTTTGGGAGGCTGAGGTGGGTGGGTCATGAGATCAGGAGACAGAGACCATCCTGGCCAACATGGTGAAACCCCATCTCTACTAAATATGCAGTAATTGGCTGCGCATGGTGGCGCGTACCTGTGGTCCTGGCTACTTAGGAGGCTGAGGCAGGAGAGTCGCTTGAGCCTGGGAGGTGAAGGTTGCAGTGAGCTGAGATTGCACCACTGTACTCCAGCCTGGTGACAGAGCGAAACTCCATCTCAAAAAAAAAAAAAAAAGAAAAGAAAGAAAAACAACAAAAAACAACCTAGTCAAGTCTGTAAATCTTATACAGTATAATCTGTATAATCTTACAGAGATTTAGAGTTATAGACACTGTTACTAAACATTGTTGAAAGAAATTTAAAGAAGGCATAAATAAAGGGGAAGACATTTGTGTCTGGAAAACTTAATACCATTAAGATGTCAGTACTACCCAAAGTGCTCTTCAGATTCAATTCAGCCCCTACCAAAATCCCAATGATGTTTTTTCCAGAAATAGAAAAGCTACCTTGAAATTCATATGGAACCTCAAGAATCCCAAATAGCCAAAACAATCTTGAAAACAAAGAACAAAGTTGAACTCACACTTCGTAATTTCAAATGTTAGTATAAAGCCATGGTAATCAAAACAGTGTGGTTTTGGCATAAAGACAAACTGACATAAAGACAAACATAGAGATTAATGGAATTGAATAGAGATCCCAGAAATGAACCTTTGTATATAGGATCAAATTATTTTCAACAAAGTTACCTAGACTATTCTATAGGGGAAAGGACAGTTTCTTTTTAACAAAAGTTGCCGGGAAAACTGGAAATCCACATGCAGAAGAATGAAATTGCATCCTTATTTTATAGCAAATAAAAAATTAACTCAAAATGGATCAAGCTACTCAGGAGGCTGAGGTTGCTTGAACCCAGGAATTTGAGGCCAACCTAGACAATGTAATGAGACCCCATCTCCTTAAAAAAAAAAAAAAAAGACCAAAGACCTAACTGTTATAATTAAAACTATAAAACTCTTAGAAGAGGCTGGGCATGGTGGCTTACGCCTATAATCCCAGCACTTTGGGAGGCCAGGGTGAGTGGATCACCTGAGGTCAGGAGTTCGAGACCAGCCTGGCCAACATGGCAAAACCCCATCTCTACTAAAAATACAAAACATTAGCTGGGCGTGGTGGTATGTAATCCCAGCTACTCGGGAGGCTGAAGCAGGAGAATCATTTGAACCCAGGAGGCGAAGGCTGCAGTGAGCTGAGATTGTGCCACTGTGCTCCAGCCTGGGCAACAGAGTGAGATTCTACCTCAACAACAACAACAAAAAATATATTCAGAATATATAAAGAACTCCTAAATAACAACAAAAAAACTCAAGCAATCCGATTGAAAAATGGGTTAAGGACTTGAATAGATATTTCTTCAAAACAGATATATAAATGGCCAGTAAGCTCAGCATCAGTAATAATTAGGGAAATGCAAATCAAAATCACAATGAGACACTACTTCACATCCATTAGGATGGCTTTTAGCATAAAAACAGAAACAAGTGTTGGCAGTGAGTGGAAAAAATAGAACCCATATGCATTGCGGTGAAAATGTGAAATGATACTGCTGCTGTGGAAAACAGTGTGACAGTTCCTCAAAAAATTAAATGTAGAATTACAATATGATTCACCAATTCTACTTCTGGGTACAAAATAATTGAAATCAGGGGTTTGAACAGATATTTGTACAGCTGCGTTCATAGCAGCATAATTCACAATAGCCAAAGACGGAAACAGACCAGATATTCCGCAGTTGTTTAATGGATGGAAACAGACAAGATATTCAGCAGTTGTTGAATGGATGGATGAAATGTGTTATATACATACAGCGGAATATCATTCAGCTTTCAAAAGGAGTAAATTATGACACATGCTGCTACAGCATGGATGAATCTTGAAGACATTATACTAAGCCAGACACAAGAGGACAAATACTCTGATTCCACTTTATATGGGATACACAGAATTGTCAAATTCATAGAAATAGAAAATAGAACAGGCCAGGTACAGTGGCTCACACCTGTAATCCCAGCACTTCGGGAGGCCGAGGCGGGTAGATCACTGGAGGTCAGGAGTTGAAGCCCAGCCTGGCCAACAGGATGAAACCCCATCACTACTAAAAATACAAAAATTAGCTGGATGTGGTGGTGTATGCCTGTAGTCCCAGCTACTCAGGAGGCTGAGGCAGGAGAATCTCTTGAACCCAGGAAGTGGAGGTTGCAGTGAGCCGGGATCGTGCCATTGCTGCGCTCCAGCCTGGGTAACAAAGTGAGACTATTCAAAAAAAAAAAAAAAGAATATTGGTTTCTCAGGGGATGGGGAAAAAGATTTAAGGTTTAATGTATTGAGAGCTTGTTTGGGATGATGGAAAAGTTTGGGAGATGGATGGTGGTGATGGTCACACGGTATGACTGTACTTAATACTTTGACTTGTACATCTAAAAATGGTTAAAATGATATATTTTGTGTTTTGTATATTTGACCACAATAAAAATCATGCCAAAAAAAAAAAAAAAAAAAAAGATTTTTCTTGAGTTTAGTGTCCTTGGCAATATGTTTTTGTGTATTTGAATACGTGCACACATATATTTATACACATCTGTGTGTGTGGCATGTATGTATTGGACACTTCTTTTGCCCCACTTTAATCTTCTTTTCACCCAGTTGTTGCTGGAGCAGCCAGCTGTGTGCAGGTGTGACCTCACACCTGGCCTGAGCTGCCCTGTCTTCCTGTCCTAGCATTTCTGTGCTGCCTGTACAAGGTTGCTCAGCCATATTGACACATGTACAGATTCGGAAGCTTGAGGGGGTTAAAGTCCCATATGGTAGCCCTCAAAACCAGTGGGGAACTAAACCCAGTGAATAAGCTCCTCTGTGTTCTGATACCGAAGCCAGCAGTTCTCAGGTGGGTTCTTATTGGCTCCTCAGCAGATCAAGCCCCAGTTGTCCATAGAGGTAACCAGCTTGAGAATGTGACCTGGAAGTACAGAGAATGAGTTTGTCCTCCTTCCCTGTGCCACTCTTAGCATAAAAACAGGCATGGTGGCACGCACACTTGTAATCCGAGCTACTCGGGAGGCTGAGGCAGGAGAATTGCTTGAAGCTGGGAGGCGGAGGTTGCAGTGAGCTGAGATTGTGCCACTGCACTCCAGCCTGGTGACAGAGCAAGACTCCGTCTAAAAAAAAAAAAAAAAAAGCTAGGTTACCCATATGTATATGTTCCTAATCTTTCCAAAGCAGAGTGTTCCCATGGGTAGGGACGGGGTGATTCAGGAGTGAGGGAGGGAGCTCAGAATAGGCAGCAGTAAGCTATGATATCACCACTGTATCCCAGTCTGGGCAACAAAATGAGATCCCATCTCAAAAAAGAAAAACAAGATTCTTATAGTGGTTAGGTGTACAGAGCACTTTCCTTTTCCTGAACCATTTTAAAGCCTGAGTTGCCAGCAATGACGACGGTTACTCCTCAATACTGAATACAATATGCATTTTCCTGGGAGAAGAAACCAAACAGCAGGAAATTAACGTTGTTACATTTCTGCCTCCTGATCCTCAGATCCCATTCAGGATTCGCCAGTGGTCCCAGTAATGTCCTTTATAGTGAAAATATGCAGTTCATCACACATTGCATTTAGTCATCCGATGTCTTGAGTCCCTTTCAATCTGAAGGAAGTCTGTCTCCCCTCACTGTTCATAGCATCCCCACACTCTTGAAGCTACAGCCCAGTTATTCTGTAGCGTGGCTCTCACTTTGGGTTTGCGTGAGGTTTCCTCGGGATTCGATTCAGTGCATCTTTGGCCAGAACACTGCAGAAGTGACGCTGTTCTCCTCACTTCAGGTCCTGTCGGATGGTTCGGTTTCGATTTGTCCCTTTTCTGCTCAGAGCCCTTGGTTAAGGTGGTGTCTGCCAGACTCCTCTGCGGTCAAGTTGCTCGTTTTCTCCTTGTAATTAATTAATAACTTGTGGGAGGTACTTTGAAACTGCAGATGTCCTGTTTCCTCATCCAACTTTCAGTGTATTCAGCTTATTTATACAGTAAGGTTCATGGTTTCCTATTTTATTCGTTCGTTATGATCTGTTCCTGTGATTATTTTGATGCTGCAGTGTGTCCAGATTTGGCCAGTGGTTGTCCCTTCGGGTGGCTTCTGTATCTTTTTGACATGTGCCCACCATTCTTTGAGTACTTCCTTACTTTCTAGCACAGGATATTCCAGAATTATTTGGTACTTGCACTGCCTCAGCCCTAGCACTTGGGCTCCAACATACAGTTTTGATCTAGGAGTCAGCCTTGTTCCAGGGAGCCCTGATTGCTTTCAGTGGAGAAGAGTGTATAGAAACCAGGATATGAGAGTTGGCTGTGTCCATTGCTCTCGGAGTGCCCCTGTTCCTAGGCCCTTCAGTGGACAGGGCTAGGAAATATGCAGATGCGTACATGTGTCTACATACATGCACACACATACATCTATCTGCATGCATGCATATGCACGTATTTACACTTAACACATCCAGCTCCAGTCCAGTACTAAAGAGTTTTCTCCCTTCCCCTGTCTGTGACTGGCACCACCTTTTTCCTGTGTGTGCTGGGCTGCCCCCTATACAGACACCCCTTCACCCCACAGGGCTCCACTGCCCCCTGCTGAGTTCCCACGAAACACCCCCTCACCTTCCCACCCTGCCTGGACTCCGGCCCCGAGTCCGCCTGCTCTGAAACTGGAATACCCTTCCCCTTAGCCTGTGTTGGGCAGCCCCTCATTGGGCACACTGTCCTCATCCCTGCTGGGCTTCAACACCCCATCCCAGGTCACTCCAAGTGACCACCTGCCCTGCCCTACGTGGACCCCACACCTGGCTCCGGGCTGCTGCGGAGCCCCCACTGCCCAGCTGTGTGCACAGCTACCTACATGGCTCCATCCAACAGCTTCTGGACTCAATGTTCAGGAATAGAAAGGATGCCTTATTCTTTATTATTATTATTATTATTATTATTATTATTATTATTGAGACAAGGTCTGGCTCTGTTGCCCAGGCTGAAGTGCAGTAGAGCAATCTTGGCTCATTGCAGCCTCTGCCTCCTGGGCTCAAATGATCCTCCCACCTCAGCTTTCTGAGTACCTGGGACTACCGGCACACACCACCACACCCAGGCAGTTTTTATACTTTTTTGTAGCAACAGGGTTTTGCCATCTTGCCCAGGCTGATTCAAACTTTTGAGCTCAAGTCATCTGCTTGCATTGGCCTCCCAGAGTGTTGGGATTACAGGCGTGAGCCACCATGCCTGGCCAGGATGCCTTATTCTTTAAAACAGCAACATAATACACTTCAGTTCCTTACCATGGTTGTCTCTATGTACATTCAGGTTTATGTGCCCGCAGAAAGACGGCCAGCACATAAAAATCTTTTCCACCCTCTAATGCCCATGAAGAAGGCACCACCAGTAGGAAAACAGACTTTTAGTCTGGCATAAACCCTGTCTGGCAGTGCAATTTGGATTTGTTCTTTGCTGTGAGCCCTTGGTTAATCAGCACCTAGGATGGTACCTGGGCTTCATGAGTGAGTGAGTGGAGGGACATTCAGAAGGGCTTGAACAGGGCACACACGGACCTCTAGATGGAGACCAGAGAAACAGTCCTCCAGGTCAATGTCAGTCACTAGGCACATGGGCAAGTCCAAGCATGAAGCTTTTT
This sequence comes from Saimiri boliviensis, assembly GCF_048565385.1. Taxonomy (NCBI): domain Eukaryota; kingdom Metazoa; phylum Chordata; class Mammalia; order Primates; family Cebidae; genus Saimiri; species Saimiri boliviensis. The sequence goes on from NC_133459.1 coordinate 22,798,823, forward strand.
TGTTTGTTTGTTTAATCTTTGTGCATAACTGACCTTCTTGAAGAATCCTGTCTTGCCGCCCCACTTTTCCCTTACATACTTTGATGACTTCCTGTCAGCCCCTTCCCTTCGCTTTAGGTGGCTCTTCATTCTCCCGTGCTGACCTGGCACCATCAATAACCTGCATAGCAAAGCACTGAAGGCCGTCACCAACAGTTGATTTTAACAAGTAGGAAACAAAACAAAAAAAAGTTAATAAGCAAGATTAAAAGTGAAGTGAAAGCTGCCGGGCGCGGTGGCTCACGTCTGTAATCCCAGCACTTTGGGAGGCCGAGGCAGGCAAATCACGAGGTCAAGAAATTGAGACCATCCTGGCCAACATGATGAAACCCCATCTCTACTAAAAATGCAAAAATTAGCAGGGCGTGGTGGCGCGTGCCTGTAGTCCCAGCTACTCGAGAGGCTCAGGAAGAATCACTTGAACCCAGGAGGCAGAGGTTGCAGTGAGCTGAGATTACATCACTGCACTCCAGCCTGGCGACAGATGGAGACTCTCTCTCAAAAAAAAAAAAAGAAGTGAAAGCAGTGAGTGTGTGTGTGTGTGTGTGTGTGTGCGCACACACACATGCTAGGTAGGATTTGACTACAGCTACAGTTGAAAAAAAATCCCTGCTCTCCTCTCCCTCAATTCAAGCCAGAGTTCATAGCAGATTGAGTCCCCAGTGTCAACCAAGTAGTGTTCTCTTATCCAGGTGTTGTGGGTCATAGGCCAGGTTCTGAGGAATGCTGCGTCACTGATTCCATTTCATTCTCACTCCCCATCCCCAGTGTCCCGGGGGGGCGGGTCTCCTAGGGGCCCACCCTAGCAGCCCGGCTGTTGGGAGGGGCAGGTGCTAACTTTTCACCAGCGCCCTCTGTAGAACCTGCTGTGTAGTGAATATTGTGTCATCACCATGCATTCCCCTCCTTTCTGGAGATTTCACATTGTACAGAAGAGCAACTCCTTTCATGCTCACAGAGTAGAGAGTGGACGCTTGCAAAAGCTCTCCCCTGTTTGTGTTAGCTCTCTGTGCATTACAGCTGTCCTAGTAGCATTAAATAGTCACTGTTTTTTTTTCTTTTGGAGACAGAGTTTCGCTCTTGCTGCCCAGGCTGGAGTGCAATGGCATGATCTCAGCTCACCACAACCCCCACCTCCTGGGTTCAAGCGATTCCCCTGCCTCAGCCTCCTGAGTAGCTGGGATTACAGGCGTGCACCACCAGGCCTGGCTAATTTTGTATTTTTCGTAGAGACAGGGTTTCTCCATGTTGGTCAGGCTGGTCTCGAACTCCCGACCTCAGGTGATCCACCTGCCTTGGCCTCCTAGAGTGCTGGGATTATAGGCGTGAGCCACTGTGCCCAGCCATATTCACTCTTTATCCTCACAGCAGCCCAAAGAAGTGGTCCATGTATTACCCTCCTCTAACAGGTAAGGTAACAATAGTCACAGCAATGGTAAGTAACTTGCCCAGGGTCACACAGTTTTTTTTTTTTTTTTTTTTTTTTTTTTTTGAGACGGAGTTTCGCTCTTGTTACCCAGGCTGGAGTGCAATGGCGCGATCTCGGCTCACCGCAACCTCCGCCTCCTAGGCTCAGGCAATTCTCCTGCCTCAGCCTCCTGAGTAGCTGGGATTACAGGCACGTGCCACCATGCCCAGCTACTTTTTTGTATTTTTAGTAGAGACGGGGTTTCACCATGTTGACCAGGATGGTCTCGATCTCTTGACCTGGTGATCCACCCGCCTCGGCCTCCCAAAGTGCTGGGATTACAGGCTTGAGCCACCGCGCCCGGCCACACAGTTATTTAATAGAGGCAGGAGTCACACACACCCACCTCCAGAGTTCTGTTACTGGAGAAGACAAATAGCTGGTGGAAGCCATCAGGCCTTCCTGAAGTGGCCTGCCCAGGTTGTGGGTCCCTCTCAGGTCTCTTTTGTGGTCTCATGTGAAGAGGTGAACAGCCTCCGTTACTGGGTGCAGATAAGAGCATTTCATGAATGCTAAAGGCCTATGAATGGGGCCTCTGGTCCTCCTGGAATAGAAGACATCCACGTCCCCCTTCTCAGGGGCAAAGCAGCGTTTGTTGCTTTTCCATCACAGCCAGTCCTCGCTCACAGAAGTCACGGAAGAGATCACCCGATAGACATTGTCTCTGATGGGGCCGTTGGAGCGTCTGCACCTGGCCCATGCCATTCTGCTTCTGGCTGTAATGGAGCCCAAGGCCAGATGTGGAATTCAAGCTGAACTTGGACTTTCCAAATCTTTCCTACCTCGTGGACTGGGAGGACACACAAGAGGGAGGGAAGATTCCCGTGGACGTCCCAGAGAGCAGTCATCCGTTTTCTCCAGCAGCTGGCATGGACCTGCTAATACACCGACCTTGAAAACTTAACCTGAAGTGCTTGAACAGCAGCCTGGGCAACGGAAACACTTTCCCTTGTTCCTGGGAAAATTTGCATGGTTTGCAGGGGAAGAACTCAGCGTGGTTTTTCTCGACTATGATGTCTTAGATCAAAACTGTATGTTTGAGCCCAAGTCCCTGGATAGGTTTGCAAACCTGGAGAGTTTTGTGGGCTATTTTCAGGCTTTGGGTTAGGTAATCACCTGCTTGAAATTTGACTGCCTCTTTGAGATGCCCGTCAACAGCAGAATATAGCTCAGTGCGTTGCAAAGGACAGAAATCTCTGTGTTTCACAATTTGTGTGCTCTCTCCCTAGTTTGGGTCAATTTGCTGTTCCTTCAGGGGGTCCAGTAATCTTCTCCTCTATCTTCTTCATTCATTAAGTAACCAGACAACCTGTAGACTTAAGGGTAAAAAGGTCAATGCTGCTGTCACAGCCTGGGATCCCGTCAGAAGTTCTCCCATTTGTGGCTTTGAAGATCGCACTTCTCCAATAGATGTTCCCCGAAAAAGCAAAATCAAAGTACTTTTCTTTACTGATGGGCTACAGGGTTTGAGTGTCATTGATTGAGTGGAATACGTTCATGTCTTGAAAGTGTGTGTGTGTGTGTGTGTGTGTGTGTGTGTAGACTGTTTCCGTAGAAACCCTGACAGCTGCCTAATCAGCTTAACTGTTAATGTTGTTGTAATTGGGTGGTAGCTGTGGCTATGCATCTGTTCCTCTCCTTAGGTGGCAACCTGCATTTTTCTAGCTGTTTTGAGGCTAGCAGTTGGCCACCAAACTGCTTGAAAATGATCTCTACATTGTGCAAACATCTTCAGTACAAGCACAATTATGCATCTTTTCTAACTTAACTACAAAAGAGAGAAATTTTTATTTATTTTATTTTTTTTTATGTTTTTGTGTTTTAAGATAGGGTCTCCCTCTGTCACCCAGGCTGGAGTGCACTGAACGATGTTGGCTCACTGCAGCTTCAACTTCCTGGGCTCAAGCAGTCCTCCCACATCAGCCTCCTGAGAAGCTGGGACTACAGGCACACACAAATGGCTATTTGTTTTTTGTACAGACATGGTCTCGTTATGTTACTCAAGCTGGTCTCAGACTCCTGGCCTCAAGTGATCCTTCTGCATCAGCCTCCCATAGTGTTGAGATTACAGGCATACGCCACTGCGCCCAGCTGGAGAAGTTTTTAGAACCAGAATTACTATTAGCAACTAAGGATATGTTGCTGTAATTAAAGATGGAAAATAGTTGCCGGCCAAAACCAGCCTTTCTGGGCCCGCAGCCAGGTCCATGGCAGACACCCATGAAGCAGGGCTCTGGCCCCCAACACCTGTGCTCAGTGATGGTGAGACCCGGGAGCTACCTCTGCCCTGGCAGCCAGCTGCTATAGCCACTTCACCCTATTCATTTATCTTGTTTCCCCTTATACAGTTTTATTTTTAATTTTGGTAAAACTCATAGTGAAATATACAGATCTTCCAAGTGTACAGTTTGGTGAGTTTTGACAGTATCTACCCTTGTAACTAACACAGCAATCAAAATATTTTAATGATCTCATCCTTATGCCAGTCCATAGTTTGTTCAGATCAAAAATGATTAATCATCATGCTGACCACTTTTCTTGTACATGGTTTAAGGAATATTATAGATTTGGAAAAAAAAAAAATCATAGCCCTTTAAGAATATATGTTCCAGAGTTGGACACAGTGTGGCTCCCGCCTGTAGTCCCAGCATTGTGGGAGGCTGAGGCAGGCAGATCATTTGAGGTCAGAAGTTCAAGACTAGCCTGGCCAACATGGTGAAACCTCATCTCTACTAAAAATACAAAAATAAGCTGGGTATGTGTGCCTGTAATTGCAGCTACTCAGGATGCAGGAGAATTATGTGAACCTGGGAGGCAGAGGTTTCAGTGAGCTGAGATTGCCCCACTGCACTCCAGCCTAGGCAACAGAGTGAGACTCCATCTCAAAAACAAACAAACAAAACAAACAAAAAAAAAAGAATTTATGTTGCAATAAGTCAGAATATGTGCTTATAAATACAGTAGCCATTAAAACATAAAAACCAGTCTTAAATAGCAAGCATTACATATTTTCTTGAATTTTAATTCAGTTACATGATTCTCTCTGATCTGAAAAGTAACGATGGCAACATAAATAATAAAGGTTATCAAAGGTCTTTGCATTTTTTATATATTCTGTCCCCTCTAGCACTTCTGACTTTAGGTTCCAGAATTTTACAAGTATTCAGATTATCAAAGTCAAGTTTTTAAATTCACCATGCCTAGATATATGTGTGCTTTTTTTTTCTGGTCAGCAAAGTCCATCTCTCTGGCTCTTTTGGTCAGCAGTGATTGAGAACCAAGAGCACTTTGCCCAGGCAGAAATGGAGGCCTTGCCTTTGATATTAGTGGACCTGCAGGCTCTGGACACTGGATAAATGGAATTTTCCATGTTAGATTTACAGAAAGACGTAGAATAGAAATCTTTTGCCTTAGGATGCCAGAGATAATTTCACTGCTGAGTGGATCAAGCCATTACTTCTCAAGAGTGAAATCATTCCTCCTACTCTTTTGTTTTGTTTTGTTTTCTTTAGTTTTTTGAGACGGGGTCTTGCTCTGTTGCCCAGGCTGGAGTGCAGTGGCACAATCACAGCTCTCTGTAACGTCTGCCTCCCAGGTTCAAGCAATCCTTGTGCCTTAGCCTCCTACTGTTTAATGTTCACAAGTGGTGGGCTTGTTTTGTTTTGTTTTTGTTTTTTTCAGTCCAAAGCAAAGGGTTGTGACAAAATCATGTTCCCAGTTTGTTCTTCACTGAAACAGCTAAACCTTGCCTTCTGCGAGTTAGGATACGGCAACGGAATGGAGCCATGGTATATCCAGAAAGGTCGGGAAATACACACTTGGCTGCCATCCTCATCTGTTGCTTCTTGAAACTGCCCTTCCTGGATGGCTTTTCCACTTTTCTCCTTTACTGATGCCTGTTACCCAGCTACCAAGCACACTTTCTTCTGTTCCCAAGAAAGTCATTGGTTGCATGTTGTTCTTAGCTGTTTTAGCTACAAAGTGTGTGTTGCCATTGTGATAGCTGACTAATTGCACAGGTGATTTTAGCATAGGAAGGCAGCTTCTGGTCTGTTTTGTGGAAAACCTACTTACATAATAGGAAAAAGCCTCAGGCATTGGTTTTAGGCTGCATTATTTGTGTTATGCCTTTAGACAGTCCATTATTTGTGTTACGCCTTTAGACGGTCCATTATTTGTGTTATGCCTTTAGACGTTGTACTGCCAGAGGGGGATGCTAAGTGACTACAGAAAAAGTAAAGTGGTTAATGGTGGTTTTTTATTTTAATGGAATCCCCATTATCTGATCTGAAATAAATATGCAGCAATCACCCAACAGGATGATGTTAATTTTATGTCATTAGAGAATTCAGAAATGTATAAAAGTAAGCTATTTCAGAAACAATTCTAAGGAGAAAAATAGTAATTTGGTTTTTGGATGAACAGCTGCACATCCTTCATGTTTATCAAACAAGTCATTTTCAGTCCATTTTCATAGATTATGTCCTTCCCCTGCCGTCTGCAATCTTCTAAATCCCTTTCATGCTAATGTCTGGCTATCAGGGGCAGCCTCAGGAATCTACATGTGGATGTCTGTGGACTCACAGAAGGGCAAAGCTACCAGCTGAGGACTCATAATCTTTTTTCTCAAATAGGAAACTGATGGTTTTGCCTCCAAGTTAATTCTTCATGCTTCTAAAGCACCTCCCAGCTAGAATCCACAAATTTCATAACCGTATTTATACTACTTCAAGGGGAAAGTGGGTGTGAAGGAGAGAGAAGGAACTCAAAACTCAGAAAAAGCTTACTAATCAGCTCTTGAATGGCTTCATCTTTGTGTGATTCTTTTTTTGAGAGAGAGAGAGAGAGAGAGAGAGAGAGAGAGAGAGAGAGAGAGAGAGACAGGGTCTCACCCTGTTGCCCAGGCTGGAGTACAGTGGTACAATAGTGGCTCACTGCAGCCTTGAACTCCTGGTTTCAAGCAATCTTCTCACCTTAGCCAGAAGAATAGATAAGACTACAAGCATATGCCACCATGCCTGGCTAATTATTTAATTTGTTTTTAGTGATGGGGTCTTGCAGTGTTGCCCAGGATGGTCTCAAGTTCCTGGCTTCCCAAATTGCTGGGATTACAAGAATGAGCTACTGTGCCTAGCCATTTTGTTATAATTCTTATCACAGGTATTGGAACTTAGGGGAGAAGGGGAGAGAGAGAGAGAGAGAGAGAGAGAGAGAGAGAGAGAGTCATATGACCCATTGCTGTCATCTGCTGTTACATTCAGTTACAATGTCTTTCTGGAATTTGAAAAAAAAAATTATCTTGAAGGGAAATAGGAAGAAGGATGTGATTATCAAGTAACTGTTGGCAAGATAGCTTCTGTCATACAGTATATTGGTACAAGGAGAAAATCATTGTTGGGGGCTAGGGATAATACATGGTCCTTTTAACCTTGGGCAAGGAAAATGTTTAATGTACAGAATTATGATTATTATTATTTTTGAAATGGAGTCTCTCTCTGTTGCCCCGGCTGGAGTACAGTGGCAAGATCTCAGCTCACTGTAACTTCCACCTCCCGGGTGTAAGCAGTTCTCTGCCTCCGCCTCCTGAGTAGCTGGGATTATAGGCGTGTGCCACCACGCCTTGCTAATTTTTGTATTTTTAGTAGAGATGGGTTTCACCATCTTAGACAGGCTGGTCCTGGACTTCTGACCTCATAGACACCCGCCTTGGCCTCCCACTGTAATCCCAAAGTGCTGGGATTACAGGCGCGAGCCACTGTGCCCAACCTGCACAGAATTATTTTATAAGCTATTCTTCATTCTTCCTTAATTTCCATTGTGTTCAGTGTTGATATTTCTTAACTGTCTCACATAGGAATTTTAATATTTTCTTAGTGTTTAAAATACTTTTAAAATAAGCTAATACCAAGAACTAAATGGGATGTGATTTTGCAAAATCTCAATTCTAATTCTCTTTTAAAAGTGACAAAGCTAGCAAGCTTTGAAATGGATGCCGAAAAAACTTTGAAATGCATCTAGAAGCAATAATAATTATCAGCATTTAATATATTTACATATTCACCCTCCCTTTTAAGAACTGATATGCTATTTTAAAATCCTTACCACATCTATATAATATTTTGTTATTTATCCATATTACTTTTTTTTTTGAGACAGAGTCTTGCTCTGTTGCTCAGAATGGAGTGCAGTAGCACAATTTTGGCTCACGGTAGCCTCTGCCTCCCAGGCTCAAGCAATTATCATGTCTCAGCCTCTTGAGTAACTGGGACTACAGGTATGTAATTTTGTATTTTTAGTAGAGACCACATTGGCCAGGCTGGTGTCAGACTCCTTGCCTCAAGTCAGTCCTCCCACCTGAGCTTCAAAGGCATGAGCTACCATGCCTGGCTTTCTACATTACTTTAATATATGGAAATTAGTAAATGAGCATAGGATTGATCTTAAAACTGCCCCCTGCTGGAAGAAGCTTGCAGTTCACTGAAAAGCCAGACTGAATACAAGGTCTGGGATGATAAATTTTTTTTAAATAAATCGACAAAAAATTTAAAAAAGGTTGTGAGCCCTCAGCTTGTAGCTTTGCTCTTCTGTGAGTCCACAGACATCCACATGTAGCTTCCTGAGGCTGCCCCTGATAACCTGACATTAGCACGAATAGTTTTTAGGATAAACGATGTTTCCTCAATAATGAGGGTTATTTAAACACTGAAAGAATAAATATCAGTGCACAGATTATTTTGTATTTTATCCAATTGGAGAAATATTGCAAAGTGGCAAACAAATGTTCAAATTGAGAGAAGTTACTAAATGAGGGAGTGTATAACTTGTACTTCATTGTCAACAGATCATTGGAAGATCTTTATGTAGGCCAAGCAAGAACAAAGCTAAGTTGCGGGTTCCTTTTATTGTGCTACCATTGCCAGGCCTAAGGAATATTTCTAAAGGTACTGAGAAGTTTCTTACATCTGTTTTATTACATTTCACTTATTAAACCATTGCCTAAATAGGTTTTCTGTAAAGAAGATTTAATACTGCTTTTCTTCTGGTGACTGAAATTAGACTTTTCATTATCCCAATTCATTAATAAATGGGAAAATAACATTTTTTTTCTCAGCCTCATGAATGACTCATATATTGCTCTTTCTTTTTCTCTAGTCCATCTCAAAATACTTAGGAGATATACACATATTATAAATTATATAAAATAATTTGTGCTGAGATATTCTTCCAATGTTCTTTACCCCAAAATGCTATTTTTGTGGAATTACATAGTTCCAATAAGAATGTTGAGAAAAAGATTTGATTGTTTTGCCTTTGTGAAAGAGAAACTGTGGCTATAGGGAGTTAGGCATCTTTAAAAAAGTTGCCAAATGTACATTAGCATCTTTCATAGGAATTTCATTCAGGGGAGGAACATAGAGAAAAAATAGTTGGAGAGAAAGGAAATAAAAAAAGAAAATGAACATAGAGAATCTGAAACAAACAGATAAAATAAGGTAGCAGACATCCCCAAATATCAGTAACCAACAATGGACGAGCTCCTCCGGTTAAAAGACACTGAGTGTCAAACTGCATTTATTTACATACAGGCACATACATGCATTATACACACACATACTTTTTTTTTTTTTTTTTGAGATGGAGTCTCGCTCTGTCGCCAGGCTGGAGTGCAGTGGCACAATCTCAGTTCACTGCAAACTCTACCTCCCGGGTTCAAGCAATTCTCTTGCCTCAGCCTCTCAAGTAGCTGGGCACGTGCCACCACACCCAGCTAATTTTTGTATCTTTAGTAGAGACAGGGTTTCACCATGTTGGCCAGGATGGTCTCAATCCCTTGACCTCGTGATCCGCCTGCCTCGGCCTCCCAAAGTGCTTGATTACAAGCATGAGCCACTGCACCCAGCCACACACACATATTCTTTTTATGAAACGTACCTAAAACATAAGGATGCATAAAGGTTAAAAGGCTGAAAATTGATTTCCATGCAGTACATAATGAAAAGAAAGCTGCACCAGCGGTATTAATACCAGACAAAATAGGCTTTAAGGCGAAGGGCATTCCTCTATCTGGGAGATAAAGAGGGTCACTACCTAATGATTAAAAGTTCCATTCACCAGGAAGAAAAAAAAATTTATAAGCTTGTACACACACGACAACTTAGCCTTAAAATGTAGGAAGCAAAAGTGACCAAATTATACAGAAAAATAACACATCCACCTAATAGTGGGAGAATCTAACAGATCTATCCTGATAATAGGTAAAACAGGCCATGCACAGTGGCACATGCCTGTAATCCCAGCTCTTTGGGAGGCTGAGACAGGCGGATCACCTGAGGTTGGAAGTTCAAGAGCAGCCTGAGCAACATGGTGAAACCCCGTCTCTACTAAAAATGCAAAATTAGCCAGGCATGGTGGCACATGCCTGTAATCCCAGCTACTCAGGAGACTGAGGCAGGAGAATCACCTGAACTGGGAAGGCGGAGGTTGCAGTGAGCCAAGATTGCACTATTACACTCCAGCCTGGGCAACAAGCGTGAAATAAGAGTGAAACAAAATAAAATTTTTTAAAAAGTTAAAACAGGCCCCCAAAAAGTCAGGATCTAGAACTTGTAAAGAACAGGAGCTGGATATACTGAACATGTTTATAATACTGTACCAAACAGCTGCACAAACACATTCTTTTCAAGCACATGTAGATTTATGAAATTTGATGACATTGAACCAAAAGCAGGTCTCAAACTGTCAAAGGGTTACTGTCACTATGGACAGCCTACTCCAATCAGAGTGAAAATGAGTTGGACATTAAAAAGATTAAAAAAACCTCCCATCTGTTTGCAATTTAAGAAACATACATCTAAACAATCCATGAGGCAAGGAAGAGATCAGACGGCAATTAGAAAGTATTTAGAGGCCGGGCGTGGTGGCTCAAGCCTGTAATCCCAGCACTTTGGGAAGCTGAGGCGGGTGGATCATGAAGTCAAGAGATCGAGACCATCCTGGTCAACATGGTGAAACCCCGTCTTACTAAAAATACAAAAAATTAGCTGAGCATGGTGGTGTGTGCCTGTAATCCCAGCTACTCAGGAGGCTGAGGCAGGAGAATTGCCTGAACCCAGGAGGCGGAGGTTGCGGTGAGCCGAGATCGTGCCATTGCACTCCAGCCTGGGTAACAAGAGTGAAACTCCGCCTCAAAAAAAAAAAAAAAAAAAGTATTTAGAATCAACTGGCAGTAACTCACATCTTTAATCCCAGCACTTTGGGAGGCTCAGGCAGAAGGACTGCTTGAACCGAGGAGTTCCAGACCAGCCTGGGCAAGATAGTGAAACTGTACAAAAATAGAGATAGCCAGGTGTGGCCAGGCATGGTGCCTCATGCCTGTGATCTCAGCATGGTGGGAGGCCAAGGTAAGATTACTTGAGCTCAGGAGTTTTGAGACCAGCCTGCGGAACATAGCGAGATCTCATCTCATTAAAAAAAAAAAAAAAATAGCCAGGTGTGATGGTGCATGCTCCTCAGGAGGCTGAAGTAGGAGGGTGGCTTAAGCCCAGGAGTTTGAGGCTACAGTGAGCTATGATAGCGCCACTGCACTCCAACCTGGGTGACAGACTGTCTTTTTTTTTTTTTTAAGATGGAGCCTTGCTCAGGCTAGAGTGAAGTGGTGCCATCTTGGCTCACTGCAACCTCCACCTCCCAGGTTCAAGTGATTCTCCTGCCTCAGCCTCCCGAGTAGGTAGGATTACAGGCGCCCACCACCATACCCAGCTAGTTTTTATATTTTTAGTAGAAACGGGGTTTCACCATGTTGGCCATGCTGGTCTCAAAATTCTGACCTCAAGGGATTCGCCTACTGCAGCCTCCCAAAGTGCTGGGATTATAGGCATGAGCCACTGTGCCCGGCCCTCTATTTTAAAAAATAAATAAAAACAATAAAACATGTCAAAACTGTTCAGATGCTGGGTATGGTGGCAGATGCCTGTACTTGGGAAATACAGCAAGACTGCATCTCAAAAAAAAAAAAAAAATTAAACAAACTGGTGGGGAACAGCTGAAACAATACTTAGAAATGGATGTCTTGCTGGGTGCAGTGGCTCATACTTGCAATCCCAGCACTTTGGGAGGTCAAGGCGGGTGGATTACCTGAGCCCAAAGAGTTTGAGACCAGCTTGGGCAATGTAGTAAAACCCCGTCTCTACAAAAAATACAAAACATTATCTGGATGTGGTGGCATGTGCCTTTAGTCCCAGCTACCCAAGAGGCCAAGGCAGGAGGATTGCCTGAACCCTAGAGGTTGAGGCTGCAGTGAGCCAAGACTGCACTACTGTACTCCATTCTAGGTGACAGAGTGAGACTTCATCTCAAAAAACAAAGAAAAGAAAAATAAGGGAATGATAAAACTCCAGAAATGACAACTTTGAAGGAGGAAAGGAATGTGACAGAGGGAAAAACCAACCCCGTTGCACCGAGGACATCAGACAATAGCAGTGTTCTAGAACTAGGCATATTTGTGTCATTCTCTTATATCTTGCATTCATCTTATAACCTTTGAATGTGGACAATATTTAATAAAGTTAATTACATTTAAAATAAGTGCACAACCCATCGTGGTGGCTCATGCCTGTAATCCTAGCACTTGGGGAGGCTGAGGTGGATGAATCACTTGAGGTCAGGAGTTCAATACAATCCTGGCCAACAAGGTAAAAACCCATCTCTACTAAAAATATAAAAATTAGCTGGGCTTGGTGGTGAGTGGCTATAATTCTAGCTACTTTGGAAGCTGAGGCAGGAAAATCACTTGAACCCAGGAGGTGGAGGTTGCAGTGAGCTGAGACCACGCCACTGTACTCCAGTCTGGATGACAGAGTGAGACTCCATCTCAAGAAAATATAAAAAATAAGTGCCTGTAATCCCAGCACTTTGGGAGGCCGAGGCGGGTGAATCACGAGGTCAAGAGATCGAGACCGTCCTGGGCAACATGGTGAAACCCCGTCTCTACTAAAAATACAAAAAATTAGCTGGGCATGGTGGCACATGCCTGTAATCCCAGCTACTCAGGAGGCTGAGGCAGGAGAATTGCCTGAACCCAGGAGGCGGAGGTTGCGGTGAGCCGAGATCGTGCCATTGCACTCCAGCCTGGGTAACAAGAGTGAAACTCTGTCTCAAAAAAAAAAAAAAAAAAAATAGGTGCAATTGCTAAATTACAGGATACCTGTTCCTGTATATGTGCAAGAAAAGTATTTTTTTTTTTAGAAAAGGTTAACTTATAATGAGTTCTTAATTACTTAGGTTTCATGATGTAAATTTTCTCTTCTAAAAAGGTGTTTCTTCCCCCACCCCCATTCTCTTTGCCTTGCTGCTCCTTACTTGCAGGAAAGATTTGAAGCACTCTTCACCATCTATGATGACCAAGTTACTTTTCAGCTGTTTAAAAGCTTTAGAAGAGTCAGAATAAATTTCAGCAAACCTGAAGCGGCAGCAAGGGCGCGAATAGAACTCCACGAAACAGACTTCAATGGGAAGAAGCTAAAGCTGTATTTCGCACAGGTACTTCTCAGTGAAACTTGTCTTTCTCTAAACTTGTCTTTCTCCATCCGGAAATATATTTAGTTTACCATTTTCTATATTATTGTAGCAGAGGTGTGTGGAATGAACCATCTCAATCAGCAAATAATATAAAAATATTTTCCCTTCATTTTATAGATACATAATTTTATTTATTTATTAAGCACCTTTGCCTTCCTAACTTTATTTTGCTGAGAATAGTAGTTAACGGAGTTTATTCTTCTGGCAGCTTTGCTCAGCTGGGGTTCTGTGTGGGTGCACCCCCTAGTTTTAGGGAACTAACTTCTCTCTTGCACATCTAGAATGGCACAGAGGAAATAGGACATGAAATCCTTGGGAAAATTGAGAAAACGGTTTCTTAAATCGTTTTCTGTGTTCTGAATTCATATGAGGAACCAGGGAGGTGGCATAGAACTGTACAAAAAGGCCGTCTTTGACTCTGAAGTTGCCGAGGATCCTGTAGGAAACCAAAAATTGGCTGTGCTGAGTAGATTCTAATCCTGCATTGGCGTGACTCTCTGGGAAACCGATTTCTTCTGAGAAGAATTGGCAAAATAAGGGGATTACTTGTGTATTAAGTACACTGTTTGATTTTCAAAAAAGTAATTTTTTCAGTCTCACTTTCAAATTTTAAAAAAAGATTTGTTGCCTTGTATTGCAAGTAAAAACCTAAAAGAAGGAGACGTCTTGGCATTTCTTGGTAGAGTCTCTTGAGAGGGAGTACAAAATAAGTCATTAAAACCTAATCTCGTCTAAGGCCAGAATTTAGTAATTACTAAATTCCAGAGAAATGTTATGAATTTCTCTGTTCATCCATTTGTTTATTTATTTATTTTCTTTCTTTTAAAAAAATTATTTATTTATTTTTTTGAGATGGAGTCTCGCTCTGTCACCCAGGCTGGAGTGCAGTGCTGCAACCTCAGCTCACCACAGCTTCTGCCTCCCAGGTTCCAGTGATTCTCCTGTCTCAGCCTCCCTAGTAGCTGGGACCACAGGCATGCGCCACAACATCTGGGTAATTTTTGTATTTTCAGTAGAGACAGAGTTTCACCATGTTTGTTGGCCAGGCTGGTCTCGAACTCCTGACCTCAGGTGATCCACTCTCCTCGGTCTCCCAAAGTGCCAGGAGTACAGGCGTGAGCCACTGCGCCCAGCCCATCCATTTGTTTTTTATTTAGTTAATATTTATGAAGCACCTACCATGTGTGGCCATGTGCTGTGCACTGAGTGGCCAGTGGTGAGCCAAACAGACCCAGTCCTACCCTCTTGGAGATTATAGACTGTTTAAGAGAAATTTTTTATTTTCTACAAAAAGATGGAACAGTAAACATACAGGTGAAAAATGAAGAAAACAGCCCAGTTTGCAAACTGGCTTTGAGCGTCTCGCTCCCTGCAGGTGCAGACGTCCGGCGAAGCGCGGGACAAGTCGTATCTCCTGCCGCCCCGGCCGGTCAGACAGTTCCTCATCTCGCCTCCAGCCTCTCCCCCGGTGGGGTGGAAGCAGAGTGAAGACGCAATGCCTGTTATAAATTATGATTTACTCTGTGCTGTTTCCAAACTGGGACCAGGTAATACACTTCTCTTTTTCCTCTTTTCTTCCCCAAGAAACTTCCGTATTGAAGATCACATTCAGCAGTGTGCGTTGTGGCCGTATGGTTAGAGCAGAGGATGAAGTCACACACACCTGGGTTCAAATTCCAGCTTTGGCATCTGCTTACTCTGTGATCTTGAGCAAGTTACTTAGCCTCCATTTTCTGAGCCTCTGCTTTTCCATCTATAAAGTGGGGAGAATCATATCCACCATTCAGTGTGGTTATAAGTATTAAATGAGGGCCGGGTGTGGTGGCTCACGCCTGTAATCCTAGCACTTTGGGAGGCTACAGCGGCCAGATTGCTTGAGGTCAGGAGTTCAAGACCAGCCTGGCCAACATGACGAAACCCCATCTCTACTAAAATACAAAAAAACAGTTAGGAGTGGTGGTGTGTGCCTGTAGTCCCAGCTACTCCAGAGGCTGAGGCAGGAGAATTGCTTGATCCCAGGAGGCAGAGGTTGTGGTGAGCCGAAATCGTGCCACTGCACTCCAGCCTGGGTGATGGAGTGAGACTCCATCTCCAAAAAAATAAAATAAAATGCTGGGCACAGTGGCTCATGCCTGTAATTCCAACACTTTGGGAGGCCTAGGTGGGCAGATTATGAGGTCAGGAGATTGAGACCATCCTGGCCAACATAGTGAAACCCTGTCTCTACTAAAAATACAAAAATTAGGCCGGGCGCGGTGGCTCAAGCCTGTAATCCCAGCACTTTGGGAGGCCGAGGTGGGTGGATCACGAGGTCGAGAGATCGAGACCATCCTGGTCAACATGGTGAAACCCCGTCTCTACTAAAAACACAAAAAATTAGCTGGGCATGGTGGCACATGCCTGTAATCCCAGCTACTCAGGAGGCTGAGGCAGGAGAATTGCCTGAGCCCAGGAGGCGGAGGTTGCGGTGAGCCGAGATCGCGCCATTGCACTCTAGCCTGGGTAACAAGAGCGAAACTCCGTCTCAAAAAAAAAAAAAAAAAAAAATACAAAAATTAGCTGGGCGTGGTGGCATATGCGAGACTTCATCTCAAAAAAAAAAAAAAAGGTAGTAAATGACGTACATATAATAATAAATGTAACTGCAATTTTTACTACTACAAATTTTGCTAGCACTTGATAGGCAGTTAGTGACTATTAGGTGCCACCGAGTATCAGATAGACAACAACTACTTTGAATATATTTCAAGAGATTGGTGGTGATACTATCTCATTCCTTCAATATTTGTATCATTTCTTTTTCATTTCCTCTGTTCCTTCTGTTTACTTTCTCTACCTCTCTGATCCTTTTAAAATCATATAAGAAACTGTTGGGATGCTGGTTCAGACAGCTGTCTATCCAAGACAGAGCTATGTGTCCTTAGGGGAATAAAAGAGGCATTTTGAGGAAGCAGTGACTCAGTACTGTTTTTAAATGTTGGAGCTGTATCTTGGATATCCAAGGTCCTATAATCAAGGGATTGCCTGTGCTGCCTGGAGTCTTACAATTATCTCCCAAAGGAAAACTGAAACCATTACGAAGTTAAACAGATTTACTTGCGCAGGTGTGGTGGCTTACACCTCCACTTTGGGAGGCCAAAGCAGGCAGATCACCTGGGGTCAGGAGTTCGAGACCAGCCTGGGCAGCATGATAAAACCCCATCTCACTAAAAATACAAAACTTAGCTGGGCGTAGTGGCACACACCTGTAGTCCAAACTACTAGGTGAGGCTGAGGCAGGAGAATCCCTTGAACCTGGGAGGAGGTTGCAGTGAGCTGACATCGCACCACTGCACTCTAGCCTGGGCAACACAGTGAGACTCCATCTCAAATAAGTAAACAAATAAAAAGAATAAACAGATTTACTCATATTATTCATAGGACAATAATCAGCATTTGCATTTTAGCTCCCAAGACTTCAGTACTGAAATAAGAGCCTTAAAGTATCAAATCTCTAACAACAAAACAAGATAAAATACTCTGATGTAGGATTTAAAGATTTGAAAAGGAAAAATCAGCCATTAAAATAGGAGTAGAACAAAATATTGCAAGAAACAAGAGTTCTTTTTGCTGGAAGTGATGCTTTTGTCGTGGGTCTCACTTGGTTTGCCTCCCGCAGGAGAGAAGTATGAACTTCACGCAGGAACCGAGTCGACACCCAGCGTGGTGGTTCATGTCTGTGAAAGTGAAACTGAGGAGGAAGAAGAAACCAAAAACCCCAAACAGAAAATCACCCAGACGAGGCGCCCTGACCCTCCAACCGCAGCACTGAATGAGCCCCACACCTTCGATTGCGCGCTGTGAGGCCCTTGCTTGTGGTGCAAGGCGGCTGCCTTGGTGGGCTCCGGCCGTGGTGATCTCTGCCACGGGGCCGATGTGTTGCTGTGAACAGCGTAGGTGAGACTTTGCAGAGTGAGGTTTAGGTCTTCTCACCATGCCTGGTGTAGGATAGCAGCTGATTTGACCCGTCCCAGATTGTAAGTGATATTCCAAATGGCACTTTACATTAAAGGAAAAGCCCCCAAGATGTGGCCACCCTGAACCATTTTTAAATAGTGACAAATTAGGAAAACAGCTTCCCACCCCTCCAGCCAGGTAATTCCTCCTGCTTCTGTATCCCATGGGGTACCACAAACTGGAACTCTAGTCACACCCAGCACAGTACCATTTTTATGAATTTAAAAATAGTCTTCACAATTTTAATCATCGTTTGTGGGTATTTTTGTACTGGTATAAATAGCTTCTAATTAATAAATCGATCAAAGGTTATTCTGTATACCTGAAATTTTTTTGCAGGGAAAGAAACCTGAAATACAGAATAATCTGTAGAAATCATGGTTCTCAATTATTTGTTTCATTAGCTTTGGGTAAGAAATGCCAAATCCACTTTGAGGATCAGTCTTACGACACGGATCCACCCACGTGTTGCCCTTACCTGAAATTTGGAACAAAGCAATGGACAGGGCCCCGTTCCTGATGCGGCACCCTCCAGACATGGCTGCCAGGGAAGGATGGCCACTTTGGAAGTGGGACATATCACCAGTGAGCCTGAATGATCAGGATTGCAGGTGGCTACTGCATTGTGCTGTTCGTGACCGTGTTCTAGCCTGTAGACCACCCAACGACCTTCATTCACCCGTTTTTATCCCTCGCCTTTGCCAGTGTCTATCGTGTTAACCACTAGCTCTTGAGTTTTTTGCTGTGATGTGTATTCTTATGTATGTCATTCATAGATTTTCAACTAGAAAAGGTAATGATAAGGTTTTCTGAAGACCATTTGTAAATTGTCCACTTAACCATTTTTCAGCTGGCTTTGAAAGAAGTCACACCTACTCTTTTTCTATTAATTAGGCAATGAGAGGGAGATCATTCAGTTTTACTTTTCTTTTTGTTGAAATTTTTTACTCTGGATTGCAGTTGGCGCTTTTCCTAAAACCAAATTGTTTCTCACTTCTGTGTCAGAATGTATGTTTGAAGCTCCCTAAGAAGCAGCAGGATCTTTTTAACTCTTTCCAGTGTGTTTCAACTTTGAAGTCTCTTTTGTAGAAAAGTCTCGTAACTGAGAAGGCTTTGCCTTGGGCCGGGTGCGTCTGCTGGCCTCTCCTCACTGTGCTGTTTCCTTTGTGTGGCACACGTGGGAAGCTCCCTGGCATGTGAAGGAGCTGCAAACGTGAGAACTAGTGAACCAAGGTGGCTGCCACCACGAAGGAGCAGAACTCAGGCATTCAGTGATGATGTCCGCACTGTGTAGTAACATGTCATTGCAGTTCAGTTCTCACTATGGTAAAATTTATTTCTGAGCACTTACACTGTGTTGCATACCCCTAAATTTTTGTTTCTATATTTTCCTTGCTCTCAAATACTCTGAGGTGATAAACCTTTCCATTCGTAGCCCACTGCCATTGCTAAGCCTCCATGTAAATTCAGTTGAAATTTGCAGTTCTATCAGCAATTAATGTATTGAATGCAGATCATCATTTGTCATTTTAATAAATGTACTTTACAGTTCTGGACTCAGCTTTGTGCCCATTTTTTGTTGCAAGGTGGGCCCTATATGTCAGAAGACATGTATTGTCAACAATTGGGAATTTTTAAAATTTCCTTTTAGGTAGTAGTTATTCACTGTAATTTTCTAAGTGATCAAACTCCACGATGTTTTCTTATTTGGCTTGGCTTTCATTCTCTGCCTGCCAATTAAACAATATTCTATTCCTGGCTGGGCATGGTGGTTCAAGCCTATAATCCCAGCACTGTGGGAGGCTGAGGAGGGCGGATCACCAGAGGTCAGAAGTTTGAGGTCAGCCTGGCTAACACGGTGAAACCCTATCTCTACTAAATATACAAGATCAGCTGGGCGTGGTGGCATGTGCCTGTAATCCCAGCTACTTAGGAGGCTAAGGCAGAAGAATCCCTTGAACCTGGGAGGCGGAGGTTGCAGTGAGCCGGGTCATGCCATTGCACTCCAGCCTGGGTGACAAAGTGAGACTTGGTCTCAAAAAAAAAAAAAAAGAATATTCTATTTCTGACACATAAGACTTTACACTCAAGCAGTGTAAATTACCCAGTGCTTTTCTATTTTTCTGTTTTTGAGGGCATTGAATAAACTGAAGAAAACTTGAAACCAAAATGAGAGAGAGTCATTTAAACTTTTCTGAATGGAAAACATTAATATTTTCATTTTTCTTTTTTTAAAAAAATATTTTCATTTTTCTAGTATAATGTAATAAAGTGAATTCTTAAAAAAAAAGCTACTATGTACCCATCAACTTTTTCATATTGTGAAATGAACCAGGGTCTTAACAGGTACTGTCATCTCTGGTTTTTTGGCTGTTTAATATCTAGTTCATGTAACTAGTTTACAAGAGATAAATCTCATGGTTTTTTTTTTGTTGTTGTTGTTCTTTTAATAAGCTTTTCTTTACATTTTTAATTAGGTTATTTATTTAGCCCTGATAGGCCAGGCGTGGTGGCTCACACCATAATCCCAGCACTTTGGGAGGCCAAGGCAGGTGGATCACCTGAGGTCAGGAGTTCGAGGCCAGCGACCAACAAGGAGAAACCCCGTCTCTGCTAAAAAAAAATACAAAATTAGCCAGGTGTGGTGGCACATGCCTGTAATCTCACCTACTTGGGAGGCTGAGGCAGGAGAATTGCTTGAACCCAGGAGACGGAGGTTACAGTGAGCCAAGATCATGCCATTGCACTCCAGCCTGGGCAACAAGAGCGAAACACTGTCTCAAAAAAAAAAAAAAAAAAAAAAAAAAAAAAAAAAAAAAAAAAAAAGATTTACTCTGATAGTATAGTAGCCATGTTTTCTTTAGAAATTACAACCTCTTCATGGGAATCAAACTATGAAGAAAATTGTGAGGAAAGATAATGGTGTTTTATGTTGGGAAAAAACATTTGTGAAGGATGAGAAAACCGTAACACTTAACAAGGATAGTCCAAGAACCTACACCACATTGGCTCTTACGTTCATTTTTTTTAGTACATCCACCTGATGAAACCTAAGATAAATCCATGTAAAAACTGTACTGGTGAGCATCTCTGAGGTTTAAGGTACTATGAGGCAGAAATGGATAAGAACAGATGCATTGCCTTCAAGAACTAAAAATCATCTGGAAAGCAAATTAATCTTTTCACATTCTGCTTCTTCAAAATGTTATGCTCAAAAACATGTCAGTAAGGAAGAACCAAAGCAAACCGTCAAGACGTTCAACATAAGGGTTTAAATAAAACACTGTAGTCATTTATGGAGTGTTTGAATTGAAGAGACACCAGGAGATAGGGGTGAAGTGCAGTACTTTTATTCTTTAAGAATATAGTCTTTAGCCAGGTGCAGTGGTGCCTGCCTGTAGTCTCAGCTATTTGGGAGGCTGAGGTGAGAGGATCGCTTGAGTTCAGAAGTTCAAGACCAGCTGAAGCAACATAGCAAGTCCCTGGCTTTAAAAAAAAAAATGTTTCCCATTCATATTATTAATTCCATCTTGCGATGGCTCACGCCTGTAATCCTAACACTTTGGGAGGCCAAGGCGGGCAGATTGCCTGAGCTCAGGAGTTCGAGACCAGCCTGAGTAACATGGTGAAACCTCATCTCTGCAAAATACAAAAGAAATTAGCTGGTTGTGGTGCGTGTACCTGTAGTCCCAGCTACTCAGCAGGCTGAGGCAGGAGAATTGCTTAAACCCAGGAGGTGGAGGTTGCAGTGAGCCAAGATCTTGCCACTGCACTCCAGCCTGGGCAACAGAGTAAGACTCTCTCTTGAAAAAAAAAACAAAAAACAAAAAAAAACTCATGATTACAAAGTGAAAAGATTTGCCTTTCTTAGAGGCTCAGTCACAGAGGTGACAGAGCCTTTGGAAATCATATACTCTATTCCTGTGTTACACAGATTAGAAAAACTGAGGTTATGGTACTGACTTAGGCACCCTACCAAAGCAACCCAGGGACTAGAACTGGCGATCCCAGCTCCTGGGCTAGTGCTTTTTCTACCTTTTTTTTTTTTTTTTCTTTTTTTTTGCATTGGCCTCTTAAAGAGGCAGTGAATACTGTCATCGAGGGGGAAAAGCCATTAAGTGGGAGGATTCTTTTTTCCCCAATGGGAAACAATGAATAAGACAAATCTCATCATGTGATGGAAGAGGTGACTTAGTAATATGAGTTAATGAATTTGATGTCCCATATTTTGTGATTTTGTTATCATTGAAACATTGGGGTTGGAATCTGCCTAAATAACTTTATCTTGATAGCCAGCAATTACGTTGGCATTTTATGTGGGCTTTCCTAGATTTTCATATTAATGAAATTATTATTAATAGTCATACTTAAGATGTAACTCTACTGAAGTAGAATGAGATCTGATATGATGTGGAAATAAAAGAGTTTGCAGTGGAATGATATTCTCACTCGGTGCTTGTCAAATTGAGTTCCATTCAAGACTGACCTGCTATGACTGACCTATCCAAGGCTTCATGTTTTTATATGGACTATTTCACAGACCATAGATTTATTTTAAGAAGGAGTATCTCAGACATAATTAAGCAATGGAAAATGTACTCAGTCCTATGGTGCTTCAGGTCCTCTGCCTACTGGGTTTCTTCCCTTCCTACAGAGCTGTGGACCTTGTACGTACCTTACGGGTGAACTTGGTCCATCTTTCCTTCTTCCTTTTTTGTACATTTGCATTTATATCTTCCTATACTAAAAGACACAAATTATTTATAATTGGGATAACAACATAAAGGAACAGAAGATGGGGAAATAGCCTGGGTGTGGTGGCTCACGCCTGTAATCCCAGCACTTTAGGAGGCTGAGGGGTGGATTATGAAGTCAGGAGTTCCAGACCAGCCTAACTAACGTGGTGAAACCCCGTCTCTACTAAAAAATACAAAAATTAGCCGGGCATGATGGCACGTGCCTTTAATCCCAGCTACTCAAGAGGCTAAAGAAGGAGAATCACGTGAACCTGGGAGGCAGAGGTGGCAGTGAGCTGAGATCATGCCATTGCACCCCAGCCAGGGTGACAGAGTGAGACTCCATCTCAAAAAAAAAAAAAGAAAAAAAGAGGCGGGGAAATAGTTGCTTCCTAGCCGGGACAGTAAGTCCATGTTACAGAAACCCACTATTTAAAAAGTTAAAAAAACTTAAATAATAAGATTGATGAATGTCATCCTACAATTCACTAAATACTTCTTTGTCTTTTAAACTTCCCTCGGTGTATGGATCAGCCCGAACATCTTGGTCAGAATGCCATTGTTTAATTGTGAATCGGGAAAATGTGAATCATTTGGAGACTTTTCTTATGACCAAATGTACAATGAAAAAGACAACTGAAAGCAACAACCACTGGGTTCACTGACAAAGATCATAAAAATCATCATGTTCAAAGTCAAGTTTTTAGCCAAGGTTAAGAATAATTAACCTGGGGCTGAGTCAGTGTCTCTACACACTTCAGTAACAGTTTAAAGGTCTTTCCCTAAATTCGTTATATGGTCTGTCATTTTGACGGAAATCTGTATTTCCTTTTAAAACAGAATCATATCCTGCAAAGTGTTGGCACTCCTGCATAGCTTTGACTGACTGAATGTTCATGCCCATCATAATGGAAGATTTCTATCTATGCAGAAAATATGTGTTTTTAAATATTGTTTTCTGTTGAGTCCCCAATTTTCCTAACTCAAACTGGGGACTGAGGAGAGAGAATGGGGGCTATCCCTGTAAATGTGCCATATTCTTCATGCTGCTTTTCAACCCCACATGAGTATTAATGGACAGTTCTGCTATAATGTATGTGTCCTTCAAGTTTCCGAAAACTTTCCCAATAATTTCACTTCAATCTTAATTGAACCCAGGAGTTGAAGTTATTATTTTCTCTGAACGTGTTCTGTGATCTGTTATATTTGGGGCATGTTATCTTTATGGTACTATAAGCTGTACTGCATACTCTTTGTATTGCAAAAAACTGATCAGTAATTTGTGTACATGTGCTCCATATTTTAGTGTGCTTGGAGTGAGAAGCCATAGTTCATAGTAGTTTGTTATTTGTCAACTCTAACTCCCTTGTGTTTTAAGGACATTTAAACATTCCTTGTCTTCTCAAGGTGACAAAAGCAAAATGTAATTTTTCTTTTTGGAAGCTTCGTGATGACCTATAACAAGTTCTGTTTTTAAAACAAATACAAATAAAGTTAGTTTTTTAAATCGCTCCATTGAATTGAGTTTTTGTGTGTGTAGTGTTTTCAATGTGTATCATTGACATTTAGATAATAAGACAGAGAAGTGCAATATTATGTCTGTTCCTTTAACAAGAGTCCTGTTGAATATTAATGCTGTGCAGTGCCAGAGTTCAAGGTGGTGAGTCACTGCCCGCTCTGTAAATAACCGTTGCAGTTTCATCTCTTCCCCAAGAAACGTTTTTACCCTGGTTTCTTCTTTGGTTAAAAATGATTTATTCCTGGTAAAGACTTACTTTCTGTCTTGGGTAAAAAAAAAAAAAAAAAAAAAAAAAAAATGTCTCCAAAATGGGAAAGTAAATGACGTAGAAGTTATCGAGCGCAGTGGGATTTTGAAGACTTACTTTTAAGCCATGGGACTCTGCTCTTTGTTCAAATGAAATCTGACACAAAGCCAATGTAAAACTGATAACAAAAAATAAAGGTAAACAAAGCTGCTCCTTTTCAAGGGGCTGAGGGAGGAGTAGGGACTCCGTGAGAGCTGAGCAGAGCAGACCCAGACACACCCCTCTATTTCCCCTGCCTGCCTCCCTCCACTTCCTCCTCCATCCCCATCCCACCCCCAAAACACCTTTACAAGAAAGTGGCCCCAGAGGCACTGCCAAATGCACACATCCGGATGGTCGCGGACCTGGGACTAGAACCCATTTCCTGACATTCTACCACACTTCACTACTTTGTTACACCAAAATCTTTAGTTTTTCTGGATCAATGTGTTTGGCTTCAAAGGTTCTTGAAATTGTTCTGTTTTTGAGACAATGTCTTGCTCTATCGCCCAGGCTGGAGTGCAGTGGTGTGAGCACAGCTCACTGCAGCCCCAGCCTCCCAGGCTCAAGTGATCCTCCCACCTCGGTCTCTGAAGTAGCTGGGACCACAGGTGTGCACCACCACACCCGGCTAACTTTTATATTTTCTGTAGCGACAGGGTTTCCCTATGTCGCCCAGGCTGGTCTGTTAACTCCTGATCTCAGGTGAACTACCTCCCTAGGCCTCCCAAAATGCTGATATTACAGGCATAAGCCACTGCACCTGGCCGCCTTTGTTTTTAAAATACTAAAGCGGAGTCTCTGGGGACATTTCCACTTGAATGAATGCTTTTCCAGGCTGTGTTCTATAGGGCTCCCTCCAGGGGGCGCCATGCTTCCAGGTTCCCTTGCACTCCTGCTTCAGCTCCCCTATTACTTGCTTTTCCTAAAGGTCCTAGCATCAGGTTTCACTTCAGCTAAGGATTCCTTGGCTAAAACAGAAAATTGGAAAACCACCGCAAATAATTTAGGGCAAAAAAATATATACATATATTTTTTGAGAACAAGTTTCACTCTGTTGCCCAGGCTGGAGTGCAGTAATCTTGCCTCACTGCAACCTCTGCCTCCCGAGTTCAAGCGATTCTCCTGCCTCAGCCTCCCAAGTAGCTGGGACTACAGGTGCAGGCCACCATGCCTGGCTAATTTTTGTATTTTTAGTAGAGACGGGTTTCCACCACGTTTGCCAGGCTGTTCTCGAACTCCTGACCTCAGGTGATCTGCCCACCTTGGCCTCCCAAAGGGCTGAGCTTACAGGTGTGAGCCACTGCACCCAGCCGAAAAGCAAAATTTTTAATGCAGAATAGAAAATACAAGAATCAAGATTTAAGTAATTCATCTAATAGACTGGCTTAAAGCTAAATACATGTAATGTATGTATCAGATGTTTCCGAGTTCTGTTATCACTGAGAAGTATGTTAAAAAGGCAAGAGTGAGCAACCACTATATTCCTGCCCTCGATGAGCTCATTAAAATGTGGTTCTAGCCGGGCGCGGTGGCTCAAGCCTGTAATCCCAGCACTTTGGGAGGCCGAGGCGGGTGGATCACGAGGTCAAGAGATCGAGACCAGGCCGGGCGCTGTGGCTCACGCCTGTAATCCCAGCACTTTGGGAGGCCGAGGCGGGTGGATCACGAGGTCAAGAGATCGAGACCATCCTGGTCAACATGGTGAAACCCCGTCTCTACTAAGAATACAAAAATTAGCTGGGCATGGTGGCACATGCCTGTAGTCCCAGCTACTAGGGAGGCTGAGGCAGGAGAATTGCCTGAACCCAGGAGGCGGAGGTTGCGGTGAGCCGAGATCGCGCCATTGCACTCCAGCCTGGGTAACAAGAGTGAAACTCCGTCTCAAAAAAAAAAAAAAAAAAAAAAAAAAGAGATCGAGACCATCCTGGTCAACATCGTGAAACCCCGTCTCTACTGAAAATACAAAAAATTAGCTGGGCATGGTGGCGCGTGCCTGTAATCCCAGCTACTCAGGAGACTGACATAGGAGAATTGCCTGAACCCAGGAGGCGGAGGTTGCGGTGAGCCGAGATCGTGCCATTGCACTCCAGCCTGGGTAACAAGAGCGAAACTCCGTCTCAAAAAAAAAAAAAAAAAAAAAAAAAAAAAAAAAAAAAAAAAGTGGTTCTAATCTGGAAGAAGAAAATATTAAAATTCTTACACACATAGGAAGGATCCCATCTTGCAAGCTTCTCTGGGTCTTCTGAGACATAGAAGGTGTAAATAGAAGTGATGTGTAGATTAGATAGATATTTCACTAAGGTATTTCAAAGTACATTACTTGGGAAAAGTTTGTGATCCAAAATGTTTGGGAAAGTTAAATGTTAAAAGTTAAAGACCTAAATCTAGAATATAAAATTACTAATAGAACAAATTGTGGGAGAATATTATTGTGACCTAGAGACAGGGAAAGACTTCATAAAACTTTAAAAGCCTAAGCTATAAAGTAAAAATTCTAATTGGTTACATAAAAAGCAATGATTAATGCTCAGTGAAGAATGCCATGAAAATGTTGACAACTGGAGAAACAGTTGCAGTCCTGATGTCACCACAAAGGGGCCCTGATCCAGACCCCTACAGAGTGTTTTTAGATCTCATGCAAGAAAGAATTTGGGATGAGCCCACAGAGTAGAGTGAAAGCAAGTTTATTAAGAAAGTTTAAAAAAATGAGCCGGACACAGTGGCTTACACCTGTAATTCCAGCACTTTGGGAGGCTAAATGGGGTGGATCATTGGAGGTCAAGAGTTCGAGACCAGCCTGGCCAACACGGTGAAACCCCATCTCTACTAAAAAAAAACAGAAAAATTAGTCAGGCATGGTAGTGCGCACCTGTAGTCTCAGCTATTCGGGAGGCTGAAGCCGGAGAATCGCTTGAACCCAGGAGGTGGAGGTTGCAGGTGAGCCGAGATTGTGCCACTATACTCCAACCTGGGTGACAGAGAGAAACTGTGTCTTAAGAAAAAAAAAAAGAAAGTAAAGGAATCAAAGAATGGATATTCCATAGAGTAGGGTATTCCCAAAAGCACGGGGGAAACATGCCTGCCTAAGGTACAGTGCCTGTTTACATAGAAGATAAGGCAAAAATCATGTAGATGTGCTCTACTACAAAGGTTTGTGACAAAAGATTGTTAATCTTTGTGTAACTACTGTCTTCCAAAAGTATCTATATTATTATCTTTAAAGTGAAACATATTCTTAAACTAAAAATGCTTTTCTTCTTAAGATACTGGGACATCAGGACATTTCCTGGGTCTATTATTTCCCATTACTAACATTAACATTATTAACTTGTTCCCTTAACTGTAAATATCCTGTGACTAAGGACGCCTAACCTTCTAGGAATGCAGCCTAGTAGGTCTCAGCCTCATTTTACCCAGCCCCTATTCAAGATGGAGTCATTCTGGTTTGACACTAGCACAAGGTAAATAAGTATAAAATGCAAAGAGATTAGCCGGGCGCGGTGGCTCAAGCCTGTAATCCCAGCACTTTGGGAGGCCGAGGCGGGTGGATCACGAGGTCGAGAGATCGAGACCATCCCGGTCAACATAGTGAAACCCCGTCTCTACTAAAAATACAAAAAAATAGCTGGGCATAGTGGCACGTGCCTGTAATCCCAGCTACTCGGGAGGCTGAGGCAGGAGAATTGCCTGAACCCAGGAGGCGGAGGTTGCCATGAGCCGAGATCGCGCCATTGCACTCCAGCCTGGGTAACAAGAGCGAAACTCTGTCTCCAAAAAAAAAAAAAAAAAATGCAAAGAGATTTTGCCATTGACAAGGAAAAGCAGCCCAATAGAAAAATAGGCTAAAAGATATGAACAGTAACTGACAGAAAAGGAAAAAATGAGCCCACGAAGAAATACTAAAACCCAGCAATCAGATAAAGTGCAAATTAAAATGACAAGATGCCATTCACACCTATTGGAGTCTTGAAATGTAAAAGCAATTAATGCCAAGTATAGCCGGAGGGCAGGAATATTGAAAATCTGATATACAACTCGTAGAAGTATAGACTAGTTTAGTCATTCTGAACAACAAACTGGCAGTCCTGGGTCATATAAATAAGAACAAAATCTCTGACTCTACAGTTCTGCTCCTGGAGATAGATGAGACAGAGAGAGAGAGAGAGAGAGAGAGAGAGAGAGAGAGAGAGAGAGAGAGAGATGTTCCAAGAATATCCCAAAGGAATTCTCACAGACGGCCATGACAAGATCTACTGAGGATGTTCATTGCACCATAATTTACGGAGACAAGCTGTGTTTGCAACTGGAATATACACAGCCACATGGATAGATCTTGAAAACAGCTGAGTGGCAAAAGGAGTAAGATGTATCTAACATTTGCATTATGTAAAGTAACACGCAAAGATAGTAATGCACTTTGCAAGAATACATACAAATAAAAAGATATTAGACATATACCTCCAGCCGTAAGAGGCATCTTGCACACATCAAGGATAATGTGCCATGAATTGAGAAGTCTGATTTCCTATGAGACTTTATATCAACTTTTGATAGACTTTAAAAAGTTACATAGATTCTTTCTTTTTTATCTCATTACAATATGTAGATAAAGATTCTATATTAAATGTATTCCCATATGGATGGAAAAAAATATACTGTATTCATTCTCTGAACTACAGATGAAGAAGTGTTGTATGTGGTTTGACTCTAGATTCACCATTTCCTTTTGGTTCAAAGAAGTAATGAGATTAATTCACGGCCTGGTGCTATCTTTCTTCAATATCTTTTGAATAATTGAGATCTTTAATGGGAAATTACACAGTCTTCTGTCCTGAGAGATTTGACTAGGCCCCTTCCCCTAAAGGAGGAAATTAAACAGAAAATGATTTCTGAGAAATTGCTTGAGTGATCCCATGTGAATGAAAGGTCTTTTATGGACCAAATAGACTTGTCTCCTCTGACTTATTTCCTTGATAACTTTAGTCACTTGGCAGGCTATTTATTCTATCCCATTAGACATTTCTAACAACTGTTGGAACGTCTAGAATGGAGATTTGTCTCCTTTGCAAATGAGAAAAAGCCCTTGGACATCCTGCTCATTCTAGATGCCGTATACTACTGAGTTCTGTGAGAGGGCACAGAGCTGTCCTCCAGCTCAGCTTCTGTTCTCCAGACATCTCCAACTGTATGAATTGAACTCTTTAAGATGTATTTTCCTGGAGAGAAGTTTACTAATTGTTCATGCTAGAGAAAAAAGAGACAATTAAACTGCAGGTTTAATACAAATCCATTGAGGGGTTTATTAGTTATCTTATCTCAAAATTTAGCAGCTTAAAACAACAAAACATTTATTATCTCACAGTTTCTGAGGGTCAGGAATCTGGAAGTGGCTAAGTTGGACAGTGGTGGCTCAGGGTCTCTCAGAGGTTGCCCTCAAGTTATTAGCAATGTTGTGATCAGGACAGGAAGCAGAGAAATTCTAGGCTGAAAAGGACAGGGACCCCGGCAAAGCCTCACCCTCAAGCCTGGAACCATGGCCCAAAGTGAGAGCATCCCCGTTTTCCCATTCAAATGTTGCCCTTTCCAAAACCAACCCTGGCTCACCCCACCCCACATCCTGTACCCATAAAAACCCCAGGCTCCCTTGGCAGAGAGCAGGGAAGGGGAGAAGAGAAGAAGCAGCTGGATGACAGAGAGAAACAACTTGACCTCAGAGGGGCGGCTTGACAGTAGGACTTTGGAGAAAAATTCAGTCGGAGATGGTCGGACTTCAGGGGAAGACCGCTTTCCCACTCCATCCCCTTTCCAGCTTTCCTTCCCTCTGAGAGCCACTTCTGTCAGCAATAAAACCCCCCACATTTACTATCCTTCAATGCATTCATGCAATTTGATTTTTCTAGATGCCAGACAAGAGCTCGGGATACAGAAGGCTGTCACACTGACCCTCTGCCCTCGCTGGTGGAAAGCAACCACCTCACGTGAAAAGGCGAAGGGCCCACTGAACTGTTTAACACTTAAGCTGTTGGTGGACAGCAAAAGCTAACAGAGTGTTTACTGTAACACGCCTCCAGTCTCTTGGGGGATCGCAGGTACTCCCCTCTAGATGCTGCCATAGGAGTTTTTCTCTCACCGCTGCCCAAAAGCACATGCCCGGCTCCCGCACCTGCTCACCTGTGCTCCCCCTCCCATACGAGGTTGAAAGCTGCAGGTTGAGTAAGCGAGGCACCCCTGTCACAAGGCCACTACGGGGTCAAGGGAAATTTCCTGTTTCAGTTGGACAATCTGCTTCCCTGCTCACTCACATACATGGCTGTTGGCAGGAAGCTTCAGTTCCTCACCACAGGGGCCTCTCTAGAAGCCTGCTCAGAGGACGTGGATGCTGGCTTCCCCCGAGCAAGTGATCAGAGAGACAGAAAGAGAGAGAGTCCACGATGAAGTATTTTTATAACCTAATCTCAGAAATGGCATACCATCACTTCTGTCATATGGTATGGGTCATAGACCAACCTGGTACAATGTGGGAGGAGAAAAAGGGGCTACAGCAGAAAGGAAAATGTATGGCTCTAAATGCCTATATTAAGAGCTCAGAAGGGCATGGGGTAAGAACTCTTTCCTCATCTCTCAGCTGTCTTTGTCTCTACCTCTCTTTGCATGTCCACCAAATTCCTTCTTAATGCAAAGAGAATGTCCTCTCACAGCAGAGAACATGGTAGCCAACAACTCAGGTGGAAGGAGAGCTTCTTTTTTTTTTTTTTTTTTTTGAGACGGAGTTTCACTCTCGTTACCCAGGCTGGAGTGCAATGGCGCGATCTCGGCTCACCGCAACCTCCGCCTCCTGGGTTCAGGTAATTCTCCTGCCTCAGCCTCCTGAGTAGCTGGGATTACAGGCACGCGCCACCATGCCCAGCTAATGTTTTGTATTTTTAATAGAGACGGGGTTTCACCATGTTGACCAGGATGGTCTCGATCTCCTAACCTCGTGATCCACCCGCCTCGGCCTCCCAAAGTGCTGGGATTACAGGCTTGAGCCACCGCGACCAGCCTTTTTTTTTTTTTTTTAAAAGATGGGGTTTCACCATGTTGGTCAGGCTGGTCTTGAACTCCCAACCTCAGGTGATCCACCCGCCTCGGCCTCCCAGAATGCTGGGATTACAGGTGTGAGCCACCACGCCCGGCCCAGGAGAGCTTCTTTCTATGATTCCATACTCCAGTAGGATTCCCATTGGCCGGATTGGTAATAGTTAAGTCAAGGTAGTTCCTTACATTTTTTTTTATTTCATAATTTAAACTTTTAGATTAGATTCGGGGGGGGGGCGGGTACACGTGCAGGTCTGTCACATGGGTATATTGTGACGGTGAGGTTTGGGGCACAATTGATCCCCCCACCCAGGTAATGAGCATTGAACCCAATAGTTAGTTGCCTCTCTCCCTCCCTCCCGCTTCTAACAGTCCCCAGCGTCTGTTGTAATGCTCATTTACTTATAGCTCAGGCCTTACTGGAAGGCAAAACTTTTAAAAGACATTAGTAGCCAGGCATAGTGCCTCACCCCTGTAATCCTAGCACTTTGGGAAGCTGAGGCAGGTGGATCACTTGAAAGAAGTGAAACTCACTTCTTTCTTGGAATACTTTATAAATACAACAGTGCTAGTTGTTAAGTTATTGTCCCTCAGCTCCAAAGTCACCCACATGTTCTCTACAATGAGATACTGGAGCTGGGGCTTTGAAAATCACATTTTTGTTTTGACAGGCTCTGTGTTTGACTCTCCTAATAAGGGCCACCAGAGGGAGATAGTGAGGCCAGAGAAAGAAGAAGAGACTTTTTTTTTTTTTTTTTTTTTGATACAGAGTTTCACTCTTATCACCCAGGCTGGAATGCGGTGGTGCCGGTTCTCGATCTCACCTCTCCCATTCAAGCAATCCTCCTGCCTCAGCCTCCCAAGTACCTGGGACTACAGGCGTTTGCCACCATGCCCGGCTAATTTTTGTAAGAGACGGGGTTTCCGCCACATTGGCAAGGCTGGTCTCAAACTCCTGACCTCAGCTGATCCACCTGCCTCCGTCTCTCAAAGTGCTGGGATTACAGGCGTGAACCACCATGCTGGTCCCAGCCCATATTTTGTTATGATTGTTTTAAACACTTGTCTTCCTATCCTTGCAATGATTTTAAACACACGTTATTATATTTGTTAGGAAAAGCGGTACAATTTGTAAGGGAAGGTGTGGGCGAAGAGATAGAAGACGCAAGTGGCTGAGCTCCTTTCAATAAATGCCTTACCCTGTTCCTGGCTTACTTTCATTCATTTGTTCATTCATATGACAAGCGTCTTATGTGCCTTCTCCTTGGATGACAAAGGCATGGACTCTGCCCTTGAGCATGAATTCTAGTGGAGGAAGCAAGACCTGCAAACAGACGTTTCACTGTCACTCTCAGACTAAGTTACTTCTCCCCCTTTTTAGGTCTGTTTACTAACACTAATGCATTAAGATCCCCACTAAGCTTTTTGTTTGTTTGTTGTTGTTTTGAGATGAAGTCTCACTCACCCTGTTGCCCAGGCTGGAGTGCTGTGGCACAATCTCGGCTCACTGCTATCTCCGACTCCTGGGTTCCAGCGATTCTCCTGCCTCAGCCTCCCTAGTAGCTGGGACTCCAGGCACACACCACCATGCCCGGCTAATTTTTGTATTTTTTATAGAGAGGGTGTTTTTCCATGTTGACCAGGCTGGTCGCAAACTCCTGACCTCAGGTGATCCTCCCACCTCGGCTTCCCAAATTGCTGGGATTGCAGGCATGAGCCACCATGCCCGGCCCGTGCTAAGCTTTAAAGCAAGTATAGTTATCTTAATAGCCTTTTAAAAAAACTGATAAACATTATTTTTAGAGCAGTTTTAGGTTTATAGAAAAAATAAGGAGAAAGTAAGGAGTTTTCATATATTCTCTTCCCCTTTCCCCCAGTTTCCCTTATTATTGCTTCTTAAAAAATCTTATTTACCTACATGTCTATTCTACAAAATAAACATAAAGATATTCATAATTCTCATATTCACATATAACTATTAAAAACTTCTTAATATATGCATGCCCTTCCAATCTTTGTTCTCTGTGTAAATATGACTGGTTTCTTTTATAAAAATGAAATTATACCTTCATATAATCTTGTCATTTAAAGCTATTTCTATTGCACTGTTCGGTGTTTTTCTCTTTATTACTGGAATTCTAATCTCTAATGTATTTCTTTCAGACAGAGTCTCGCTCTGTCACCCAGGCTGGCATGCAGTGGCACAGTCTCAGCTCACTGCAACCTCTGCCTTCCAGGTTCTAGCAAGTCTTGTGCCTCAGCCTCCCGAGTAGCTGGGATTACAGGTATGCACCACTACACCGGCTAATTTTTCTGTATTTTTAGTAGACGTGGGGTTTCACCATGTTGGCCAGGCTGGTCTCAAACTCCTGACCTCAAGTGATCCACCTGCCTCAGCTTTCCAAAGTGCTAGGATTACAGGCGTGAGGCGCCGCACCTGGTCACTAATGTCTTCTGAAAGGTTTGCCATCCAAGCAGTGAAGCCTGAGCTGTAAGTAAATGAGCATTACAACAGACGCTGGGGACTGCTAGAAGAAGGAGGCAGGGAGAGAGGCAACTAACTACTGGGTTCAATGCTCATTACCTGGGTGGGGGAATCAGTTGTGCCCCAGACCTCACCGTCACACAGTATACCCATGTGACAAACTTGCACATGTCCCCCAGAATCTAATCTAAAAGTTCAAATTATAAAATAAAAAAAAATTAAGGAGCTACCTTGACTTAACTAATACCAAATCAAAATGCAAAATATCATTTTTCCTGGATAAGAATGTCTTCCTAACAGAAAAAGTGCATTGTTCTTTTGTTGTCAGGCACCTTGGGGGGACCCTGACTTTAGTGTCAGCCAGCTCTGGTCGGCAGGTGCTCCCGTGCTCGCAGGTTCTTGAGCACAAGTGTGGGCGATGCAGTGGTTTATGGGATCCGAGCAGGTCAAAAGACGGTGTGTTATAATACTTAGGCCATTCTTGCCTTGCTAGAAAGAAATACCTAAGACTGGGTAATTTCTAAAGAAAAGAGGTTTAATTGGCTCATGGTTCTGCAGGCTTTACGGGAAGTGAGGTGCTGGCATCTGCTCCGTTTCTGGGGAAGCCTCAGGGAGCTTTTACTTATGGACGAAGGTGAAGCAGGAGCTTGCACATGGTGAGAGCAGGAGCAAGAGAGAAGTGAGGAGGCTGCGCCACACTTCAAACGAGCAAATGCCTCGAGAACTCACTCACTGTGGAGGACAGCACCAAGACGAAGGCGCTAAACCATTCATAAGAAATCCACCTCCAAGACCCAGTCACCTCCTACCAGGCCCCACCTCCAATAATTGGGATTGCAATTCAACATGAGGCTTGGGTGGGGACAAATATCCCAACTACATCCAGCAGGTTCGCCAATTGGAACCTTGCTTTTTACCATTATATATTTTCTGATTATATTTTGGCCATAAGACAGAAAATATAGAATCAAGAAGTAAAAACACAAACCAATCTAAACTAAAAGAGTTTTCACAGTGGGTGCAGTGGTTCATCCCTGTAATCCCAGTACTTTGTGAAGCCAAGGGGGCGCCGATCACTTGAGGCCGGGAGTTTGAGACCAGCCTGGACAATATGGCAAAACCCTGTCTCTACTAAAAATACAAAAATTAGCCAGGCATGGTGGCAGGTGCTTGTAATTCCAGCTACTTGGAAGGTTGAGGCATAAGAATTGCTTGAACTCAGGAAGCAGAGGTTGCAGTGAGCCGAGATCACGCCATCGCACTCCAGCTTCGGTGACAGAGCAAAACTGTCTCAGGAAAACAAACAAAAATCAGTGGAAGGAATTCTGTGTTTAAAAATGTAGTTTGCACAAAGTTTAGAAAATAGAAAACATACAGTGGAAATCTCACAGTGGATAAAACACACGGGAGAATGTGGAACCTGGCAGGATGAGGAGAGACGTCTGGTAAGGGAGCCAACACCTAAGAAAAAGCAGAGAATGCAGCCTCTGTGTCTCTCACAGAGCCCAGCTCAGCGCCTTGCCCATTTAGGCTCTCAGGAAGTGTTTACTCAAATGAACTCACACATGTAGCTAACTGAGGGAGCACCTGTATGTGCCAGAAAAAAGGTAACTTCCAGTCCCCATAGAGTAAGTTGAATAAAAGTCAATCCTACAGCTCAGGAAGAACTTTCTAAAAGCAGGATGGTGGTTTTCCAAATGCCAGATATTTTCACAGAAATTGTGCTTTACTTTTTAGAATTGTAATCATTTGTTAGAAAAACCTAATCAGAGTGGTTTGTTGTTGTTGTTGTTGTTGTTTGAGACAGGGTCTTGCTCTGTCACCCAGGCTGGACGGAATACAGTGGTGTGAACTCAGCTCACTGCAACCTCTGTCTCCTGGTTCCATGTGTCAGCCTCCCAAGTAGCTGGGATTACAGGCACATGTCACCATGCCCAGCTAATCTTTGTATTTTTAGTAGAGATGGGGTTTCACCATGTTGGCCAGGCTGATCTCAAACTCCTGGCATTAAGCGATCCACCCAGTCAGTGTCCAAAAGTGCTGGGATTACAGGTGTGAGCCACTGCACCTGGCCATGTGATCAGACATTTTTAATTGCCAGAGATGGCCCACCGGCTCCTTGTGATTTTTTTCTTTTTTCTTTCTTTCTTTTTTTTTTTTTTTTTTTTTTTGTCTTAAATTAGCCTCAAAGCCCCTGCTGTTCTCCTGAAATCAACTGAGATGAGGAATCTACTTCCCAAGACAAATGGCCAGAGCAGAGGACACGATTAACTGGATTTCCATCACTTTGACATATGATTATCTTTCATAACTGAGATTCTTTTGGATCATTAACAGTGGCCATGAGGTAGGAGGTGGGACTAGACTCTGGAGTTGGGACTTGGACACCAGATCAAACTGAGGCGTCATTAAAATAAGGACAGGGCAGAAGCAGCTTTCCCTGAGACACACCCACCAGTGTTCCACATCAGCTTACGCAACACATAGGGTTACCTCCCCTATCCATGGCAATGACCCAGTGACCCAGAAGTTACTAATCTTTTCCTAGAAACTTCTGCATAAACCATCCCTTAATCTGCATGCAATTAAAAATAGGTGTAAATGGCTGGGCGCAGTGGTTCACGCCTGTAATCCCAGCACTTTGGAAGGCCTAGAGGAGGGCGGATCACTTGAGGTCAGGAGTTTGAGACCAGTCTGGCCAACATGGTGAAACCCCATTTCTACTAAAAATACAAAATTAGCTGGGCATGGTAGCATGCACTGCAATCCCAGCTACTTAGGAGGCTGAGGCAGGAGAATCGTTTGAATCCAGGAGGCAGAGGTTGGAGTGAGCCAAGATCGCACCACTGCACTCCAGCCTGGGTGACAGAGGGAGACTCTGTCTCAAAAAAAAAAAAAAAGAAAGAAACAACAACAAAGTAGGTATAAACACAACCGCAGAATGCCCCAAGCTGCTACTCTCAGCCTGTGGGGGAGCCTTGCTCTGCAGAAGAGCTGTAACACCGCTGGAACTGTGACATTGCCACTTCCGTAAAGATGCTTTCTTCTGCCACTGGGAGCCCTTAAATTTGTTCCCAGGCAAAGTCAAGAACCCTCCTGGGCTAAGCCCCAACCTACGGCTTGGCTGCCTGCATCAACCACAACAACCAATCCAGAGTCATTGGAAATAGGGTCACTGGAGATGTCATTAGTTAAGATGAGCTCATTAGGGTGGGCTTCAATATAGTATGACTGGTGTCCAAAAGGAGAGCTTTGGACACCAACGCACACACACACACACACACACACACACACACACGATAAGGAGAGAGGGAGGGAGGGAGGGAGGGAGAGAGAATGCCATGTAAAGATAAAGACAGAGATAAAGGTGATGTTTCTACAGGCCAAGGAGCACTAAAGATTGCCAGCAAACCACTAGAAGCTGGTGTGAGGCATGAAACAGATCTTGCTCTCAGCCCTCTGGAGGATCCAGCTCTGCTAACACCTCGGGCTCAAACTTTGGGCCTCCAGAACTACGAGACAATACATTTCCATTGTTTGAGCCACCCAGATCATGTGACTTTGTTACAGTAACCCTAGTATAGTCAACAGCACCCATTCACAGTCTGGAAGATGCAGAAGTCAGCCAGTCATACTTCTCACTCCATATGAAGATCTCCTGATGTCTGTACCATCTCTGGTCTCTCCTTTCTAGTCACTGCCTGGGCTTCCAGTGCAGCCTTCATGCCTCCACACGCTCTCTTTCCCTCTCTACCCCTGTGCCTCTTCCACCTTGCCACCAAAGGTACTGGAGCACTCTACTTCCCCACCAGGCCATGAGCTCCCCAGACCAGTGATCATGTTTCTGTTGTATATTGCCATGTTCCCATGGTGCTGGGTACACTGTCATCTCTTGAAATGGCCCAAGGCTGTTCAGTTGGATTGTAAGTTATCTGTTCATAATTATGGAATTAGAACTCTGCCTATGTCCCCAGATTCTGCACTGTGCCTGATAAAGATCAGCTCTGGATGATGAATGAATGGATGGATGGATGGATGGATGGATGGATGGATGGACAGATGGACAGACAAGTGGATGATGGATGGATGGATGGATAGATGGATAGATGGAAAGATCAACAGACAGATCATGGATAGATGGATGGATGAACAGACAGATGGACCATGGATGGATGGATGGATGGACAGACGAACAGACAGTGACGGATGAATGGGTAGATGGACAGACGAATGGACAGATATTCTGAGGGTACAGGAGTCACTTAGAGCTGAAATCAGCAAGAAGGTCCTCATGAAAGAGAAGGAGAGAAATGGGCTGTAAGGAAAGAGTAAGCCCCAAGGAAGCAGAGATAAAGGGGAAAGAGCCTGCAGAGAAGATGAAGAGCCTGAGCCAAGGAGCAGCAAAGAACAGCCACTGGATTGGCCCAGTGTAGAGTGTGCACAATTAATGAGTAGGAAATGAGGCTGGAGATAGGGTGTTTGTGAAGGACAGGCAAGGCAGGGGAGTTTGGACTTTATCCTGTGAATGATTATGGTTGGCAGAAAGGGTGAAAGTGAAGGTGGATTGAGCAGGTGGGGCCTCGGGACAATTGATCTGGCAGAAGTGGGAGGGATGCCTTGCAGCAGGGAGAGGGAGAGGCCAGAAGCCCAGGTAGCAGACTTCTCATGGATTGCAGGTGGTGAGGAGCTCTGCAGGAGGTCAATAGTGTCACTGGAAAAGAGTCACGTTCCAGATCCCAGGAGAGGGTTCTTGGATCTGGAGCAAGAAAGAATTCTCGGCAAGTCCATAGAGTAAAGTAAAAGCAAGTTTATTAAGAAAGTAAAGAAAGCCTGCTCCATAGACAGAGCAGTCCCAAGAGTTGGCTATTTTTATGATGATTTCTTGATTATATGCTAAACAAGGGGTGAATTATTCATGAGTTTTCCAGGAAAGTGGTGGAGAATTTCCAGAACTGAGAGTTCCTTCCCTTTTCAGACTATGTAAGGTAACTTCTGGGCATTGTCATGGTATTTGTAAACTGTCATGGCGCTGGTGGGAGTGTCTTTCAGTATGCTAATGAATTATAATTTGCGTATAATGAGCAGCGAGCACGTTTAGAGGTCACTTTCATCACCATCTTGGTTTTGGTGGGGTTTGGCTGGCTTCTTTATTACATCCTGTTTTATCAGCAGGGTCTTTATGATTTGTATCTTGTGATACCAGTCCTGCCAACCTCCTCTCCCACCCTGTGACTAAGAATGCCTACCCTCCTGGGAATGCAGCCCAGCAGATCTCAGTCTTATTTTACCCAGCCCCTATTCAAGATGGAGTCACTCTTGTTCAAATGCCTCTGACGATAAAACCCAGGTTTTGAAGTCAGACAGACCCAGGGTCAGATGCTGACTCACTACTGTGTGACTTGGGGCAATATTTCTAAATCTAACCTCTGTGAACCTCAGTATCTTCATCTGTAAAATGGAAATAAAACACCTTGCAGTAAGGGTTAGTGATAACATTTATAAATCACATAGCAGAGGTCAGTCATATGCTCTAAATAAACAATAACAT
Organism: Saimiri boliviensis; assembly: GCF_048565385.1. Lineage (NCBI taxonomy): Eukaryota > Metazoa > Chordata > Mammalia > Primates > Cebidae > Saimiri > Saimiri boliviensis. The sequence goes on from NC_133459.1 coordinate 22,837,557, forward strand.
GATGATGATGATGAATATTTTGTGGCTGATTTGGTGGGAAGCAAAAAAACAGACCAACATTTTTTGTTTTTGTTTTTTTGAGTCAGAGTCTTGCTCTGTTGCCCATGCCCAGGCTGGAGTGCAGTGGCATCACCTTGGCTCACCATAGCCTCTGCCTCCCAGGCTCAAGTGATTCTCTGGCCTCAGCCTCCCCAGTAGCTGGGATTACGGGCATGTGCCACCACATCCAGCTAATTTTTGCATTTTTTAGTAAAGATGGAGTTTCACCATATTTATCAGGCTAGTCTTGAATTCCTGACCTCAGATGATCCACCTACCTCAGCCTCCGAAAGTCCTGGGATTACAGCATGAGCCACCACACCAGTCCAGACCAACATTTTTATGTACTGCTTAGGGAGGATTACTCTCTCTGCCCCTTAAGATGGAAAAAAATGGCTTTTCCAGCTGGTTCAGTGGCTCACACCTATAATCCCAGCACTTTGGGAGGCCAAGGCAGGTAGATCATGAGGTCAAGAGATCGAGACCGTCTTGGTCAACATGGTGAAACCCCGTCTCTACTAAAATTACAAAAATTAGCTGGACATGGTGGCACACACCTGTAGTCCCAGCTACTCAGGAGGCTGAGGCAGGAGAATTGCTTGAACCCAGGAGGCGGAGGTTGCGATGAGCCGAGATCGCACCATTGCACTCCAGCCTGGGTAACAAGAGTGAAACTCTGTCTCAAAAAATAAATAAATAAGTAAATAAATAAATGGCTTTTCCATGATGGGTTTATATTTCCTCACAATATAGAAACATTGAGGGTACCCATGAGGAAAATAATAACTTTGGTTGAAATCTAAACAAAGAATCACCAAGTTTTACAGACGAGAAGTAAAACCTTGAGAAATCTTCCAAAGGTTGCTTCTAGGAAGAGTTTCTGATTTCAAAATGCCATTCCATAACCAGTCATATTAAAAGAGCTCCAAAGGACGTTTTACTTTGTTTTTCTTTTCTTTTCTTTATCTTTTTCTTCTTCTTTTTTCCCCCCCTTTTTTTTTTTTGAGACAGTTTCTTGCTCTGTCACCCAGGCTGGAGTGCAACCCTGCGATCACAGTTCACTGCAGTCTTGACCTCCCGGGCCCAAGTGATCCCCGCACCTCAGCCTCTTCAGTAGCTGGGACCACACAGGCACGCACCACCATGCCCAGCTAATTTATTTTTTGTAGAGATGGCCTCTCGCTATGTTGCTCAGGCTGGTCTCAAACTCCTGGCCTCAAGCAATCCTCCTGCCTCAGCCTCCCAAAGCACTGGGATTACAGACATGAGCCACCATGCCTGGCCTGCTTTGTTTCTCAAGCAATCTGCAAGCCTGACTTACAGTCACCTCTCCATTGCTGTTAGTGGTTTCTGATAATATTGCCCTATTTCCTACCGCATTCCATGGCATAGCACAATCTGGATGTTTTCTGTTCCAGTCACCATAGATTTAATTGTTAAATTTTGTAATGAATTTGATATTTGTACCTCACCATTTTTAAAACATTTTCACATTCAGTATCTCCTTTGGATCTTCATAGGAGATCTGAAGCAACCAGCTGAGTTTGCCAAGTAACCCAGGAGGTCAGTCAGGCATATATTATTACTATTTTATAGATAAAACCACAGTTGTCAAGTGCAATAGGAAGCCAAGAATGTACCAGATGAAGGCATGAGGGAAAAGAAGAAGGCAACGTGGACCTCAGAGAACAGGTGGGCACCTGAGGATGGACATGGGAGCAATGGTGCTCCCTGCATGAAGGGAAAGAGACACAGGAAGACGAAGCCACGTTTAAGACACCATTGACTCAGAAAGCGCTCATCTTAGAGAAAGCAGGTAGCTTTGAGGCAAAACCTGTCTGGAGCATATGGAGAAAGTTCATGGAGTAGACGAAACATGCGCAGGAAGGGGAGGTTTTAGTATATATCTTAAGAGACTATATAAACAAGAAATAGGCACAGATAGTAGAAATTTAAATAATAAATTAAGCAAAGCAGGCACAGGGGCATGTGCCATAATCCCTTGAGTCTAGGAGTTCGAGTATAGCCTGGGCAACATAGCAAGACTCCATCTCTTAAAAAAAAAAAACAAAAAAAAAACCTGGCCAGGCACAGTGGTTCATGCCTGTAATTCCAGGACTTTGGGAGGCTGAGGTGGGTGAATCACAAAATCAGGAGTTTGAGAGCAGCCTGTCCAACATAGTGAAACCCTGTCTCTACTAAAAATACAAAAATTAGCCAGGCATGGTGACACACGTCTGTAGTTCCAACTACTTGGGAGGCTGAGGCAAGAGAATCGCTTGAACCCAGGAGGCAGAGGCTGTGGTGAGCTGAGATTGTGCCACTGCACTCCAGCCTGGGCAACAGAGTGAGACTCTGTCCCCTCCAAAAAAAACCCCACAAAAACCTGACAGCTTAATTATCTATTTTATATATACCATATTACATTATATTACATATATCATATTATATAAAATATATAACACCATAATCTAATATCATGATACATAACTATATGCTCTATTATGTATAATAGATTAACTGTGTGTATATATACACACATGCATCTATGTATATATATGTAAATAAATAAAACTATTTTAGTTCATTTGGACTGTTATAACAAAATACTATAAATTGGGTGGCTTATAAACAACAGAAATGTGTTTCTCACAAAATACCATAAATTGGGTGGCTTATAAACAACAGAAATGTGTTTCTCACAGTTCTGGAGGCTGGGGAATTCCGAGATCAAGACACCAATAGATTCAGTGATTGGTGAGCACCCATTGCCTGGTTCATAGTTGGTGTCTTCTGTGTCTTCACATGGTAGAAGAACTCTGGTCTCTTTAGCCCTTCATAAGGCCACTAGTCCCATCATGAGGTTCCACCCTCATGGCCTAGTCACCTCCCAAAGGGCCCCACCTCCTAATACCAACATATTAAGGATTTGTTTTCAATATACGAATTTGAAGGGAAAATCTAAATAATAAATTAAGCAAGCACAGGCACAGGGCATGTTCCTATAGTCCCAGTTACTTGGGAAGCTGAGACAGGAGGATCACTTGAACCCAGGAGTTCAAGTACAGTCTGGACAACATAGCAAGACCCCATTTCTCTAAAAAAAAAAAAATAGGATTCATTTTCAATATATGAATTTGAAGGGGACATAAACATTCAGACCATAACAAAAACTGTACCATAAAAAATAGCATTACATGTGATTTTTAAAGAATATATTAAACATCCCTAAAAGTCGTCAAGTATCAGATCACGAGGAAATTTGCAACAAATTACAAAAAAGCAGAAATCCGGTATGCCACATCCATTGACCACGATTTCATAAAATTAAAAAATTACCATAAAAGGATAGAAAAACAATCTAACCACTGGGAAATACAAAACTACTCTTCAAATATCTCTTAAAGAGGGAAACAAACCTGTTTCTGGAAAGCCTGGTTTGGGGAAATGAGCATGAGTGCTCCCTATTGAGACCTGGGATCTGGCCACAGCAGGATCCAGAGGGAAATGCATAGTAGCGTTAAATGCATGTATCAAAAAACAAAAAGGACTGGCTGGGTATAGCAGCTCATGACTAAAATCCCAGGACTTTGGGAGGCCAAGGCACAAGGATCACTTGAGGCCAAGAGTTCGAGGTTGCAGTAAGTTATAATCATACCACTGTACTCCAGCCTGGGCCTGAGCAACGGAGAGAGACCCTGTCTCTAAAACAAAACAAAACAAAGAGGCCGGGAGCGATGGCTCACGCCTGTAACCCCAGCACTGGGATTACAAGTGGCTTATAAACAACAGAAATGTATTTCTCACAGTTCTGGAGGCTGGGAAGGTCCAAGATCAAGTCACCAATAGATTCAGTGATTGGTGAGCACCCACTTCCTGGTTCATAGTTGGTGTCTTCTGTGTCTTCACCTGCCAAGGCAGGTGGATCACCTGAGGTCAGGAGTTCAAGACTAGCCTGACCAACATGAAGAAACCCTGTCTCTACTAAAAATACAAAATTAGGCGGGTATCATGGCGCCTGCCTGTAATCCCAGCTACTTGGGAGGCTGAGGCAGGAGAATTGCTTGAACCCAGGAGGTGGAAGTTGTGATGAGCTGAGATCGCGCCATTGCATTCCAGCCTGGGCGACAAGAGTGAAACTCCATCTCAAAAAAAAAAAAAAAAAAAAAAGAACTCAGTCTAAATAATTAACACATTCCACTCAAGAAGCTAGGAAAGGCCGGGTGCAGTGGCTCACGCCTGTAATCCCAGCACTTTGGGAGGCCGAGGCGGGTGGATCACGAGGTCAAGAGATCGAGACCATCCTGGTCAACATGGTGAAACCCCGTCTCTACTAAAAATACAAAAAATTAGCTGGGCATGGTGGTGCGTGCCTGTAATCCCAGCTACTCAGGAGGCTGAGGCAGGAGAATTGCCTGAACCCAGGAGGTGGAGGTTGCGGTGAGCCGAGATCGCTCCAGTCTGGGTAACAAGAGCGAAACTCCGTCTCAAAAAAAAAAAAAAAAAAGAAGCTAGGAAAAAGAAAAATGAACCAGGGCTTCACAAATTCTGCACAGACTTCTGACAAAGGAGATTTGGAAGGGAATGGGTTTTTAGGCAGAAGAAACAAAAGTCTAAATATAGAAAAGTATTCAACCTTTTGGGGAACAAGTACAGTTTGGTGGAAGAATGGGCATAAATATGTGCACAGCAGGAGACGATGCTGGAAGGACGGACTCATACCAAACAAGGTGGGGCCTGAATCGGACCTGAGCGTGCACTTGGTCCTGACAGTCGTGGCATACACGGAGGTTGAAAAGCAATCCCATCAGCTGTAAGTTACATGATTTGGAATTACTCTGATTTTGTGCCAGGGCCTCTGAATTGAATCATTATAAATTTGACTGTGCTTTGCATTTGACAAATAGCAAAAGGAAAGGCACAGTCCTGAAAATAATTGTTAGTGTATTTCCTGTTTATGACCAGTGTTATGTTTGGGGCACTGCCACCAACTTCTCAAAGCTGGCTGCTTCTCTGGGATCCCAGCAGCTGTCCCCTCACAAGGCCACTTATTTGCAATCAGCCCCTTACTCTGTAAAATTATTTTTCTCTGCAATAGGCTCTGGTTCCACTGGCCATAGGCTTTCACACCTGATCCATGTAGGAAAGAGGCAGCTGGAAGTTCACATCTTGACTCCTCCTAGCTCCCATGGTGACTGTGAGCAAGCCCCTTCCTTTCTCTGAAGAAGGACCCTTTCCCATCTGTGAAGCCAGAAAGGCAGAAATGACCAAGTCTGAGAAGACCCCCTAGAAGGACGGCGGACCCTCCTGAAACTCAGACTGCCCGTATTTTCCGGGGATTCTGGAGTTGGGGTGAGGAAGCAGGCTGGAGAATTTGTGTGTTTAAAATCTGGAATAAATTGGGATTTGCAGTTAAATTGCTGTGCTTAAAGACTCACCTCCAGCCGGGCATGGTGGCTCCCGCCTGTAATCCCAGCACTTTGGGAGGCCGAGGCAGGTAGATTGCCAGATCAATAGATTGAGACCATCCTGGCCAACATGGTGAAATCCTGCCTCTACTAAAAAAAAAAAAAATACAAAAATTCGTTGGATGTGGTGGCCCACGCCTGTAGTCTCAGTTACTGGGGAGGTTGAAGCAGGAGAATCACTTGAAACCGGGAGGTGGAGGTTGCAGTGAGCCGAGATCTTGCCACTGCACTCCAGCCTGGTGACAGAGCAAGACTCTGTCTTAAAAAAAAAAAAAAAAAAAAAAAAAAACTTAAAAAAAAAGACTCGCCTCCACATGACATCTTGGTGAATCATTTTATATGTCAAACAAGAGTAATGATCCTGTTTTGAAGACTGCTTGTAAGAATAAGTGACACAAGAAGTGAGAAAACACTTGGCTTTCAGATAACAGAGACATCCCAGCCCGCAGGAAGGTGGGGGGAGGGTACAATGCCATGACACCCTGGCAGGAGCTTCCAGCACTGAGGGGAATAATGTGCTGAGTGGCACACAGTGACACATTCAGCTGGGAGTGGGAAGACTTCAGGTGTAGGTGCCAAAAGCCCTGGGTGCCCACCCTGGAGCAAGTCACTCCCCTTCTCTGATCTTGGGCTCCTCAGTGGCTCCTAAAGCTGGTCACACATTAGCATCCCCTGGGCACCTCATAAAAATCCATGACTGGTCTGGCCCCACTGCAGAGCCCCCAGCTCTATGGCTGTAAAGTGTAACCTTAGCAGGAGTTTTCCAAAGCCTCCAAGGGATTCTGAGGGACACCAGGACTGAGACACCCAGGGCTGAGGGATGTCCAAGTTCACCCAAACTGGCTTCTCACTCCTTAGACCACCACATTTTCTGGGCCTTTAGAATGACTGTAAATGCTTTCATTTAACAAAATGTCCATCTATAATACTATAGTTATTCTTGATATTTGCATAAAAGTGTGTGCAAATATCAAGAGGAATTACTCTTTGTGTGTGTGCATGTGTGTGTGTTGTTGTTGTTGTTTTTGAGACAGTCTCGCTCTGTTACCCAGGCTGGAAGGCAATGGCACAAAACCTGCTCACTACAACCTCTGCCTCTCAAGTTCAAGCAATTCTCCTGCCTCAGCCTCCCGAGTAGCTGGGATGGCAGGCACCTGCCCCCACGCCTGGCTAATTTTTGTATTTTTAGTAGAGACGGGGTTTTAGTATGTTGCCTAGGCTGATCTTAAACTCCTGGGCTCAAGTGATCTTCCAGCCTTGGCCCCACAAAGTGCTGAGATTACAAGTGTGAGCCGTCACGCCTGGCCTATTCTTTGAAAGTAAGGTTATAAACTCATTCATACTCCACACCTTTTAGGGTGGGCAGTAGGCCGATATCACCATCCCAGCTTCCCTTTATTTTTCTCCAGAGCACTTCCTACTCTCCAACATGCCGTATCATTGGCTTGCTTATATATTTATTGGAGACAGGGTCTTACTCTGTCACGCAGGCTGGAGAGCAGTGGCACAATCACAGGTCACTGTTCCCTTAAATTCCCAGGCTCCAGGCTCAGGTGATCCTCCCACCTCAGCCTCCCGAGCAGTTGGGACTACAGGCGTGTGTCACTACATCAGGCTAATTTTTGCTTATTTTGTAGAGGCGAGGTCTCTCCATGTTGCCCAGGCTGGTCTTGAACTCCTGGACTCAAATGATCCACCCTCCTCAGCCTCCCAGAGTGCTAGGATTACAGGTATGAGCTACCATGCCCAGACTGCCTTCTTCAATTTTGTTGTTTTTCTCCCATCAGAATGCATGCTCCATCAGAGCAGGGATTATCATCTTTTATTCATCACTGGCACATCGCAGTTTCTTGGTAAATATTCACTGAACGAATGAGTTATAGAAGAGGAACTCATGCCCAGAGAGGTTAAGAGATCTGCCTGAAGTCACAGCACAAGTAGATGGCATAGCCATTGGATTGCATCTTTCCTCGCTGTGTTTTCTCTGCTCTTGCTCTGGAATTCCTAGAGTGACTGGACTGTGATTTTTAGCAGAGATGGGGTTTCACTGCTGAGGACTCAGCAGCTGAGAGAGCTGTGAATGGGCTGACTGCCACCAGGAGAGCACAGGCTCCTTGTCGAGGTGGGGAGGAGTGGCTTCTGCTGATGGCAGAAGGACTTAAATAAATTAATTTACAGCTTCCTGTTTTCATTCTGGGAATAGAAGTTTTTCCCTTGTAATTGCCAACAAACGGTTTGTGCTAACGCACATTTAAAAAAGCGTAGCACAAAAAATGAGGAAGCTGTCAGGTAATTATGTGGGCTAGCTGTTTAAAGGTACACTCACGATTATCAGCCTTACCATGGCACTGGGTGAGGCCTCAGAGACTAAGCCATCCAACCTGTCATTTCACAGATGAGAACACAGAGGCGCGGGGAGATCAGGTGGCTTGCAGCGAGATCAGTCCTTGTCAGTCTTTTGTCTCCTCATCCTCTATGGCCAAATGCTCCTAGAGGTCAGAGGGGAATCAGCCCGCATTCAGGACAGTGGCGCATGGGAAGAGGCACTGGCCCTCTTCTGGACTTCACGTCCACCCAGCGCATGTCCATCTGGGGAACGGCCACGTGACACACTGCACTGTGTGCCCTCTAGGTAATTTAGAACCTTGGCCTGTGTCTGTGGCTTTGCTGCTCCCTCCACCCCCTTAGTTGAGAGACAGGGAATTGTTTCAAAATCAATTGGTCTAGGAATCTTTGTCCTCCCGTCCTCCCTCCCTCCCTCCCTCCCTTCCTCTCTCTTTCTCTCTCTCTCTCTCTCTCTCTCTCTGTACTAGGTTAAACAATGTGGACTTGGGGTTCTCTGGACCCATGATTCTCTGTGCTTCGTCTCCTCCCCTGAGATTGCATTCTAATCCCACATGACATTTGGTTGGTTTCCCCAGCAACCATCTCAAAGCCATAAACAGCAGACTAAGGCTTTGAGGGGAGACATGAAAGACTGGAGAACCCCGGCCGGGAGAGGAAAACACAGCCGCCCCAAGGCTAGTTTGTAGTTATACCTTCTGCTAATAAGAAAGGGAAGGATAACTGGTTGCATCTGAGCATTTTCCACGTGGAAGCAGCTGGTTTTTTGTGATTGTAAAATCCCCAGCACCTGAGACTCCATATGGTACCGTCTGAAACAGAAGTGGTTTGTTGGGTTATTGCTTTTTTTCGAGACAGAGTCTTACTCTGTCACAGGCTGGAGTGCAGCAGCTCAGTCTTGGCTCACTGCAACCTCCACCTCCTGGGTTTAAGTGATTCTCCTGCCACAGCTCCTCGAGTAGCTGGGATCACAGGTGCATGCCACCACACCTAGCTAATTTTTTTTTTGCATTTTTAGTAGAGACAGGGTTTTGCTGTGCTGGCCAGACTGGTCTCAAACTCCTGATCTCAGGTGATATTCCCGCCTCGGCCTCCCAAAGTGCTGGATGTTGGGTAATTTTACAAGCAATTTTCATTGACTTATAAAACTGATTTATATATACGTCATCTTTATTTAAAAAATGGAAAATCACCACACTTTTTTTTACATTCCATTAAATTTGTTTCAAAACCTTTTTCTTTGCCTTTTTCCTATTGTTGGAGAAAGGCTCTGGCTCTGTCCCCCCAGGCTGGAGTGCAGTGGTGCAATCTCAGCTCACTGTGTCCTCTACCTCCCAGGTCCAAGTGACCCTCCTGCCTCAGCCTCTTAAGCAGCTGGGACTATAGGCATGGCCGGCTAATTTTTAAAATTTGTTTTGTAGGCCGGGCGCGGTGGCTCAAGCCTGTAATCCCAGCACTTTGGGAGGCCGAGGCGGGTGGATCACGAGGTCAAGAGATCGAGACCATCCTGGTCAACATGGTGAAACCCCGTCTCTACTAAAAATACTAAAAATTAGCTGGGCATGGTGGCGTGTGCCTGTAATCCCAACTACTCAGGAGGCTGAGGCAGGAGAATTGCCTGAACCCAGGAGGCGGAGGTTGCGGTGAGCTGAGAGCGCGCCATTGCATTCCAGCCTGGGCAACAAGAGCGAAACTCCATCTCAAAAAAAAAAAAAAAATTTGTTTTGTAGAGACAGGACCTTGCCATGTTGCTCAGGTTCATCTCGAACTCCTGGATTCAAGTAATCTTCCTGCCTCAGCCTCTCAAAGTTCTGGAATTACAGGCATGCACCACCGCCCCTAGCCTGTTGTTTTTCTTAGTGGCAAGGGGGAACCGTCCATGGCTTCCCCAGTCCTTGGACTAAAATCCTTACTCTGACCTGAAGACCTCCCATCTGATCTCTGCCTGCCTCTGACCTCATTCTGCCCACTCTCCCGGAAACCATTCCTGGCGTTGGTGGCCATACTGGTCCTAGGATCTTTGCACAAACCAACCTTCTGCTTCCCCCACCCTGTCCCACCCTGCCCTCTTCTAGAATGCTCCCCAGCCCCAGCTCCAGCCCCTTCTCCCCTGCCTTTTGTCCTTTGGGTCTCAGCTCCCGTGTCCTCCACTGACAGATGGGTTTTTACCTTCTTCTCCATTTCTGAGGGAGCCCCTGACCTCCCACCCATAATAATCAATGACACCATATCATTCTTTACGTTAGAACTTGTCAGACAGTCTTATTATCTTGTTATCATCTTTTGCGCTTGGGTCATCTGTCCCCCCAACCCCAGCCCTACTAAAAGGTGAGGTCTACAGGGCAGGGAGGGGACGCCACTGACTCTGCCCCACCTTGCAAAGTGCCCGGCCTGTAGTGAACACTCCGTAGCACGGAATGAGTGAATGCACTGAGCGTTGAAGGGCCTTTTCAGGCTTCTGTCTCCTGGGCTTGGCTGGTGTGGCTGCCCCTGGTTATGGGAGGGCTGGTGAAGCAAGAGCTCCCTTCCCGAACCCCTAACTGTGGGTGTGCACAAACTCATTCCGCCATGGCAGGCGTCCTGTGGCTTAGCCAGCCTGGATTAAGGGACAAAGCAGAAGGTGGGCTTGAGCCATGGTAACAGAAGGCTGAAGATCACCAAACCCCACAGAGAAGGATCTACCTGAGACCCCAAGACCCCCGCTTCCCAATTCCCGCCACTTGGCATAATCATTCTCCCATTTGCCTGGCAATTCACGAGCGTGATCTCATTTCTAATCCTTACCACAACTATACCGAAGTACATTCTATTCATTTTACAGAAAGAAACAGTCTCCGAGAGTTTTAAAAACTGCTCCCATCTTGCAAGTAGTAAGCAGTGGAGCCAGGATTTGAACCTCAGACCATGCACTGGGGGTTCTTGCCTCCACAAACAAACCTGGAAGAGCCTCCTGAAGCATCCTGAAGTGGCCTCCAGTGCAGTTTACCATGGAACTCAGGCCTCAGGGCCAGAGCAGGCTCCCTCTGGGCTCCTCTGCCCCCATTGTGGCCTCTCCCTGTAACCAGGTCCGCCTCGCCTCCAGTGGGAAGCTCTTGAAGCCACAGATTGGTGCCATGCTTCTTAAAGACCCTACTCAGGTGTCTCAAGTCTTTGGTGAGAAGGTTGAATTACAGAATTATACTCTCAATCAATATTTGTTAATAAATACCACCTTGCAGCTGGGCATGGTGGTTCATGCTTGTAATTCCAGTACTTTGGGAGGCTGAGGTGGGAGGATCGCTAGACCCTAGGAATTAGAGGCTGCAGTGAGCCGAGATCATGCCACTGCACTCCAGCTGGGGCAAGAGAGCAAGACCCTGTCTCCATAAAATAAAGTAGGTTGGGAGCAGTGGCTCCTGCCTGTGATCCCAGCACTTTGGGAGGCCAAGGCTGGCAGATCACTTGAGGTCAAGAGTTCAAGATTGGCCTGGTGAAACCCATCCCTACCAAAAAAAAAAAAAAAAAAAAAAAAAAAGCCGGTTTGGTGGCATGTGCCTGTAATCTCAGCTACTTGGGAGGCTAAGGCAGGAGAACTGCCTGAACCAGGAGGTGGAGGTTGTAGTGAGCCGAGATTGCGCCACTGCACTCCAGCCCGGGCGACAGAGTGAGACCCTCTCTCAAAAATAAATAAATAACTACTACCTTGGAGTTTCCTATAAAAATACATTTTTTTCCCTATACAAATCTCAGTTCTTAGTCAGCTGGGGAGAGTTTGAAAGCATCTTACCGGCACCAAGCCGCAAGGTCGTCGGCCCAGATCCAATCACTTTCTGGAAATCATTTGAAAACAGAACCGGGAAACCTGCCTTTTACTCCTGATTCTGTCACTAAGCTGCTGTAAGACTTCGCGCTCACCTCTGCTTCCTGGGCCCCAGCTTCCCTGTTTCTGAAAGGAGAGACCCTCTCTCGAGGTCTCTTCTCGCTTTCCATAATGTTGATTACCTGCTGCCTGCTAGGGATACCGCCCTGGGCTCAGCCTGGGGAGGAAGGAGCCTTTGATCCTACAGGGGCCGAGTTTTTGACACTTGCCGGCTGCCAAGCCTCCGTTTCCTCCGGGTCTAACGTTCTGAGCTTGTCAAATCCCCACCTGCACCCCGCAAATCCTTCCATCAGACTAGCGCCATGCTCCTTTAAAAGACCCTACTCAGAGTGCCTGGAGTTCCTCTCGGCTTTGCGAGGCCCCTTCCCTCTCTCCTGGAAGCCTCCGGCTGGACTTCTCCACTGGACGGAGTGCCCGGGAGTGCCAGAAAGGACCCAGGCACGGGGACACCACGGGGAGGCGCCGCCACTCCAGTGTGCGGGACCCTGGCGCCCCCGGCGCCGCCCCCGGGCTCCCCGGGATCACCTGCGCGGGGCGGGGCCGGGGGCGGGACCCCCGGGCGGGGGCGGGATCCGCAGGCTGGCAGTGCCCGGCGGCGGCGGGGACCCAGGCAGGGAGCGCGGCGGGGCCGGCAGGAGGCCGACCGGGGCTCGACAGAGCAGGTAGGAGGCGCCTGGCCGCCGGGGCGCCCCGGGCTACGGGGAGCGAGGAGCGGCCCGGCCCAGGTGCGGTGGCTTCCTGTCCACCTGCCGGCCGCGCTGGGCGAAGGAGGGCCCGGGGGTGGGGACCAGGGGTCCCCCGTCTCGCCCCACCTCTGTTGGAGGAAGTGCCTGAGGTCTGCGCGGGAGGGCGTTGGTCCGGGGTGGTGGGAGGGAGGCCGACCCTCTCCAGTGCGTTTTGGAGACGAGGTGGTTTCCTTGTCCCCTCCCCACCCAAACCTCTGGCGAGGGGTCGAGGTTCGCTGGAAGAAAAGGGAGTCGACCTTGACCCAGGCTGGAGGTAAAGGGAGCTTTTACTCACTTGGAGCCTTGACCGCCTCTTCTGTTAGATGGACACCTTGATGGGTCGGCCCTATGCAGAGGCCCCTTCTGAAGATCTGAGATCCCGGGAGTTGAAAACCCATGGCAGAGAAAACCCAGGGTACTAGTTCAGAGCAGCAAATTCAGCTGCATGTTTGGAGGGGCTCGAGGGTCGCTCATCCAACAGCGCTTCCGGGGAAGAATACAGAGGGGATACAGACACGCCTCCAGTTCTCTGGGTGTCTTCGTGGGAGGAGGAGATGGCTGTGTCAAATATGAAGGCTGGTTTAGAGAGACCAAGGAAGGCCTTGAGCCTGAGAGGAAGATTCCGGAAAGCTCCATGGAGGAGGTGGAATCTTAGTGGAGCGGGGAGAGGATATCCCAGTGGTTAGAGCAGTGCTTTGGAGTCCCTGCTTGCCTCAGCCTTGGCTGTCCAACAGTCTTAGACAAGTCCACATTTTTCTCTATGGTTCAGTTTGACGTGCTCCTTAAATGAAACAATTTCTCTGATAGATTAAATCAGATAATTCATAAAGTGTTTAATACAGGGTGGATATCTAGTAGGCACTTAATAAACAGCTATTAATGTCTGTGAGACCGCAGCTCCTTGGGGGCAGGGATGACGCCTATTCGGTTCACCCTTGTATCCCCAGCACCAGCACGGTGGCCGGCATGCAGTAGGTCTCAGTTCATATTTATCTAATGAATGAATGAATGAGTATGAAGTACAATGCTTGGCACAAATAGTTAATTTACAGATGACTGGTTCTGAGAGGTGTGTGTGGATACGGGAGGCAGTGGTCTAAGTGGATGGAACAGTTATAAGCATAAGCCCAGAACAACAGATTATAGGCACCCCCTCTTACGGTGCATGTGTGTATGTGTGTGTGTGCACTTGTGTGTGTGTGCACATGTGTGTGAGTGTGTGCACATGTGCCCGTGTGTGTGCGTGCATGCCTGTGTGTGTGTTGGCGGTGGTAGTAGAAAGTGACAGGCACAGCCGGAGCACCAGGCACGTGACACCCTGGAATCCTGAGCCCCAGCAGCCTGTGGGAGTGGATGTCAATACCTTTCTCATGTCCTCTAAGTAGGGAGAGGGGATGAAGAACAGCCAAGAGATAGCAAAGGACCATGAATGCCTGGCGGGAGGCGGGGAGGAGAAGGGAAGGGGGTTCCCATGACCCATTCATGGCGTGGGGCATTCTTCACCTCGTCCCTGCCGGGCTCTGTGCTGCCTGAAGCCAAGGTGAGCTGCAGGGAGGAAGCATGGGACCTGCCAGCCACCCACGGCGTGTGCAATGAGCTGGGCCTATAGTGAGCTGGGCATATAGTGAGCTGGGCTTGAGGAACTGGCTGGGCTCTGTGGGAATCAGGTGTAGGGGATTCCTATCAACAACTTATCCCCTGGGCCAGTTCCTGGGCTCCATATCACCGTGTGGACTGTGGCCATTCCTGCCTCGAGCCAGGAAGGAGCTGTGCCCTTGAGGTAGAGCCACTCTAAGCACAGCTAGTTTTAGTTTTGTGACATCCTGGCAGGCAGCTTCACTGGGTTTCCATCTCCCTGGGTTGACCAGGAATAGGTGAGAAGCAAAGGTCTAAAGTGGAGGTGGAGCCTGCAGGAGTCCATCAACAGCCGGGAGGCGTGGGACCCCTAAGAGGCCAAGTTCGAGCTTCTCCTTGCAGTACCTTCCACGGTTGCCAGCAACCCTTGTTTAATATCTGTGTTTTGCCCTAAGCTCTAGCAACGCAGGGAGCAGGCCTGCCTTGCTTCTCACTGTGTCCCCACCTCGCACGGCATCTGGCTTACAGGAGGTGCTCAGGGAATCTTCATGGAATGCATCGGTCTAGACTGAGGACGGGGCTCTTGGCTTTGAGGGAGGAGATTCTGATGAAACTGACCATGAGCTTTTTGTTTCGTTGTGCGGTCCCCACCCGTCCCCATCCCCTCTCTCACATTTGGTACCTCCACCCTCTCTCGTACCATCATCAATGCCTTTTCTCAGAGAAGGATCTAGTGCTAGACATTTATACCTGAAGGGGAGGCCTCACACTATGTCACTGTCCTGGGGCTCCCAGCAGAGAAAGTGACGTCCAAGCTGACCCCCATCCTGCTGCTCCTGGGACACGGGGTCATGGTGTGTTAGAGGCGACAGAATCTCTACAGGTAGTGGAACGCACCCTCACTCTCAGGGTTTGCAAACCAGGGTCTGGACACACCATTCAGGGTCACGTAGAGTTGGGGGAGACCATCGTCTCCTAATTCCAAGTGCTTTCGAGACTCAGTAAGCAGTGAAATTCTCTGGGAATTGTAAATGCAGCAGCACTTCCCTTTATTTTTCAGTCTTCCAGTAAATTGGGATGAAATGTTAAAAAGAAAAAGAAAGGTAAAGTGGATTTTAAGTTGCCCAACGAACTCTTTTAATTTCTTAAAAACAACAAACAAAAAAAACCCCCCGCATGTATAATGAAAACAAAGATCCAAAATTATATCTATTCACCTGACTTTTAAAAAGGTATATATTTAATATTGAAGAGAAATGTCCAAAACAGAACTTCCGTAACTTGGACTAACCTGTTGCTGGCCCGAAGTGCCTGTGTTGAGATGTCCACTTTGCATGCTGCTGTCCAGGGGCCTCTGAAGTCAGCCCGGAAGCAGCGGCCAGTTTGTTTCTCTTGGATAACTTCCAAGCTCTGTGCTATTTTTCTTATCGGTTTTCCCATCTCCATCCAGCCAGCCTCCTGAGGCAGTCGTTGGCATCTTGGTCCCTGGAGTCCCACTTTTTGCTTTGGGATCTAGCAGGATGGATTTCTTGCTGGTTACACTGAAATGAATTCATAGTCAGAAGTATAAATGCCAGGTGGGCAGGAGGAGGCAGGAAGAAGGAAGGGGAATGAGCCCCCCAAAAAAGAGCCAGCAGTGAGTTTCTGTGGATTCCTGAGCAGGGCAGGGGTGTAGGTGAAGCCAGAGCCTGAGCTGGACGGTGGGGCTGGACCTTCTCATGTGGTTTGAAATTCCCCAAGGTAGTGGCTGCAGTTTAGCCTAAGGAAGGAACAGAGGGCGTGCCAACCTCTAAGACAGAGAGGCCTGTTCTCCAGCTGGATTCAGGCCTGTTCCGAGGGGCCTCCTGCCTGGGCTGGACACACCTGAACTGCAGGGGCCCTCATGGGGCTGGTACCTGCTTGGGGCCTCTGGGCTTGGAAGGCTTAGCTCCAAGTAATAGTCCTGAGGACGCGAAGAAGAGCAGAGCATTAACCCCTCTACTCTGCCTCAAGCCACATCACCTCCCTGAACCTCAGTTTCTGAATTTAACCAGAGACAATAGTAGCCTCTGCAATCACTTATTAAGAATTTGTTTCCCGGCCAAGCGTAGTGGCTCATACCTGAAATCCCAGCACTTTGGGAGACTGAGGCAGGAGAATTGGTTGAGCCCAGGAGTTTGAGCTCAGCCTAGGAAACATAGGGAGATCCCATCTCTATAAGAAAATTTTAAAAGAATTTGTGACTGGACATGGTGGCTGACACCTGTAATCCCAGCACTTTGGGAGGCCAAGGCAGGTGGACCACCTAAGGTCAGGAGATCGAGACCATCCTGACCAACGCAGCAAAACCCCATCTCTACTAAAAATACAAAAATTACCTGGGCGTGGTGGTGAATGCCTGTAATCCCAGTTACTTACTCAGGAGGCTGAGGTGGGAGAATCGATTGAACTTGGGAGGTGAAGGTTGTAGTGGGCCAAGATCACGCCATTGCACTCCAGCCTGGGCAACAAGAGCGAAATTTCATCTCAAAAAAACAATAAAAGAAAGAAGGAAAAAACACACAAGAATTTGTTTCCCTTTGCCTCTAAAGAAACTTGTATCTGGGGAGCTACCTTTCCGGGCAAACAACTCAGGATTAAAAAATTCCTCCCGCGGTTCTCTCATCATTGATTCATGTACTTGTTCGTTCACTCAGCCCACCTCTTCAGCGCTTGCTAACACCTGCACTGGGAATCCAGAAAGAGCTCTTTTTGCTGCCAGTCTGGTTTCTTGCAGACCGGAACACAGTAGCCTCGCTTTGAAGTTTTGATCTGTTCCTCCACCTGGCGTATTTCCTCAGTCTGTCGTGCAATAAAAAACAAATGTGGGCCTGGAGTGTGCCTCACACCTATAATCCCAGCACTTCAGCAGGCCAGAGCAGGAGGATTACTTGAGCCCAAGAGTTTGAGACCAGTCTGGGTGACATAAGGAGACTCTGTCTCTACAATTAACAAGAACTTTAGCAGGTGTGGTGGTGTGCACCTGTAGTCCCAGCTACTGGGGAAGCTGAGGTGAGAGAATCACATGAGCCCAGGAGGTTGAGGCTGTTATGAGCCATGATGGCACTACTGCACTCCATCCTGAGTGACAGAGCAAGACCCTACCTCGTAGAAAAAAAAATAGCAATTGTGTGACTTTTCCCATCACTGCTGTGCCCAACCCCATGACCCTCCTGGTGGTTTCCTAAGGTTTCAACTTGCAGTTGGTAGAGGAAGATAAATGGTTAACTTGCTTGTTGAGAGCTTCTTAGGTGCCTACATAGTGCTGAATGCAATGGAGCCCTGGCCCTTTAACATCCCCAGAAATGAGTATTATTGTTCCATGGTGCCCTTGGGATGCCTTCTCACTTCCCTGAGCCTGGGGCAATTTTGCCTTCATGGGCCACATGCTCCATAAGAAATATTTAAAATTGTCTGGGCACAGTGGCTCATGCCTGTAATCCCAGCATTTTGGGAGGCCAAGGCGGGCAGATCTCCTGAGGTCAGGAGTTCAAGACCAGCCTGGCCAACATGGTGAAACCCCATCTCTACTAAAAATACAAAAATTAGCCGGGCATGGTGGTGGGCACCTGTAATCCCAGTTACTCAGGAGGCTGAGGTGGGAGAATCACTTGAATGGGGAAGGCGGAGGTTGCAGTGAGCTGAGATCCCACCATTGCACTCCAGCCAGGGTGAAAAGAGTGAAACTGTTTCAAAAAAATAAAAAGAAATATTTGCAATTATATTTATGACTGCATGGGTATATCAAAACATCTTCTTTAACCTGAAAGTCACTTTTTCCTCTGGATTTTAAAAGAAATGAAAACATTTTTTGTGGGACCCTAAAAGTACTCTGGGCATCATGCCACCTGCACCTAATGGAGACATGGGTCCTCCAGCCAACAAGCAAAAGGACAAAACTCCCGCCAGGCCCATCGCTGTGGAAGCTCTAACCTCACAGTACTGCCCTGAGCAAGAAAGAAGGAAGGGAGGGATGAAGAAGAACTGGAGAAGGGGACCAGTTATCTAAAATCTTAACACTTTTAGTGGTATTAATAGTTCTTCCTGGAAAGTGAAGCTTGGTTTGTTGGTTAGTTTGTTTCTTTGTCTGACTGCTTTTTACTTAAACTTTTTAAGAGCCACACCTACTCAATCCTCTTTCTTTGAGTGTTCTATCTCCCAAGGGTAAATGGTTTGCCCAGAGGATGAAAAGCCAATTTATTTATTTATTTATTTATTTATTTATTTGAAACAGAGTCTTGCTCTGTCACCCAAGCTGGAGTGCAGTGGCACTATCTCAGCTCACTGCAACATCTGCTTCCCAGATTCAAGCGATTCTCCTTCCTCAGCCTCCTGAGTAGCTGAGATTACAGGTGTGTGCCACCACGTGGCTAATTTTTGTATTTTTAGTAGAGACAGGGTTTCACTACATTGATCAGGCTGGTCTCGAACTCCTGACCTCATGATCTGCCCGTCTTGGCCTCTCAAAGTGCTGGGACTACAGGCATGAGCCACCACATGCAGCCCCATTTATCTTTTTTCTAAGCAGCTCCAAGTTCCTACCTAATCCCCAGTAACAGCATCATTAGTCACAATAATAACAATAATTAACATTTTTGAGAGCTTTCAGCATGCCAGGCTTTCTACGAATCACTTCCCAGCCTTGTCTCCTGAAAGCCCCAGGAACCCTATAAATGAGTGTCATCTCCATCTTGCAGATGAAGAAACTGAGGCTTGGAAAGATGAAGTGAGTTGCCCAGCTGGCAGTGCCAAGATGGATCCATGTCTGTTAGTTTGTTGCAGAGTGTAACCTCTCTGAGGGTGAGGACTGCCCTGCTTCCCACCATCTCCCTATCACCCGACACAATGCCTGCCACACACCAGCTCTCCATGTGAAATGAATGAATGTTGGACAGACCCCAGAGCCTGAACTCTTACCCTTTCCACTGTCCTGCCCTGCAGGGAAGCTTATCTGCTTTATTTCCCCTGCTTTTTGTCTTGAAACAAACACTGCCTGTCACTTGAGTGCAGATATTGGCAGCTACAGCCTGGGTGGGCTGGGACAGCTCAAAGCCCTGCTGGAGTGAGGAATTATAAAAGCAGGCAAGGGATCAGGCATTGATTCTCCCACTAATACTCCTACAGTCCCATCCCCACCCCCAGCTAGGGAATCTCCCAAGCAGAGTTTATCTCCTGCTGAGCCTGCTTCTCTCTGGGAACTAACTTAAAAATGAAGCTGGCAGAGTGCCAGGCAGAAACGCCAAGGATGTTCGCATGGCTTCCTGCCCTGGGGCTCATCCCTTCCCTCTCCTTATGCCCTTTCTCCAAGGCACATTACCAGACAGAGAGCTGGCATCCCCTGGGGACCATGAACTCACCTCCCAAACAATGAGACACTTGAGAAGTGCAGCTACTACCAAAGAAAGAGAAATCAACCACATACGCCCTTGAAGCAGACGGACCAAGATTTTAAAGTAAAGCGTGATGATACTTCAGGAGATAAGGGAAGAAATTCATGAAATAATGCAAGAACAAGAAGTCACAGGTGCTTCCCTTTCTCAGCATCACTGAAGTAACAGTGGCCAAAATGAAATTCAGTGACTTCTGAAAGTCAAGAAATCTTTGTGACTCTCACAAGAACTATAAGCGGTATTTCTATTTTTTAATTTTTTTATTATTTATTTATTTTTTGGAGACGGAGTCTCGCTCCATCGCCCAGGCTGGAGTGCAGTGGCACAATCTTGTCTCACTGCAACCTCTGCCTCCTGGGTTCAAGCAGTTCTCCTGCCTCAGCCTCCCGAGTAGCTGGGACTACAGGCACACGCCACTATATGTGGCCAATTTTTGTATTTTTAGTAGAGATGGGGTTTCACCATATTAGTCAGACTGGTCTTGAACTCCTGACCACAGGTGATCCACCTGCCTTGGCCTTTCAAAATGCTGGGATTATAGGTGTGAGCCACAGCACCTGGTCCATAAGCAGTATTTTAATGTACTTTCCCATATTTACAGGAAGATTATGTCTTCTCCTCTTTCCAAAGAGCTGAGACAGAAATATAACGTTCGATCCATGCCCATCTGAAAGGAGGAAGAATCTCAGTTTGCACACGGACACTATAGAAGTCGGCAGATTAGCAAAGTGATCCAAGTTTATGGGAAGAAATCTGTTATCTACATTGGACATGTGCAGGGGTAGAAGGCTGGCCATTTGCCCTAGCAGGGTGCTTAACCCTGAACAAAGACTACAGAAAGATCCCTGAGCAGAAAGCTAAATCTCACCAAGTGGGAACGGAAAGGGGCAAATATAAGGAAAACATATTTGAGAAGATGTAGGAATAAAGTAATCTTACATACAGCTTTCATTAAAAAAAAAAAACTGCAATGAACAGAAAAAAAAAAAAAAAAAAAGGAGAACCAAGCCAAAACATTTAGGTATGAAAAATTTAAGATTTAAAATAAAAGACATAATAGATGGCCTGAATATCAGGATGGATACAACTGAAGAATTTGCAAGTACATAGGATGATCAGATTGATAATTATCCCCAAAAGCAACAGGCAATGGAACACAGACAACAAATAGAAAAGAAAAGCTGAGAGAGACCAGGCACGCTGGCTCACGCCTGTAATCCCAGCACTTGGGAGGCTGAGGCATATGGATCATTTGAGGTCAGGTGTTCAAGACCAGCCTGGCAAACATGGTGAAACCCCATCTCTACTAAAAATACAAAAATTAGCCAGGTGTGATGACAGGCACCTGTAACGCCAGCTACTTGGGAGGCTGAGGCAGGAGAATCACTTGAACCTGGGAGGTGGAGGTTGCAGTGACCTGAAATCATGCTACTGCACTGCAGCCTGGGCAACAGAGTGAGATGCTCTCTCAAGGAAAAAAAAAAAAAAAAAAAAAAAAGCTGAGAGAGATGGAGAGTGCAGATGGGTAAATAAATTCACACATAGGTATTATGGCAAAAATAAGAATATGAAAGACCAGGAAGAAGAGCAGGGAGAAATAACAGATGATGTACAAAGGAACAAGAATCAGGCTGGCATCATACTTCTCAACAGCAATACCAGATAAAGGAAGTCAAAGAAGTGATGTCATTAATAATTTTTAAAAAAGAACTCTTTCAATCCAGAATTTTAAAGCCAGCCAATTTTTCATTCAAATATGAGGTCATAATAAAAATATGCTTAGGCAAATAAAGCCTCAGAAGGTGGAATACACAAAGACCCACAATGAAAATACTCTTGCAGGAAATAAATAATAAAAGAAATGTTCAGGAGATGCTGCAAGAGCTGGGGAAGTCAGGCTTCAGTGCGAGAAATAGAAACAGTACTGGGCATTTTAGGCAGAAGTGGATTTTGTACACCTAGTTTTGTTTTGTTTGTTTTGTTTTTACTATTGGAAATGCTAGAGGCTCCCAAAATGCTGCAGAACCGGCCAGACTGGGGAGCTATAGCATCTACCATAACCGGTAAAGTGGAGGAACCTCAAGGCTGCTCTGGAGATTGAAGCTGAACTTCACAGGGAACTGTTGAATTCAAGGACATATACATCCTGGATCCAGGGACCTGGAAACTGATACACTGTAACTACCCAGATATTGGAACCCAGAGTCTGGGTACCAGTGTCGTCACTGCAACACTCGTTCATCTTTTCAACAAGGAGAGAGTGAGCCCTGGGGGCTTGGACAGTTTGGGAGGTGACACTGTCCAGCTAGAATTAAATGACACTGATCTAGTTTATCCAATTTATGTCATTGTTACCTTCTATTAATGGCAAGTGACACTGGTTTTCCATTTTTAGAAGTGATAGAATGTGTGTGTGTGTGTGTGTGTGTGTGTGTGTGTGTGTCTGTGTGTGTGTGTGTGTGTGTTTTGAGGCAGAATCTCACTCTGTCACCCAGGCTGGAGTGCAGTGGTGTGATCATGGCTCACTGCAACCTCCACTTTCTGGCTCAATCAATCCACCCACCTCAGCCTCTCAAGTAGCTGAGACCACAGGTATGCACAACCATGCCTAGCTAATTTTTTTTTTTTTTTGGTAGAGATGGGGTCTCAGTATCTTGCCCAGTGATAATGGTTAGGCTTTGCATCCCCACCCAAATTTCATCTTGAATTGTAATCCCCTTAATCCCCAGTTGTCAAGGAGAGACCAGGTGGACATGATTGAATCATTGTGGTAGTTTCTCCCATGCTGTTCTCATGACAGTGAGTGAGTTCTCACCAGATCCGATGGTTTTATAAGGGGCTCTTCCCGCTTTGCTCGGCACTTCTCCCACCTGCTGCCTTGTGAAGAAATCACTGCTTCCCCTTCTCATTCCTCCATGATTGTAAGTTTCCTGAGGCCTCCACAGCCATGCTGGACTTGGAGTCAGTTAAACCTCTTTCCTCTATAAATTACCCAGTCCTGGGCAGTTCTTTATAGCAGTATGAAAATGGACTAACACTCCCAGGCTAGTCTCTAACTCCTGGGCTCAAGGTCCTTCCACTTCAGCCTCTCAAAATGCTGGGTAGGAGCAACTGTGCCTGGCCATTTCTGACAGTCCAGTGGTCTAAGCAGTCACAGGGCCCACCCAGATTCCAGAGAGTGGAGAAATGGACTCTGCCTCTTGGTGTGGGCAGTGTTTGGGTCACACGGCAGGAGAGAATGTGGCATGGGGGATATTATGAGGCCGTCTTTGGAAACTGCAATGTGCATAGCGGGGAAGCACTGGTGAGTTTTGGAGGCAGGAAGTGGCTCATTCTGCCTTGTGGGGGAAGGGAGGAGGAGACAGGTGCTAGTGGAATAAGACGGAGGCAGGTTCATGGAAGACCTTGATTGCCACAACAGATAATTAGAACTTTATTCTGTAGCAGGTGGGAAATGATCCTTGATATTGGAACAATGGAGGAGCCATGTGGAAAGCAAAGGTCTATAATTCTGATTCCTCAGCAAGTGGGTCCCCAGAGAAGACACTGGAGGCTTCTATTTTTTCACAGTAACATATCCCAGCCCCACAGTGGCGTAAGAAACACACCGCCTCGAATCTACTGAGCATTTATTATACAATTGTTGTATGCTGGGTCCAAGGCCAGGCCAGGCACTGCAGAGGTGCATCTGTGATTCATAAACCTGAATCCTGGAAATTCCAGTCCACAGCTTCTAGATCCCTTCCTGCATGCCTCATGGTCCAAAAACCCTTTGCCGAGAAAAATATCCAAGTCCAAGCAATGTAAAAGTACCAAGGAGGCTGTGACTAGTCCCTTGAGTCTTCATGGAGCTGAGGGGGCTGTGACGGCCCAGGCCCTGAGCTCAGGGAGTCAGACCCCAGAGAGTTAAGTGTATGTTCGAAGCCAACCTATGCTCAGATACCTGCTTAAGTCTGTTTCTTCCATGCAGCCTATATGCATGCATGCATTCACTCATTTATTCATTCAAGTGCCTTCTGAATGGCAGGCCTCACGGGGCGTGCTGGCAGGAGAGCTATAACTAAGGCAGGTCTGTCCCCAGGAAGCACCTAGAACAGAAGGAAGCCAGAACTGGCTACTAATGACAACACTTTCATGGGTAAGTGCTATAACTAAGACACCTGTGAGATGCCGTGAAGATTCTCAGAGGAGCCTGGCCTCCTTGAGATAGGAGGAGAAGCTTTGGGCAGGTCTTGGAGAGAAAGGAAACTGACATTATGAGTTCCCACTATGGCCCAGGCATTCTGTGAGGGGATAGTGTGCACTGCTAAGCGACTTATGCACTCAAAACCCTTCACAGGCCTGTCTATAAGGTACGGGTAAGTGATTGACACTTACTCTTAACAGTTATCATCTCCTTTGAGCGTCGTAACAGGGAACTAGAGAGGAGTCGCGGAGCCTCCTTTACAATTGAGGGCTTGGAGGCTAAGTCGTGAGCTGAGGTGGACACAGGTAAACTGGAATTCAGTCCCCAGTTTAATTCTGAAGCCTGTATCTCTGTCTAGTTCATGTATCACCTTTCTAGTTCATGGAGGAGAGAAGGAGTGGAGGACATTCCCAGAGAGGGGACACATCTTGGGGAAAATACTCAGCAGTCTCAAGGAGCCAGAGTGTGAAGTATGTGGGTGCCCAGATGGGGTGGGAGAGGTGGCAGGAGAGAGGCAACCGGGGCTGAATACCAGGTGGGGCAGGAGAATACCAGCTGGGGTAGGAGAATGGGCTTGATTCTGTTCATAGGGAGAATTGACTGAGGGTTCTGTGACACCCTGGCCACACTAGAATCTCTCCTTCCAGGTCACACTCCCATGACTGCAGGGCTGCGCCTGGAACGCTTCCTCCTTGTCACGGCCTCCTCAGGCTGTGGTGTTTGCTCAGAATCTGAGCCCCGGGGCAGAGAGCACAGAAATATTTATTCATGTCACTGCCAGCCCTGCCTCCTGGAGGCCCCCGGGGCACCTCACGGAGAAGCTGAGTTACATAAATCGGACTTGACACGGCAGCAAAGAGAAGGAAACAAGTTCTCCTTATTCCTTTTTCTCCATCTTTGACACATTCGAGAACAGGATGGCTTGACATTTCCCTCTCTTCTTCCGCCCTCGCCTTACTGGCCTGGGGTCCCCAGGGACCTTGGTGGTGCTAGACCATTGTGATTTTCATTTCAATTCTGCTGTGGCTGGGGGTTTGAGGAGATCTTACTAGAGGTGGAGGAGGGGAAAGAAGGAAATATATGAAAGGGCTACTTTGTGCCAAACACTGCCAGAGGCTTTATATTTATTATTATTATTATTATTATTATTATTAAACAGCAACCCCATCATGAGGGTCCTGTTCTTACCTCCACTTTACAGAAAAGGAGATGTAGGCACAGAGAGGTTAAGTAAGTTCCTGAAGGTCACCCAGCTGAGCCAGGTCGCTCTGGCTCTGACCACTACTGGTTCATTTTCAAACCTCTCAAACTGAGTCCATAACGTAGGGATCCTTGTTGTTGTTGTTGTTGTTAGAGATGGGGGTCTCGTTATATTGCCCAGGCTGGACTCAAACTCCTGGGCTCAAGAGATCCTCCTGCCTCGGCCTCCAAGTAGCTCCAAAGAAGCCTTCCAAGTAGCTAGGACTACAGGTGTGTGTTACCATACCCAGCGCATAACGTAGGGGTTCCTGAGAGCCCACTATGCACTGGTTTCTTACTGTGGAGGAAGTTCTATGGTTTAATTCCCAGTGTATTTTTCTTTCTTTTGAAGACAGAGTCTCAATCTGTCGACAAGGCTGGAGTACAATAGTGAGATCTTGGCTCACTGCAACCTCTGGATTCAAATGATTCTCCTGCCTCAGCCTCCCAAGTAGCTGGGATTACAGGCATCTGCCACCATGCCCGGCTGATTTCTGTATTTTTAGTAGAGACGAGGTTTCACCATGTTGGTCAGGCTGGTCTCAAACTCCCGGACCTCAGGTGATCCACCCGCTTCAGCCTCCCTAAGTGCGGGGTTATAGGCATGAGCCACCATGCCTGGCCCCAATATATTTCTTGAGTCTAGGCTCCACTCCAGCCCTCCCTGGGCTCTAGACTTCACTGTCCTGAGACCGTCACTCACCCACCCAGTCACCGAATCTACTCCCTAGACTTCACTCCCCTTGTTCTTCCCAGCTAGACTGGCATTCTTCCCTTCCCACCTCAGAAAGTCCCAGTAAAATAATAATAACAATGTTCATTGATTGAGCAGCAGCAGTAAAGTGAAGTGGTCAAAAGCATGAACTCTGGTGTACTTGAACTAAGTTCCACCTAGTTCTGCCGCTTTCACTGGCTATGTGACCTCAGGATACTTAGTCTCTCTGGGCCTCAGTTTCTCTACCTGTAAAATGGAGATAACGATGCCCACCTCCTAGAGCTGGCATGGAATGAAATTAGTTATACAAATAAAAATTTAAACTATACAAATAAAAACTCATTTATGAAGTTTTTAGACAAGTGCTTGGCACATAATAAGTGTTCATTAAATGCTCCTCTTATCTTCAAGCCCCCAATACATGGAGCAGACTCTGAAGTCAGATTCTCTGGGGTCATGTCTCTCCTTAGTGGGTGACCTTTAATAGTTAGTTAACATCCTTGGGCCTCAGTTTCCTCACTTAAAAACATTTTTTTGAGACAGGATCTTGCTCTGTGACCCAGGCTGGAGTGCAGTGGCACAATCACTGCTCACTGCAACCTTGAACTCCTGGTCTCAAGAGATCCTCCCACCTCAACCTCTAGCTAGGACTGCAGGTGTGAGCAACCACACCTGGCTAATCTGTGTGTGTGTCTGTGTGTGTCTGTGTGTGTGTGTGTGTGTAGAGACAGGGTCTCCCTATGTTGCCCAGTCTGCTCTTGAACTCCTGAGCTCAAGCAGTCTGCCCACCTTGGACTCACAAACTGCTGGGATTACAGGCGTGAGTCACTGTGCCCAGCCTAGAAATTTTAACAAACAGTATACTTTTTGCTTAGACTGGAGAGGCAATCAAATACACAAAGTTAGACCCCGTCTCTACCAAAAAAATATTTTAAAATTAGCCAAGTGCAGTGGCGTGCACCTGTAGTCCCAGCTGCTTGGGAGGTTTAGATGGGATGATCCCTTAAGCTGGGGAAGTCAAGGCTGCAGTAAGCCATGACTGCGCCACTGCGCTCCAGCCTGGGCAACAGAGCAAGACCTTATCTCAAAAAATAAATGCATACATAAATAAACAAATAAACAAGAATAAAGTGCTTAGCAGGGGGCTTGGCACTTGGAACTAAACGCATACAACCTATTATTGTATTCCTGGGATTCAGATCCAGGTCATTCTGACCCCACAGCCACAGGGTTTCATGACCACATGGTGCCACTCAAATTCCACTGTTACAGGCTGCCTGCCCTCCCCTGGCCCCTGCCCGGCACCCTCAGCCCCTGAGCTCACAGCACCTGTGTGTTAGTGTCACGTCTGCCTCCTGGGGATGCAGAACACACATGGGGGGGGGGTAGGCACATGCCAGATGTCCTGTGCCCAATCCTTGCTCAGTGCCACAGTCTCTAGCTCATAATATGATCGATGAATATTTCCTTAATGAATGGATTAATTAATGTACCAACAAATGAATGAGTTGGTGTCGGTAGGAGAGGGGTGTGGGTGGTGGACACTTACCACCCAGTCATAACTGCTCCTTCTGGGTGCCTCGTCTGTGCCCACACTGGGCATGGGCTTCATGTTCACAGTCCCATTGTATCCTCATCAAACCGCATTCGGCTTCACACCCAGGGACACTGAGATTTATCTTGGAGTTCTCAGCGTCCTTGGGCATAAAGCAAAGAGAAGGCCGGGCGCAGTGGCTCAAGCCTGTAATCCCAGCACTTTGGGAGGCCGAGGCGGGTGGATCACGAGGTCGAGAGATCGAGACCATCCTGGTCAACATGGTGAAACCCCGTCTCTACTAAAAATACAAAAAATTAGCTGAGCATGGTGGCACGTGCCTGTAATCCCAGCTACTCAGGAGGCTGAGGCAGGAGAATTGCCTGAACCCAGGAGGCGGAGGTTGCGGTGAGCCGAGATCGCGCCATTGCACTCCAGCCTGGGTAACAACAGCGAAACCCTGTCTCAAAAAAAAAAAAAAAAAAAAAAAAAGCAAAGAGAGAAAAGGACAGAGTTTGATTTGTTGTTGTGCAATATAATGTGAGCCATATGAGTGTCCTAGTAGCCACTTTAAAAAAAGTAAAAGGAGGGCCGGGCATGGCGGCTCACGCCTGTAATCCCAGAACTTTGGGAGGCTGAGGCAGGTGGATCACGAGGTCAGGAGTTTGAGACCAGCCTGGCAAACATGGTGAAACCCTGTCTCTACTAAAAATCCAAAAAAATTAGCTGGGTGTGGTGGCGCACACCTGCAATTTCAGCTACTCAGGAGGTTGAGGCAGGAGAATCGCTTCAACCCAGGAGAGGGAGGTTGCGGTGAGCAGAGATTGCGCCATTGCACTCTAGCCTGAGTGACAGAGCAAGATTTCGTCTCAAAAAATAAAAAGAAATGGGCTAAATTTTGATATTTTATATAACCCAGTACATTCCAAATATAAGCATTCCCACATGTAATCAATAGAAAAAAATACATATGGCATGAGCCACCATGCCTGGCAGAAAAAAAACTGTTAATGAGCTGTTTTACATCCTTTTATTTTGTCCTGAGTCTTTGTAATCCCATGGGCATTTTGCACTTAAAGTACATCGTAACAGCAGCTACATTTCAGAGGCTCAGATAGCCACGTGCAGCGAGGGACCACCATGCTGGATAGCACAGGTCTGGATGCTGGCGGGTGGTAGAAGCCTGGCTGACGACTGGGACTTCATTCACCTTAGCTGATGAGCAGCAGTCCAAGGTCGGGGCAGTGGTGAGCACGGTCAGATGTATTTCTAGAAAGTCCTCTGTAGCTGATGGGTTTTGAGGGGGGAGGGCTCTTCCATCCTCTCCACCCTAAGGTGGACAGATCACAGTGAGGGCATCCCTCCCAGCCCCCAGGATGTGACTTGAAGGTGGAGATGGGCTGCGTACACCCAAGAAGGACCCACCCATCCAAGGTGAATGTCAGGTCTGAGGCTTCAACCCCTACCAGCCCCTTCCGTCCTGTGCCTCGGGCCTGCTCTTTCCAGAGGCGGTCAGTAGTCACTGAATGCGGCAGGTTTGGGCTGATCTCGGCACCTGCTGTGGTTGGTAGGTAACAGATACGGTTCTGGGCAGCTCGGCAAGGAAGTGAAGAACCTGCTGCCCCTGCCTGGCCAAGCTCCCCCTGCCAGGCCCGGCTCAGGACACACCAGCCCAGGACACACCAGCCCACAGAGGCACACTCGCACACTTGCTCACACACTCGCCACCCCTCACCGCTGCTCAGCTCCCTCCCCGTGGTACACAGACACCCTGGAGAGCTCCACACCCCAGCACACCCACCGCATCCCTTCCTGAACCTCTTTCCTGCGCATGTTTGCATTTCCTGGACCCCTGGCTCATACTCACTTCACACATTTGGCACGTCCTGAAAGTCTCTTCCACGTTTCCTCTGACAGTTCAAGGACTGGGGAGGATGGTTGCTGCGATACCCTGGTTTGGGAAACAGAAAACTGAGTCCCAATCCTGCCCCAGTAGCTCTGTGACTTTGGACGATTTATTCAGTCTCTCCGAGCCTCAGTGTCCCTGGGTGTGAAGCAGAATGAAGTTTGGTGAGGATCCAGTGGGACTGTGAACATGAAGCCCATGCCCAGTGTGGGCATAGAAGAGGTGCCCAGAAGGAACAACCATGACTGGGTGGTGTCCACCACCCACACCCCAGGTCGAGGAAAGCCAGGCCCTGTTCATATACCTCTGTGCCTGTCTACAGGGCAGACCTGGGTCCTCCCAGCCTGCACACCTGAAGTTCCCCTGGGCCCCGTCAGCCTTTAGGGACAGGACTCACATCACATTGAAACCAGGAAGTTTGGCACAAACATGAATCCCTGAGCTCAGCTCTGCAGGGGGCAAGGCATTGGTGTCTATGATGGTTAATTTCAGATGTCAGCTTGACTGGGGCTGGGCATGGTGGCTCGTGCCTGTAATCCCAGCACTTTGGGAGGCCAAGGTGGGTGGATCATGAGGTCAGAAGTTCAAGATCAACCTGGCCAATGTGGTGAAACCCCGTCTCTACTGAAAATACAAAAATTATCCGGGCATGGTGGTGTGTGCCTATAATCCCAGCTACTCAGGAGGCTGAAGCAGGAGAATCATTTGAAACTGGGAGGCAGAGGTTGCAGTGAGCTGAGATTTCACCACTGCATTCCAGCCTGGGCGACAAGACTCTACCCTCCCCACCCCACACAGAAAAAGAAACAAAAACAAAAACTTGACTGGACTGAGAAACCTAGAAACTGGTCAGGTAGGGCAGTTCACAACTATAATCCCGGAACTTCAGGAAGCCAAAGCAGGAGGCGCTCTTGAGCCCGGGAGTTCCAGACCAGCCTGGGCAACATAGTGAAACCCCATCTCCACAAAAAATATAATTAAATTTAGAAAAGAACCCTGGAAACTGAGTAAAGCATTATTTTGGGGCATGGCTGTCACGGTCTTTCCAGAGGAGATTAGCAAGCGTGTCTGAGTGGACTTTGGGGAAGATCTGCTCTCAGTGTGGGGGCACTGTGCACTCGGCTGGGGACCCAGAGAGGACAAGAACAGTAAAAAGGAGGAATGCATGGGTCTAGCTCCTGGAGCTGGGATATACTCGTCTCCTGCGCTGGACAGCAGAACTCCAGGTCCCCGGCGCTTGGACTCCGGGGCTCACACAGCGGCCCCCAGGTGCTCAAGCCTTCAGCCGGGGACTGAGAGTTTGTTTTCTTATGTGTTTGTCTTTCGTTTTTGTTTTGTTTTTTTTTTTTTTTGAGATGGAGTCTTGCTCTGTCACCTAGGCTGGAGTGCGGTAGCACAATCTTGGCTCACTGCAACCTCCACCTCCTGGGTTGAAGTGATTCTCCTGCCTCAGCCTCCTGAGTAGCTAGGATCATAGGTGCGTGCCACCATGCCCAGCTAATTTTTATATTTTTAGTAGAGATGGGGTTTCACCGTGCTGGCCAGGCTGGTCTTGAACTCCTGACCTCAAGTGATCCATCCACTTTGGCCTCCCAAAGTGCTGGGATTACAGGCATGAGCCACTGTACCCGGCCAACGGGACTGAGAGTTATATCATCAGCGTCCCCGGCGCTGAGGCCTTCAGGCTTGGAGTGAGCCACACTCCCGATTTCCCAAGGTCTCCATCTTGCAGATGGCCTATCACAGGACTTCTTAGCCTCCACTATCGCATGAGCCCATTCCCCTCGTAAGTCCCCTCTTCTGTATCTGTATAGCCTATTGATTCTGTCTCTCTAGAGAACCCTGACATATACCATGTCCCAGGACTCAGTTCCATGGCAGATTCTTCAGAAACAACATCAGGGGCCTGGTAGACATTGGAGATGGTGTCCAGGACAGGTCGGCTCTGAGAGAACCCGGAACCAGTAGTACCAGGACCACTAGGCACAGTAGACAAAGCCCATAATACCTTTTTTTTTTTTTTTTTTTTTGAGACTTGCTCTCGGAGTCTTGCTCTGTCGCCCAGGCTGGGGTGCAATGGCCTGATCTCGGCTCATTGCAGCCTCTGCCTCCCAGGTTCAAGAGGCCTCGGCCTCCCAAGTAGCTGGGATTATAGGCACCCACCACCACGCCCAGCTAATTTTTGTATTTTTAGTAGAGATGGAGTTTCACCATGTTGGCCAGGCTGATCTTGAACTCCTGACCTCAGGTGGTCTGTCTGCCTCAGCCTCCCAAAGTGCTGGGATTACGGGCGTGAACCACCACACCTGGCCAAGGCCTGTAATATTTTTAAGGGCCCATTAAGATGTTTTAATTTCTGCTGAGTGTGGCGGCTCACACCTGTAATCCCAGTACTTTGGGAGGCTGAGGCAGGCAGAACTCCTGAGGTTAGGAGTTCAAGACCAGCCTGGCCAACAAGGTGAAACCCTGTCTCTACAAAAATAGAAAACTCAGCCAGGCGTGATGGCGGGTACCTTTAATTCAGCTACTCGGGAGGCAGAGGAATGAGAATAGTTCGAACCCGGTAGATGAAGGTTGCAGTGAGCTGAGATCGTGCCACTGCACTCCAGCCTGGGCGACAGAGTGAGACTCCATCTCAGAAAAAAAAGATGTTTTAATTTCTTTTGAAATCAAGAAACGAACTTCTAGAGCAGAAAAAAATGTTTCAGGTTTTCCTCTCAGGTTGGAAAAAAAAATAAAATTTTTAGAGTCCATGAAAACTTTTATGCTGGGAGGACCCCATAGAAGCCACGATGTGCCCAACTGGGTCTTCATTCATCCAGACGGGTCTATTGGGCAAGGTGCTGCCCGTCAGTTCTTATTTGATCCTTATAATCCAGAGGAGGGGATGAGGCTCCGGGAGGGTGAATAATTTGTCCACAGCAGTGAGTTTAAAGGTGACAGTGGCAGAATTTGGACCTAGGTCCATCTGAATCCCAGCCCTTGTTGTCTTCACCAAACCACACTCATCATTGCATTTAATCCAATCCTCATGGCTTAGGGACAATTGCCCCCCCGCCCTTTTTTTTTTTTTTTTTTTTTTTGCCACCGTTTCCCCACGTCGCCCAGGCTGGAGTGCAGTGGCGCAGTCTTGGCTCACTGCAACCTCTGTCTTCCAGGTTCAAGCCATTCTCTTGCCTCAGCCTCCCAGGTAGCTGAGATTACAGGCATGTGCCACCATGCCCAGCTAATTTTTTTGTATTTTTAGTAGAGACATGTTAGCCAGGATGGTCTCAATCTCCTGACCTTGTGATCTACCTGCCTCGGCCTCCCAAAGTGCTGGTATTGCAGGCGTGAGCCACCACACCCAGCCCCAATTACCCCATTTTAAAACTGAGAAAACTGAGGCCTGGAGAGGAGAAGGAAGTGCCTTGCCCACAGTCACTTGGCTAGTTAGTGAAGGAGTCGAAACGAGCCCCCTCATCCTGATCCTCTCTGTACAGCCGCACTGCCCTGTCCAGAGCTTCTCCTGCCCTCCCTCACTGTCCCCACCATCCACCGTCGTCAGTGCCACCCTGCACGCCTGGCTCCCCTGCCTGTCCTCTCACCTCCCTTTCTGGGTCCAGTTTCCAGCCACAGAAAGGCCACTTAGGTCCGTGCGGCATCCACATCCCACCTCCCAACAAAGCTGGGGGCTGCCACTTGCTGCTCGAGAGGGTGGGAAGAAAAGAGGCGGCAGGCTAAGGCGAGAGTGTAAGTTTAAATGACACCGCAGGTCCCCCAGACAAACGCCCCTCTGTATCTTGGGGCCTATTGTGAATGGCCACTGGCCAGCTCACACCGCGGGCAGCTTGAATGGCTGGGATTGCTTCCCCAGCTCCTGTCCTCTCTGGAGTCCAGCGGCTGCCAGGTCCGGGCTTGGCAGGAAGGGGGAGGGGTGTTCCTTCTGGAATGGAGGGTGTGGAGACAAACAAGCCTCAGGGACGGGGAGGGACCACGTCCTGAACCAAGCGAGAAGCTGAAAGAGTCACAAGGAGGAAGGGGCCTGGGAGGGAGGACTCTGGTCCCCAGGGCAGAGGAAGAGAAAGAGAATCAGAAGCAAGACCACTGAAAGATCCATTAGGGATAAGCTCAGATTTTTGGAGTTTCTAAGGTCTTGTTTTCTTTGTTTGTTGGAGTCAGGAGTTCGAGACCAGCCTAGCTGGCCAAATGACCCGCCTGAGAGCTTAGTTTTCTATCATAAACTCGTCCCCCAAACTCTCCAACAGAAGAGAAGAGTAGATCTTCTTTCCATCTAGACAAACACATCAGAAAATCTAAAGGTTTCCTTTTTTCCTTGGACTATAGAATCTCCCCCACCCCAGGCAGGCTGGTTACCCCCAGACTGTGCCCAGCAGCTCAGACCTGGGCATCTTCTTGCTCCTTCCTGCTGGAGGCCGGAGCCCCTGGTCCCCAGAATCCCTGCCCTCCTCTTGCTCCACCACCCCCTCACTTTAGTGGTGCATCCTCCGGGAGCTTCCTGGGAAAAGGTGCATGGCGTAGGGTGGGGTTCTGGTTTTTTTTTTTTTTTTTTTTTTTAAAGACTTGCATGCCCAAAAGTGTCCTTTCTCATAACATCCTCTTCTTGTTTTTTGTTTTTGTTTGTTTTTGTTTTTTTGAGACGGAGTCTCACTCTGTCACCAGGCTGGAGTGCAGTGGCAGGTTCTCGGCTCACGCAACTTCCGCCCCCCAGCTTCAAGCAATTCTCCTGCCTCAGCCTCCGGAGTAGCTGAAACTACAGGCATGCGCCACCACGCCCAGCTAGTTTTTTTGTATTTTTAGTAGAGACGGGTTTCACCATGTTAGCCAGGATGGTCTCAATCTCCTGA
Organism: Saimiri boliviensis; assembly: GCF_048565385.1. Taxonomy (NCBI): domain Eukaryota; kingdom Metazoa; phylum Chordata; class Mammalia; order Primates; family Cebidae; genus Saimiri; species Saimiri boliviensis. The sequence goes on from NC_133459.1 coordinate 22,871,401, forward strand.
CCTTGTGATCCGTCCACCTCGGCTTCCCAAAGTGCTGGGATGACAGGTGTGAGCCACCGTGCCCGGCCCCTGTTCTTGTTTTATAGATGCAGTATCTTAGCTGTCTGGGTATACCGATGTTTTCTCTGCTCTGTGCATTGTCCCTCCTTGCCTTAAATGCCTCCATCTGTTCCTTTGTTTTGTTCGCTGTCTGCTTTTTGTGTTTGGGGCTTTTCTCCTCTCAAAGGTCTGCCGATTGTCCTTGGCTATGTCTTCCTAGTTAAGAGTAAGATACATGCTGGGGGTGGTGGCTCATGCCTGTACTCCTAGCGATTTGGGAGGCTGAGGCTAGAGGATCCCTTGAATCTGGGAGTCCAAGACCTCATCTCTACAAAAGTAAAAAATTAGCCAGACATGAAGGTGTGCACCTGTAGTCCCAGCTACTCAGGAAGCTGAGGTGGGAGGATCACTTGAGCCTAGGAGTTCAAGGCTGCATTGAGCTATGATTGGCACCACTGCACACCAGCCTGACTAACAGAGCAAGACAAAACAAAACAAAACAAAACAAAACAAAAACGAAGGAAACAAAAACCCGTTGAAAACTCTAGGTGAGGTGGGCGGAGCTTGTCAACTAGCAGCCTCTCCATAGGCCGTGGTATTTGAGGATTCTCTAGCCAATTAGTATCTGTAGGTCTGTTCTCTTTGGCTGGTCAGTTTCCCAGAGCCGAGGCTGCTTCCCATTTTCAGCCAGAGATTAGCCTTTGGCAGAGCTGAGCTTCCCAGACAAATGTGCCTGTGAATCGCCTGGGGTCTGGCCCAAGGGCAGGTTCTGGCCAGCAGGCCTGAGTGAGATTCTGCACTTCTATCAAAGCGCCCGGGGCTGCCGGGGCTGCTGATCCGTGGACCACCGTGTGAAGGACAGAGCCTGTGGCGGCCACTGCCCAAAATGACTTGACACAGTCCTGTGCTGCCCCATGTGGGAGCCACCAGCCACAGAGGATACTGAGCAGTTGAAATGTGGCTAATACGATGGAGGTGCTACATTTTTTATTGTATTTAAATGTAATTAATTTTTCTTTCACTCGCCATGGCTACGTGTGGCTATCATGTCGGGCCGTGCAGGCCTAGCTCCTCCTGGCTGTCTCTGCAGAGGGGACAGAAGTCACTCTAATCTACAGGGTGGAGGCGGCTCGCAGTGGTAAGGACGGAGGGAAGGAGTGGAAGTGGTCAGAGTGGAGCTACGCCGTAACTTTCATCTTCCTCTTTTTTTTGAGATGGAATCTTGCTCTGTCACCCAAGTTGGAGTGCAGTGGTGCAAGCTTGGCTCACTGCAACCTCCGCCTCCCATGTTCAAGAGATTCTCTTGCCTCGGCCTCCTGAGTAGCTGGGACTATAGGCATGTACCACCATACCTGGCTAATTTTTGTATTTTTAGTAGAGACAGGGTTTTGTCATGTTTTGTCAAGTTCCAGCCTGGTCTCGAACTCCTAACCTCAGGTGATCCACCCACCTCAGCCTCCCAAAGTGCTGGATGACAGGGGCGAGTGCTGCCTATGGAAGTGGCAGCCATCTCCTCCTCAGCATCATGGCCGCCCTCAGACCCCTTGTGAAGCCCAAGATCGTCAAAAAGGGAGACAAGCAGTGCATCCGGCACCGGTCTGACCGATACATCAAAATTAAGCATAACCGGCAGAAAAACCAGAGGCATTGACAACAGGTTCATAGAAGGTTCAAGGGCCAGATCTTGATGCCCGGGCCCATCTTCCTCTTTTTAGACTCACCTGGCACCCTGACTTCTGGTGATTTCTGTCACCACGAACTCCTGAGTCTTTTGGGGGTTTCTTCAGTGCAATCAGCTTTCATTGGTTCACCCAGTCCGTAGGTCTGGGCCTTGGCCTTTTCCAGGCTGTAAGTCATACTCAGCCATCGGCTTTTCCAGCTTTCAAACCTGTATTGGACTCTCTCCAGAGTGGATGTTTTCTCTTCTGTTCCTTTTGGCCTTGAGAGTTGATACCTCTTGATTCTTGATTCCTTTGCTGTCATGTGTGTGGGGGTTCCGGATGAAGCTGAGATGAATACTCATGCGCCATCTGGTTTGTTTAACCAGCCAGAAGTCCTTCCTTTCTTTTCTTTTCCTTTTATTTTTTTGAGATGGGGTCTCGCTGTGATGCCCAGTCTGGAGAGCAATGTTGCCATCTCAGCTCACTGCGACCTCCACTTCCCAGGTTCAAGCAATTCTCCTGCCTCAGCCTCCCAAGTAGCTGGGATTACAGGTGCCTGCCACCACGCCTGGCTAATTTTTGTATTTTAAGTAGAGATGGGGTTTTACTGTATTGACCAGGCTGGTCTCAAACTACTGGCCTCAAGTAATTGACCCGCCTTGACCTCCCAAAGTGCTGGGATTACATATGTGAGCGCCTGGGCCCTGCTTTCTTTTGTTTAAAAGATATATCCCATCCTTTGCTCTCAAGATATGGCCATCCAGAATTCATCCATCTTACCTGTAAGTTTCCTGCAGGCAGGAAATTCGTTGTGTATGGTAGCCTAGAGAAACCACCCTATGTTCCTGCACGGCCTGAGAGTCGCTGGGAGAAGTCCAACGCTCTGTCTGTCTGGGAAAGAGAGCCCAGCTAACCCACCCAGTGTACTTCCTCTAGCCTATAAAGGGATTGATGAGGCTCACGGAGGGGCCAGATAGCTGAAAGACATCCTTGCAAATCAGAATTGGCCAGGGAGTGGACTCAAGCAGACAGTCTCCTTTAGTAGACATTTACAAGACTAAAGTCCTCACAAGACAAAAGACCTTCTAAGCCCTTGGCAGGACGGAGCTTTGGAAAGGAAGATTTGAGAATGGTTATGAGCTAACGAAGCAACTAAATCCCCCAGATGGGATAAAATTCTGGCTGGCAGGGGTGGGGCTGGAGTGGTCCTTCAGGACAGAATGAACTGAAGTTGCCTTTGGGTTGGATGTAGGTTGGTGCTAGACTTACATGAAATCAGCTTGCTCAGCAGGGAAGGAATCAGGCCTGCCCAGTTGCCTCTTGAGCCCACTCTCTATTCCCCAACCCCAGCTGGCCCGGCGGCTCCGGGGCTCTCTCTCTGTCCGTCTCTCGCAGCCCTTCTCATGTGGTCCTTCCTGACGTGTTGCTGGTGCCAACCACCCTGCACACGTCTGAGCCACCTCACTGCCTCCTTCAGTGCTTGGCCTACATGTCCGCATGTAAAGGCAGTGTAGACGAAGCAGGAGTGGATTCAGAGTGCAAACCTTGGGATCAGACAGATAAGAGCCCAGCTGCTATATAGGAAGCTGAATAATGGCCTCCCAAAAATGTCCTCATCCCAATCCCCCAAACCTGAGAATGTTAGTTTACATAACAAAAGGAACTTTGGCTGGGACACACCTGTAACCCCAGCACTTTGGGAGGCTGAGGCAGGTGGAACACCTGAGATTGGGAGTTTGAGACCAGCCTGACCAACATGGAGAAAACTCATCTCTACTAAAAATACAAAATTAGCCAGGCTTGGTGGCACATGCCTGTAATCTCAGCTACGTGGGAGGCTGGGGCAGGAGAATTGCTTGAACCCGGGAGGCAAAAGTTGCAGTGAGCCAAGATGGTGCCGTTGCACTCCAGCCTGTGCAACAAGAAAACTCCATCTCAAAAAAAAAAAAAAAAAAAGGGCCAGGCACGGTGGCTCAAGCCTGTAATCCCAGCACTTTGGGAGGCTGAGGCGGGTGGATACAAAAATTAGCTAGGTGTGGTGGCGCCTGCCTGTAATCCCAGCTCGGGAGGCTGAGGCAGGAGAATTGCTTGAACCCAGGAGGCGGAGGTTGCGATGAGCCGAGATCGCGCCATTGCACTCCAGCCTGGGTAACAAGAGCGAAACTCCGTCTAAAAAAAAAAAAAAAAAAAAAAAAAAGGAACTTTGCAGAAGTAATTAAGTTAAGAACCTTGAAGTGGGGAGATTATCCTGGATTAGCTGAATGGGCTCAATGTCATCATAAGGGTCAGAGAGAGAGGAGGAGAATATCCTGCTGAATATCCTGTAATGCACAGGACAGCCCTCACAACAAAGAATTACCTGGCCCGAATGTCAGTAGTACCAAGGATCAGAAACCCTGCCATACTCTGAGGCCTGGCTGTACCTCTCGGACTCAAAATATCAACAGGTAGAAAGACAAGTGAGCAGACAGTGGCCGGGTGTGGTGACTCACACCTGTAATCCCAGCACTTTGGGAGGCTGAGGGAACCAAACCATGAGGTCAGGAGTTCCAGCCTGGCCAACATGGTGAAACCCCGTCTAGACTAAAAATACAAAACAATTAGCCGGGTGTGATGGTGGGTACCTGTAATCCCAGCTACTCAGGAGCCTGATGCAGGAGAATTGCTTGAAAACGGGAGGCGGAGGTTGCAGTGAGCTGAGATTGCACCACTGTATTCCAGCTTGGGCGACAGAATGAGACTCTGTCTCAGAAAAAAAAAAAAAAAAGAAAAGAAAAGAAAGTGAGCAGAGTCCTTCCCTAGCAGGGCCATTGACCCTAAGAGTGTCCCCAAGAATACTGCTTACCTCCTGGGGACCAGGGTCGCCGAGGACCCCGAGGTCTGAGTTTGAGACTTAGCTCCTCCACTGACCTGCTGTTAGATTTTAGGCAAGTCTCTTAACCTCTCTGAGCCTCCGTTTCCTTTCAGCGCGGTGGAGATGAAAAGCCCCGCCTTGTTGTGTGGGTTAAACAGGGAGCATGTGAACGCAGAGTGCCTGGCGCTTGGGCAGGGTTGGCTTGAGTGCTGGCTTCCTTCTCTCCTGGCCTAGGATGTCAAGGTGGCATTATTATCCTGTGACATATTCACCGAGGGGCATGAACTCATGAACCCTGTGTCTCCCCACTGTCGCGCAGGGACAGTGGGACACGTGGAGATTGATGTGCGAGCTCCTACGGAGGTTGAGGACTCTCAAGAGCTGGATCTTTGGCTTCAGCCCAACGACAGGGGCAGATGGAAGCCGCAGGTCACATTCCAGCTCCGTCAGTCTCCACCACCGTGCCCACAGGTCTCTTCGTCCCACTGATTTCTGGCACTGTGTGTGCCACCCTTTTGGCACCGGCAAAATATGCCTTGTGACCACTTTCAGCCAGGGTTTCTATTTATAGCTCTCAGCACCTAGAGCTGATCATATCTGCAGGTCTTGGGTTAGAAGCTCCTGGAGTCCCCTTTCCTTATAATGCGGGCCACCAAAATCAGAGGAACAAAGGTCTGCTGAGCCCCCATTTGACAAGGTGGGGAAGTCAGACTCTACAAGTGTGGTGGGCCTGAAGCCCAGACTTCCAGAGCCACAGACTCCGGCTTTTGCCATAGGACTGCAGGAGGACATCGATCGGGCACCTTTCTGCGGGCAGTGCTGGGCTAGGCCTGTGGTGGGTTGATGCCCAGTACATGGGATCGAAGAAAAGATTCTGAAAGGAAACAATTCCATTTCACATCCTTTCGTCTGAGTTCCTCAGGACATAATCCCCGTGGCTCCTCTGGTTTTTGTGTTTTTATTTTATTTATTTCTGTACTGTTCTTTGGTTTCAAACAGACCCATGGCCCTCTCTGAGTCTTCTCAGTCCTATGCACAGGGTGGGCGCTGGTTGAATGGATGGGAGGACGGATGCACAGAACGGGTAGAGGGAGGATTGTGTGCCCAGTGAGTGTTCAGGTGGATAGGGGCATGAGTGGATGGGAGGGTGAAAGAATGGCTGGGTACATGGAGCAGAACATGTGCTTCCTTATTTCTGGGAACCAGCTGCAAGGGACACATGTTCAATATGTAATTGTGTATGGCCTCCAGTTCAGGGGAGCACTCGGCAGAATCCCCACCCCATCTTCAGGAGCTGTGACACACAGAGCCATGAATAGACAGGGCAGACAGGGTGGGGAGCTTGTGACATGGGACCCAATAGGAATGGAGGGTGAAGGAAATGGCCGTGCAGGAATCGGGCGGCCGGGGTGACTGTGTGCCCTGCAGAGTGCTGGGAAGATCACCCCCAGGTTTCCTTTCCCGTGCACCGCCGTTGCCAAATCAAAGCCCTTTCATGGAATCCGCTTCAGTTTGTTCCAGTCTCAAGTGCCTTCTAGGAAGGATCGCTGCCTTCCAGAGTGACTTGCTAAGGCTGACTTCCCTCTCCTCACATTCCCTAAGTCCGTATCTACAAAGAAGAATAAGCTTTTGGAAGACACTGGTTTTTGAGTGAAGCTATCAACAGTTCCATGTAATAACACTGCTGGTTGGAAAACCTTGAGAGATCATCTCCAAACTGGGCCATTTTACAGGCAGGAAAACCAAGGTCCAGGGAAGGAAGCGGACTTTGCAGGATCATGTAGCAAGGGAAATCCTGGTCTTCCAAGTCTTAGGTTATGAACCTATAGCTTATTCTTCCTCTGCCCAGCCACAGCCCCTGTGCCCCACCAGTCGCATCAGGACTTTTTTTTCTCTTTGGGGGAGGTCTCACTATTTCCTCTGTCTCTGCTCTAGATGGAGATGGAGAAGATCAGGTCTTTCAGAGGTCCTGGTGAAGCCCTGCTCGGATCCCCTCCTTGGGACACCAGGTTTCACAGTCTGGCCCCCTGACCTGTTTAGACCTGAGTTTGACCAGTGCAACCAACACTTGACCAGACAGAGAACAGAGTGTTCAAGCTCCAAAGAGATTAGGGAGAACACAGACTGGAGCCAGGGAGAGGAAAAGAGGCTTTGGGAACTGGCATGAGCACTCCAGGCCCTCAGTTGGGCAATTATGGCATCTCACTTATTCTCACAACCCCACAAGATAGGAGATGTTAGCCCTGTTTTACAAAGGAAAAAGCAGCTCAGCTTCTCAAGCTGGTCAGTGATAAAGCAAAGATTAAAATCCAAGTCTACCCAACCCCAGAGCCCTTGCTGGGTCGTGAGCCCCTGGACAATGTTGTGTCACAGCACCATCAAGCGTTCTCAGCAGCCATCCAGGAGGAGCTGACGTTTCTCCTGAGGGTCCAAATCAACAAGGTCAAAGCTAGCAGGGATCAGTGCAAAGTCCTGATTGTCAAAAAGTCATTTGCACAAGTGCAGAATGGGGTCCTGGCAACTGGACAGCAGACGGTCATTATATTGTCGCTACTCATCATGCGGCTGTCATTGCCCCTCTCTTTCCATTTTGCAGTTCATAAAGCCCCTTCATTTGCTTTGTAATCCTGGCACTTCGGGAGGCTGAGGTGGGCAGATCACAAGGTCAGGAATTTGAGACCAGCCCGGCCAACATGGAGAAACCCTGTCTCTACTAAGAAATAAAAAAATTAGCTGGGCGTGATCGCCAGCACCTGTAATCCCAGCTACTCAGGAAGCTGAGGCAGGAGAATCCCTTGAACCTGGGAGGCAGAGGTTGCAGTGAGCCAAGATTGTGCCACTGCACTCCAGCCTGGGCAACAGAGCAAGACTTCATCTCAAAAAAAAGCCCCTTCACTTGCTGGTCTTAGGGCTTTGATTGACCATAAATGAATGTAAGGGTAAGTCTGAAAAAGGGCTGGGGGCGGGGTGTCTGTTAGCAGGTGCATATGAGCAGTGCGCTATGGCAGCCTGTAAGGCCAGAGAGCTATTTGTTTGCATCGATCTAGGGTAATATCAATAAGATATTGTATACAGCGCTGCACTGAATACATGACATGTTTCATCTCATTTAATTCTCATAACAACCCTGTGGAGTTGTGACTATTGTAATTCGTATTTCACAGACCAGAAAACCAAGAGGTGAAGAAAGCTGGCCAAGGTCACACAGCTAGTAAATAGCAGAATTCAGGTCACGTCTGATAAGTATCAAGAAAAGTGTCATTCTGAACATGTCAGCCCCCCTCTCGAGTCATGTGTCCAGTTTTGGGGTCATTCTTAAGGGAGTCCTTGACACAGAGGAATAAGGAACCCATGAGGGACACTCAGCCGAAGGCTTGTTTGAAGGAGCTGAAAATCTTTACCCCAGAGAAGAAAATCATCAGAAAACATACAGTTGCTGTTTTCAAGAGCAGAAAGCTCCACTGCTTAAAAACAGGTTGGCTTCAGCAGGGTGTTTACCAACCTACAGCCACCCGCTGTCGCCACCTATTGGTGGGAAGTAACATTGATGTGCTGATACCAGCTACCCTAACTGCTCTGTTCCAGCCCTGGAAGTTTGACCCTTTCATACACAATGGTTAAAGGTGCCTTGTTTCTTTTTTCTTTTCTTTTCTTTTCTGTTTTTTTTTTTTTTCTGATACTGGTCTCACCCTGTCTCCCAGGCTGGAGTACAGTGGTGCGACCTTGGCTCACTGCAGCCTCCACATCCTGGGTTCAAGCAATCCTCCAGCCTCAGCCTCCCAAGTAACTGGGACTACAGGTACACACCACCATGCCAGGCTAATTTTTGTATTTTTGTAGGGAAGAGGTTTCACCATGTTCAGGCTGGTCTTGAATTCCTGGGCTCAAGCAATCCACCAACCTCAGCCTCCCAAAATGCTGGGATTATAGGCATGAACCACCATTCCCCACCACAAAAGTACTTTTAATCCTGAAAGGCTTTCACTTAGAAAAGGTAGCAGATTTACCTTTGTGGGAAGATAATTAGCACCAGTAAGTAAAAATTACAAGGTGCCAATATGAAGGTCAATTTTCTTTTTCTTTTATCTTTTATTTTTATTATTAGTTTTAGAAGTTTAGGAGTAGAGGTTTAATACGCAAAAGAAAGGGAAAAAAGCAAAGGAAAACAGCTCTGTCTTTGGTGAGAAAGAGAGGACTTCTGAGAGGAAAATTCCCAATTTTCTTTTTATTTTAATTTAATTTTTTGAGACGGTGTCTTGCTCTGTCACCCAAGCTGAAGTGCAGTGGCCCAGCCACAGTTCACTGCAGCCTCAAACTCCTGGGCTCAAGTGAATCTCCCACCTCAGCCTCCTGAGTAGCTACGATTTCAGGTTCATGTCACCACACTTGGCCTGAAGGTCAATTTGCTGTCAATTAAAACATGCCAATATCTCCAGGAGCTGCTTGGGAGTAGTGAGCCGCTTGTCTGTGGAGGAGATCAAGTCCTGCTGAATCTCCCATCTCTCTGGGGATTGGGAGACATCAATCCCAAAGTTGTGGGGGATCAAGGGCTTTCATGGGTTACCTGCTCTGAGGGGACACGTGGTCATTTGAGGAGAGGTCTGCCAGGCTTGGCACTATCTTTATTGTCTTATCCAGGGAGGAACTTGTAAGCCAGGCCAAAGAGAGAAGGGGTACCCCTAGGGCAGAGCTTCAGGGGAGATATTTTGGGCAGGGGAGGACCAACATTCATCTTCCAGATTCAACTCTTACACTTGATCAAGAGCTAGGCAGACAGCAATGGATCTGTGAGTGGTTATGACCCTCCATCACTTCCCAAACTGACCTCCCACTCGGGCCATTTGTAAACAACCCCAAGAAAACAATAGTCCCTTGTAGGTTCCATAAACGTGATTGAGGCTCTGCCAAAGACGAAGGCTCAGAGTGTGGCCAAGGGCAGGAGAAGTTGGGTAGAAGTCAGGGTCAGGGTCAGGGTCAGGGTCAGGGGCCTGGGGCAAGGGCCCTCGCTCTGTCTGCTGCATCCTAGCCTGTATGGGATTTTTCCTCAAAGCCCCACATTGATTTGGGCCCTGGAAGCTGGGCTACCTATGCCTTGTGCATTTGCTAGGAGGGTTTTTGAAGAAGAGGCTGTGAAATCGGACAGACCCTGGCTTGAATCCTGGCATGGTTTTCATGTTAGCCTTGTGAAGTTAAGGCAGTTTCTTCTTTGCTCTGAGCCTCAGTTTCCTCATCTGTAGAGGACAGAGTGCCTTGCCCTCCTTACTGGATTGGGATGAGGATTAAATGAGATCTCAAACGTAAAGCACAAAGTGCAGTGCCTGCACATAGTGCATGATTATTATTTTTATTAAATTAACCTCTGCCTGTGAAAACTGGTCTCCCTTTCCCTGTCCTCTCCCTGTTTTCTGGGACCATGGCCCCTACTCATAGGCACGTTTGATACCGAAGGGCCCTGCTGGCCCTCACTTGGTTAACAGCAGTTGCTGGGGCCCCACACATGAAAACACCCACATCCTTGGCCATGGCTGTTCTACCACCCTCCCTCCCACCTTCTCAAACAGAGATGCAATTGAGAGCCCTCGCTCCCTGATGAGGCAAGATACGCTCTGAGATTCCTCACTGTTCTCTGAGAGAGAAGAGCAACTCAGCCCATCCAAAAGACAGTCTGCACCTGGAACTCGGCACCCAGGAGGTCACCCCTGCAGGACCTGTGGTGGAGCCTGCGCCCTGGTGGCCTTAGGTGGCTGCATTACTGGTCAGTGTGTGTATGTGTGTGCATGCATGTATTCCTGCAGCCATCGGTCATAGACCCCACTAGTGTGTGTCAGAGACAGGGTGGCACGGTAGGAAGAGGGCAGGCACTGCCGCTCGCAACACCCAGGTTCACACATCAGTTCTGTAGCTTCGGAGCTCCGTGAGCACGGAGAGTTCGCTTTATGTTATTTTATTTTTAAACAGAGTCTCGCTTCATCGCCCAGGCTGGTGTGCAATTGCACAACCTCAGCTCAATGGTTTTCATTTTTATTCTTATTTTGAGGCAGAGTCTTGTTCTGTCACCCAGAATGGAGCTCAGTGGTGCAGTCTCGGCTGACTGCAACCTCTGCCTCCTGGGTTCAAGCAATTCTGCCTCAGCCTCCCTAGAGAGTAGCTGGGATTACAGGTGCCTGCCATCACACCCGGCTAATTTTTCATGTTGGCCAGGCTGGCGTCAAACTCCTGACCTCAAATAATCCACCTGCCTCAGCCTCCCAAAGTGTTGGGATTACAGGTGTGGGCCACTGCGCCCAGCCGAAGTTAGCTGTATATTATCAAGTCTTGGGGTCTTCATTTGCGAGAAGGAGAAAGGAAAACTTACCTTACCTGGCATGTTGCTGGTTAAATCAGGGCATGGACAGAAAATATCTGGTGCAAGGTCTTGGCACATGCCAAACACTCAGATGGTGGCTTCTGTCATTTTGTGCATGTTGGTTTCACGGCGAATATGTCCATGGGTTTGGGTTTGCCAGTGATTGTTCCATGTCTCTCTCACTAGGCAAACCTTGATCAGCAGCCATCGATTTGTACCTCCTTTCTGTTTTTAAAAGAAATTGTAAGAAAGTCTCACTTTTGGCCAGGCTCGGTGGCTCACCCCTGTAATCCCAGCACTTTGGGAAGCAAGGCGGGGAGATCATCTGAAGTCAGGAGTTCGAGACCAGCCTGACCAACATGGAGAAACTCCACCCCTAATAAAAATACAAAATTAGCCGGGTGTGATGGTGCATGCCTGTAATCCCAGCTACTCGGGAGGCTGGAGGCTGAGGCAGAAGAATCCCTTGAACCCAGGAGGCAGAGTTTGCAGTGAGCCGAGATCATGCCACTGCACTCCAGCCTGGGCAACAAGAGCAAAACTTTGTCTCTAAATAAATAAATCAATAAATAGAAAGCCTCACTTTCTTTTGGTGAGTCTTCTTAGCTTAATATTGGTGGGGCTAGAAGGAGAAGGTTTAGGGAAATGCATACTAATACCCTTCACATGCTGAGATGGGGCAGGCATATCCCCTTGAGAGTAGAGGTGGGCAGTGCTGGGTGGGAAGGCTTTCATTCCAAATTCTCATATTCGTCTGTCTTTTAAAAATGTTATTTTATTTATTTAGTTTTAGATATAGGGCCTTGCTCTGTCACCCAGCTGGAGTGCAATGGTGCCATCATGGCTCATTGCAGCCTCAAACTCCTGGATTCATGTGATCCTTCCTCTTTTGCCTCTCAAATAGAGGGAGACCGCCACCAGGCACAGCCCGCCACCAGGCACAGACTGCCACCAGGCCAGCTAATTTGTGCTTGTTTTTATAGAAAGAATGTCTCCAAGTTTTCAGCTCCAGATTCCCCTGTCTCTGATTGAGTTCAGCAAATATTTACTAATATTCACTATAATAATTAGAGCTACAATTTAGTGAGCACTTTAAAACACTTTCCAGGGAGGGAGGGGTGAGGGCATAAAAAACACTTTCCATACCTCACCTCTCACTCTCAGCTCCCTCAGAGAAAGGGAAAGGCAGCTCACCTTACAGACGAGCAGATGAAGCTGGGAAAAATCCAGTTACTCATTCCAGCCCTTGCACTGGCAAAGGAGAAAAGACCCAGACACTTTATCTGAGGGAGGTAGAAGGACATGAGAAGGAATGAGAAATAGTCTCTCTCTTCAAGGACCTGGCAATGAGCATGCGGCATTAATGGCAGACGAAGCAATGGACACGTGCCTCGGCAGTGTTCCTTTGCAGGGCACTGCTGTGGGAGGGTAGGGGACAGCATTGCTATTTCTGTCTGAGTGGGAGTCTTCCTGGGGGGCGACTGGGGACTAGGCTGTGTCTTTTTGCTGAGACGGAGTCTCGCTCTGTCTTCCAGGCTGAAGTGCAGTGGCGTGATCTTGGCTCACCACAACCTCCACCTCCTGGGCTCAAGTGTTTGTCCTACCTCAGCCTCCCAAGTAGCGGGGACTACAGGTGTACACCACCACGAGCAGCTAGTTTTTTATTTTTAGTAGAGAGGTGGTTTCACCATGATGGCCAGGGTGGTCTTAGCTTGATATTGGTGATATTAGCTTGATATTGGTCTCGAACTTAGCTTGATATAGATGACCTCAGGTAATCTACCCACCTTGGCTTCCCAAACTTCTAGGATTACAGGCATGAGTCACCGTGCCTGGCCTGGGCTGTGTCTTGAAGACTGTGCTCTTTTTCTTGGGGAGCGATACTGCATAGCCAGCCTGAGCCTGTTTCAGGTGTTGGGAGACAGAAAGCCCAGGCAGGGAGACAGAGTGGCAGGAGTGGGGAGCTCAGGTGGAGCCAAACAGGGTTCCCGGTGGGAGCCTGAGTCTGGGAGTCTGGAGGGTCTGATCTTTGGAAGGAGGGGTAGATAAGAGCTAGGGAGGGTTAGACAGGGCCCCGGATTAAGGGAGCTGAGAGGAGGCAGAGGCAGAGCCCACCCTACAGATGAACAGGGCCAGGCCACAGAGGCCATTCTGACCCCGAGGAGCCCCCAGGGCAGGTCACTGCCACCAGAGCCAAGTCAGGCTGCAGATACCTTGACCCTACTTTGCATGTTTCAAGTCTGCTTCCATTAGAGCTGGGAGGGCAGGGAAGCTGCAGCTCATAGATAGGGACTCTCTGGAGAGACCCTGGGTGGTGACTGGGGAGGCCAGTGCCTGGGGCAGCCAGCCCAGAGGCAGACCAAGTATGATGGGGGAAGATGGGGTGCCCTGTTGTCACAGCAGTTTGGCAGAGGGTGGTGTGAGTAGCTGAGAGGCTGGAAACAGAGGGTGGAACCAGCTGGTGAAGGACTTTCACTACCAGATATTGAAGAGTCGACAAGGGAAATGATTGTTTTTTGAGCCCCAGAATCCTGTGATCAAATCTATAGTCTGTTGTGCTCACTAGAATGTGGGCTTCCCAAGGCAAGGAGTTAGTCTTGTATGCCCTGTGTGTTCCCAGCACTGAGCACAACATCAGTCACTTAGTAGGTGCCAGGTTGATATTTAATAGACATGTTTAATAGATATGTACAGCCACAATATATACAATGTTTATGGATATGTATGTTATATAGTAAACATTTTAAAACTTTGATGAGAATACACACGAATGGTCAAGGGAGTGGTTACTTTGGGGAAGGGAGAAAATGGGATTGAGATAGACTACAAAAGGGATTTCAGCTATGTCTGACTTTTTTTCTTATAAAGAAGAACTGAGACCAGCACAGTGGCCCACACCTGTAATCCCAGCACTTTGGGAGGCCGAGGCGGGTGGATCACTTGAGGTCGGGAGTTTGAGACCAGCCTGGTCAACACGGTAAACCCCTGTCTCTATTAAAATATAAAATAGCTGGATGTGGTGATGGGCACTTGTAATCCCAGTTACTCGGGAGGATCACTTGAACCCAGCAGGCAGAGGTTGCAGTGAGCCAAGATGGCACCACTGCACTCCAGCTTCGGTTACAAAGTGAGACTCTTCAAAAAGAAAAAAGAAGAAGAAGAAAAAAAAACAACTTGGCTGAGCTTGGTGGATCGTGCTTATAATCCCAGCACTTTGGGAGACCGAGGCAGGAAGATCGATTTGCCTCTAGGAGTTTGAGATCAGCCTGGGCAACGTAGTGACACCTAGCCTCTACAAAAAAAAGTTTTTTTAGGCTGGGTGCAGTGGCTCACGCCTGTAATCCCTGCACTTTGGGAAGCTGAGACAGGCAGATCGCCTGAGGTCGGGACATCGAGACCAGCCTGACCAACATAGTAAAACCCCATCTCTACTAAAAATACAAAAATTAGGCGCCAGGCATGGTGGCGGGCGCCTGTAATCCCAGCTACTTGAGAGGCTGAGGCAGGAGAATCACTTGAACGTGTGAGGTGGAGGTTTTAGTGAGCGGAGGTGGTATCACTCTATTCCAGCCTGGGCGACAGAGTGAGAATCTGTATTAAAAAAAAAAAAAAAAAAAAGTTTTTAAAATTGCCCAGGCATGGTAGTGAATGCCAGTAGTCCCAGCTACTCTGGAGGCTGATGTGGAAGGATTACTTGAGCCTGGGAGGTTGAGGCTGTAGTGAGCTATGATCACATCACTGCACTCCAGCCTAGGCAACAGAGTGAACTCTCAGAAAGAAAGAGAGAGAGAGAATGAAAAGAAAGGAGAAAGAAAAGAAAGAAAGAAAGAAAGAAAGAAAGAGAAAAATAGAAAAAGAGAGAGAAAGAGAAGAAAAGAAAGGAAGTAAGGAAGGAAGAAAGAAAGGTGGGCTGAAGAAAACATGACTGTAAACATTTGTTAAATCTGAGTGATCAGGCTGGGCGCAGTGGCTCACACCTGTAATCACAGAACTTTGGGAGGCTGAGGTGGGCAGATCACGAGGTCAGGAGTTCAAGACCAGCCTGGCAAACATAGTGAAACCCCATCTCTACTAAAAATACAAAAACAATTAGTCAGGCGTGGTGGTGTGCTCCTGTAATCCCAGCTACTTGAGAGGCTGAGGCAGAAGAATTGTTTGAACCCAGAAGGTGGAGGTTGCAGTGAGCAGAGATCGTGCCACTGCACTCCAGCCTGGGCGACACAGCAAGACTCCATTAAAAAAAAAAATTCTGAGTGGTAAGTATGTGGGCTCCTATAATATTCATCTTCATAACGTAAAACACATTTCTTACTTTTAAAAGGAAAATAAATTTATACACCATTTTTTTTTGAATGTCCGAAATACCTCTTTCTCAGGTAGATGGTATATTGAAGCCTATGGCTTTTAAGATTACGAACAGGCCTAGGTAACTCTCTTGACGTAGACTCTTTGTGGGCTTCCAAATTGTCAGCGGCTGGAGTAAAAGTCCCACTCTGAAATAACGAGGCCAAAAGTGGTTTGCTTCCCTCTTTTCTTGATCCCTATAGTTCAGAGTGATTATTTATTTATTTGTTTAGAGACAGAGTCACTCTGTTGCCCAGGCTGGAGTGCAGTGGTGCAATCTCTGCTCACTGCAACCTCCACCTCCCAGATTCAAGCAATCCTCCTGCCTCAGCCTCCCTTGTAGCTGGGATTACAGGCACCCACCACCTCGCCTGGCTAATTTTTGTATTTTTAGTAGAGATAGGGTTTCACCATGTTGACCAGGCTGGTCTCAAACTCCTGACCTTAGGCAATGTGCCCACCTCAGCCTCCCAAAAGTGCCGAGATTACAGGTGTAAACCACCATGCTGGCCCAGAACAATTATTTATATCATCGTGCAGTGGTTCTTGGTGGAGGATCTCAACACTTCTTTCCAGGGGTGACATCATATTCACTGTAACTTCCGGTTCACTCCTCACATGGAACATCATAGCCTTGTGCATTTTGATTCTTAATGGCCTCAGGGAAAAAAAAATACATTTTACACTAGAGAGTGTTTGAGTCCAAGCTCCACCTCCTCCTGCTTGTACGACTGGTTGAATCACTCAAACACTCTGAGTCCCAGCTTCTCAATAGGAGGGCGTAGATGACAGCCACTTCTCGGTGAGTGAGAGGATTAAATGAGAAGATATGTTGTGTGAAGGCTTCTGAGACAGAGCCTGGTACATGGTAGATTCCCAAACTGCATTAACTCTTCCGACTGAGGGCTTTGTTCGAACCAGCCCTTGCTCTCTTACCCCTTCCACCCCAACCATGCGCATTCTTCAAGGCCTATTCAACTATATCTCTTCCATGAAATTGTTCCTCACAGCCCAATGGCTCGTGTCACTGACTGCTTGATGATCATAGTTCAAAATTAGCCAGGTGTGGTGGCACACGCCTGTAGTCCCAGCTACTCAGGAAGCTGAGGTGGGAAGATCACCTGAGCCCAGGGTGGGCGAGGCTGCAGAGAGCCGTGGTTGCACCTAGCATTCTAGCCTGGGTGACAGAACAAGACCTTGTCTCAAAAAAAAGATTTTTAAACATAGTTAATTTTCATCTGTTCATTTATTTATTTTTGCATCCTCAGATAATAAAGCCTTTGAAAGTAGGAACACCAGTTCAAGTGTCATTACAGCACAGAGGGAAGCTCACTAGAGTGGGAAGTTGACATCTTGGGTTAAATTCTGTTGGGTAGCCAGGGCATGGTGGCTCATGCCTGTAATCCCAGCATTTTGGGAGGCCAAGATGGATGGATCAGGAGGTCTGGAGTTCAACACCAGCCTGGCCAATTTGGTGAAACCTCATCTCTACTAAAAATACAAAAATTTGTCAGGGTGTGGTGGCTCACGCCTATAATCCCAGCACTTTAGGTGGATCACGAGGTCAGGAGTTCGAGACCAGCCTAACCAACATGGTGAAACCCTGTCTGTACTAAAAATACAAAAATTAGCTGGGCATGGTGGCTGGCATGTGTAATCCCAGCTACTCATGAGGCTGAGGCAGAAGAACTGCCTGAACCCTGGAGGCAGAGGCTGCAGTGAGCAGAGACTGCACCACTGCACTCAGGCTGGGCAAGAAAGAGCGAAACTCTGTCTCAAAAAAAAAAAAAAAAAAAAAATTCTGTTGGGTAAACTTGGGACTCCAGATAGCTTTGGGGGCTTTGGTTTCACCAATAAAATGGCAACAGTCACCCACCTCACATAGTTTCAAGAGATTGATCTAAATATTTGAAGGAGTTGAATACATATTATTGAATAAATTTAAACCACTTTGAAAATCAAAGTTACTTACAAATGTCAGGTATTATTATTAAATCCCCCACGGTATCTAATCATGAGTTTTGTGTTTACTTGCTGCCAAGAGAAACTGCATGCTTGAATAGTCTACAGTCATCTAGATAAAGACCAAAAGAGACATTAAGTAGCAATAATATGGATTGATCTAACTTTAAACAAAATCTCTTCTTTCTCATCAGGATCGAGATGACCACAGCCACTCCTCTGGGGGATACCACCTTCTTCTCATTGAACATGACCACGAGGGGAGAAGACTTCCTGTATAAGAGTAAGGTCGACTTGGCTTGGAGGCTCGGGGAGGGATGGCTGTGGTCATGGTGCAGAGGTTAAGAGTGTGGGCTCCAGAGGTGGGATGCCTGGGTCTCAGGCCCAGTTCTGCCACCTGCCTCTTGTATTGCCCTGAGCACATGACTTTACTGCTCTGTGCCTCCACTTCCTCATCTATACAATGGGGATATTAATGAAGGTATCACATAAGGCAGTTGTGATGACTGAAGGGGATAATCCAGATAGACAGTTTAGCACAGCTTCTGATACATACTAAGTACCTAATGATGATGATGATGATTGTTAATTCCTGATGGCTGGGTGTGGTAGCTCACATCTGTAATCTCAGGACTTCGGGAGGCTGAGGCAGGTGGATCATTGAAGTCAGGAGTTTGAAACCAGCTTGACCAACATGGTGAAACCTCATCTCTACTAAAAATACAATGTGTTAAAACTCGAGTGCTGAAAAGAACCCTCAAACAGGCTTTGTGTGAGCAACATGGCTGTTTATTCACCTGGGTGCGGGAGGGCTGAGTCCAAAAAAAGAGTCAGCGAAGGGTGGTGGGATAGGAGTTGGTTTTATAGGTTTGGGCGGTTTTTTACAAGCGGGGAGGGGGTCGTAGGTTTGCAACCTGGGAGGGGTTCGTAGGGTCTGGAGTCACGAGACTGACCAAGATCGGTTACAAAGTCCAATTGACTTGTCAATTGGGGCAGGAATAAGGAACGATAGAGAATGTCTCAAAGTTAATTAGGTGCCACAGGGGTTAATCATTTCTTCCTCTTTTCATGGTCTTCCAGTTACTTCAGATTTTCCAGGAATTCATCTGGAGTGTCCATGCAGGTCACAGAGGTTAATATGGCATCCACGGCACCATCAGTCAGCCTAAAAGACCTCACACAAAAATTATGGGCATGGTGATGTGCACCTGTAGCCCCAGCTACTCTGGAGGCGGAGGCAGGAGAATCTCTTGAACCTAGAAAGCAGAGGTTGCAGTGAGCCAAGATAGTGCCACTGCACTCCAGCCTGGGCAACAGAGTGAGAATCCAAAACAAACAAACAAATATTACTAGTACTACAATTACTATTATTTGTGTTTAAAAAAAAAAAAAAGTCTTGGGGTCTAGAGGGCACTGAAATTTGGATCTCTTGTAAAATGGCTGTAAATGGGTCACCTCAAAATATAGCTAATGGCTCATGCCTGTGATCCCAACAATTTAGGAGGCCAAGGCAGGCAGACACCTTGAGCTTGGGAGTTCAGGACTAGCCTGGGCAACATGAAGGGTGCTGAGGAAGGAGGATCTCTTGAGCCTGGGAAGTCGAGGCTGCAGTGAGCCGAGATTGCACCACTGCATTCCAGCCTGGGTAACAGCGAGACCTTGTCTCCAAACAAGCAAACAAACAAATAAAAATCCCAAGTAGCTATTTGTATATCATTTCTGCAAGGCAAAAAAAACATCCCATCAGTTGATGAAGAAGTAAATGAATGTAGGGGAGTTCTGGGGAGACATTTGCCATGAACAAGTGGTCCCTAGAAGGAAACATTCAGGATGACTCTTCAGAAAATCAATTGATTGTATAAGGAGAAGTTTGGGTGCCTGTCAGCCATTTCAGCCGGCTACACAGATACCGCTGGGCATGGGACAGACTTCCCCACACACAGGGCGGGTATTCCACAGTGACGAACAGCTTCAGGCTGTGGTTCTGGCAGCTGGCTGGATGAATGGCAGGATATATCTCTTCCGTGAAGACTCAGAAGGGGTCGCTCCCAGGATGGGGTCCTATGGGTATTCTGCTCCTTGCTGGGTGGGCAGACCTACAGAGGCCACCTACAGAGGCCTAGGGAGGTGTGTCTCCAAACAGTTCTGAGGGAAACGCAGGATAGAGAGAATCACTATCAGAAAGACGAGAATCATTCTGTTTTATCGAACTGAAGTGGTTCTTGGCTGGGCTCAGTGGTTCATGCCCTGTAATCCCAGCACTTTGGGAGGCCAAAGTGGGTGGATTACCTGAGGTTGACAGTTTGAGACGGGTCAACATGGTAAAACCCCATCTCTACTAAAAACGCAAAAAGTAACCAGGCACACCTGTAATCCCAGCTACTTGGGAGGCTGAGGCAGGAGAATCGCTTGAACCTGGGAAGTGGAGGTTGCAGTAAGCCAAGATTGCACCACTGCACTCCAGCCTGGGTGAGAAGGAAAGAAAGAAAGAGAGAAAGAGAGAGAGACGGAGACAGAGAAAGAAAGAGAGAGAGGGAGGGAGGGAGGGAGAGGAAGGAAGGGAGGGAGGGAGAGGGGAAAGGAAAGGAAGGAAAGCAGCGTTCTCAGCTACGCGATTTTGCTTTCCCAGGTAAAGTTACCAGATTTAACAAATTAAAATATGGAATGCCCAGTTAAATTTGAATTTAAGATAAACAATGAATACTTTATTTAGTTTGTATCATGCAGTATTTGAGATGTACTTATACTAAAATGTTATCCATTGTTTGTTGGAAATTCTGATTTTTATCCGGCAGCCCCACCACCACGGACCATTTGGCATTGTCTGGAGATACCTTGGTTGTCACAGTCTGGTGTGGGTGGAGGGAGCCTGCAGGGATTGCAACTGGCATCTGGCAGACAGAGGCGAGAAATAAGGTTAAACGTCCTGCAAAGCACAGGACAGCCTCCTCAGCAAAGAATTAGCTAGCTGAGGTTGAAAAACCCGGAACTAAAGTCTCCCCAAGAAGAAAAAAAAGCTAAGTTGCCCACGACGGATTTCCTGCCCTCTGTTTTTTCCCTTCCAGCATTTCTTCCTATGAATATTCGCACATGGTTGTTTGCTTACTAAGCAAACTTTTTATAAGGGCATTACTTACATTCAAAATGTGGCCAAATCATAAGTGCACAGTTGGGTAAATTGCCACAAAGTGAACATACGTGTGCAACTAACCCCCATCTCAAAAAACAGAGCCACCACCAGTATCCCAGAAGTCCTGGTGCCCCTTCTAATCACCATCCTCCACCCGCCCAAGAGACCCGCTATCCTGACTTCTACCACCGTAGATTAGTTCTGCTTGCTTTTGAGCTTTATATAAATGGCTCATAGATAGACCATATGCACTCCTTTGTATCTGGCTTCTTTCATTCTACATTATACTTGTATGCACATATTTAAACGGTTGTAACATATGGTATATAAATACATATTGGGTGGATGTATATAATCTCTTTTCTTCTTTCCTTTTTTGAGACAGAGTCTCACTCTGTCGCCCAGGCTGAAGTGCAGTGATACAATCTCGGCTCACTGCCTCACTGCATCCTCTGCTTCCCAGGCTCAAGCGATTCTCATGCCCCAGCCTCCTGAGTAGCTGGGATTACAGGCATGCACCACCACGCCCAGCTAATTTTTGTATTTTTAGTAGAGATGGGGTTTTGCCGTGTTGGCCAGGCTGGTCTTGAACTTCTGACCTCAGGTGATCTGCCCACCTCGGCCTCCCAAAGTGCTGGGATTACAGGCATGAGCCACTCCTCCCAACTTGCTGTCTATACTTAACATCATCAAAAGCGTTCCCAGGTTACCATAGTCTTCATAATCATCGTTTAAATTATTTTATAGACAGGAGTGGTGGCTCATACCTGCAATCCCAACACTTTGGGAGGCTAAGGCAGAGAGATTGCTTGAGGTCAAGATTTTGAGACCAATCTAGGCAATATAGCAGGATCCTGTCTTTACAAAAATTGTTTTAAACATTAGCTTGCATGAGGCTAAAACGGAAGATCACTTGAGCTTAAGAGTTCAAGGCTGTAATGAGCTATGATTGTGCCACTGCACTCCAGCCTGCGAGCAGAGCAAGACCCCGTCTCTAATAAACAAATAAATAAATGACAGTATAATATATTATTCTATAGGTTACCATGCCTTATTTAACCATTCTCATATTTAGAATATGAATATTGTCATAATAAACATCTTGATTCACTCAACTTTTTCTGTATTTAGAATTATTCTCTTAAGATAAATTCTCCAGAAGCAAATAGATTGCTTTAAAGTATAAACATGCTTATGGGTCTTGATTTTTTTCTTTTTTGTCTGAGACGAAGTTTTGCTCTTGTCACCCAGGCTGGAGTGCAATGGTACAATCTTGGCTCGCTGCCACCTCTGCCTCCTGGGTTCAAGTGATTCTCTTGCCTCAACCGCCTGAGTAGCTGGAATTACAGGAGCCTGCCACCATGCCCAGCTAAATTTTGTTTCTTTAGTAGAGATGGGATTTCACCATGTTAGGCAGGCTGGTCTCAAACCTCAGATGATCTGCCTGCCTTGGCCTCCCAGAGTGCTGGGATTACAGGCATGAGCCGCCACACCCAGAGGTTCTTGATATTTTCAATATCAATTCTGACAAGGATATTGATCTTGAAACTAAGATTGGAGGCCAGGCGTGGTGGCCTCCAGCCTGGCCAACATGGTGAAACCCTGTCTCTATTTAAAAAAACTAAAATTAGTCAGGCATAGTGGCAGACACCTGTAATCCCAGCTACTTGGGAGGCTGAGGCAGGAGAATCAATTGAACCCCGGAGGTGGAAGATGCAGTGAGCCGAGATCACACCACTGCACTCCAGCCTGGGCAATAAGAGCAAAACTCCCTCTCAAAAAACAGAAATCAAAAACCTAAACTAAAATTGGAGTATGACATTGGAACTGGGAACTAATATTTAAATTAGAGTCTAAGACATTAAGCAATAAGGACATCATCACAGCCTTGTTTTTAATGGTGAAAAACTGTAAACAACATAAGTATTCTCAACAGAGAATTGGTGAACAAATTCTGGCACATCCAAACAATGGAATACTATGCAGCCATGGAAAGTCATGAAGAAAAATATATAATTCAACAGAAGGATGATTATGGTATTATTATAAAATAGTATATGAGGCTGGGCACGGTGGCTGACACCTGTAATCCCAGCACTTTGGGAGGCCGAGGTGGGTGGATCATGAGGTCAAGAGATCGAGACCAGCCTGGCCAATGTAGTGAAACCCCATCTCTACTAAAAATACAAAAATTAATCAGGCATGGTGGCACGGGCCTGTAGTCCCAGCTACTCTGGAGGCTGAGGCAGAAGAATTACTTGAACCCAGGAGGCAGAGGTTACAGTGAGCCAAAATTGTACCACTGCACTCCAGCAGAGTGACAGGGTGAGACTCCGTCTCAAAAAAAAAAAAAAAAAAAAAAAAACAACAGTATATGAAACATGGTACTATTTTTACCAAGTGAATGTTTTTCCATACTTAGAAATATTTCCTTTAGGATCAATATTCAAATATATAATTATTAAATTATTTTAAAACTATGATAGATGTTTTTTTTAAATGCATAGAAATGGAGTCTTGTTATCTTGCCCAGGCTGGTCTGGAATTCCTGGGCTCAAGTGATCCTCACTCCCAGCCTCACAAAGTACTGGGATTACAGATGTGAGCCACTGCACCTAGCCAGATATTAATTTATGTATTTATTTTTAGTTTTTGAGACAGGGTCTTGCTCTGTCACCCAGGCTGCAGTGCAGTGGCACAATCTTGGCTCACTGCAGCCTCAACCTCCCAGGCTCAAAAGATCCTTCCTCCTCAGCCTCCCAAGTGGCTGGGACTACAGGTGCATGCCACCACACCTGGCTAATTTTTTATTTCTAGAAACAGGATCTTGCTATGTTGCCCAGGCTGGTCTCGAATTCCCAGGCTCAAGCGAGCCTCCCACTTCATCCTCTCAAAGTACTGGGATTGCAGGCATGAGCCATTGGGCCTGGCCGATAGATATTTACCATGCATCAACACGATCATGTTGGTGAATGTAGGTAGATAATCAGCAGTTGTTGGGCCAACGAGTTCTTCAACTTCCCCCTCCTTTTTGCACCTATTTATATTTTCAAAATTATTATCTACAGAAATCACATGCTATGCATCACCAAAAAGAAGGGAGGGTACTTTGCTTATTTATTTCCCAGAAGCTGGAAGCTGTGTTTTGGAAGATGATGTGCTGAGGACGGGGTCCTTCAAGCCCAGCTCAGGGCAGGGGTGCACAGCCACTCCAGATGTGACTGTCCTGCAGTCAACTGGGAGTGTCCCAGGACGTTACCCTCTCTCCTGCTTCCCTTGCCCCAGTGAGGATGTCAGGGACCACAGCAGGGTGCCCTCCCGGTTTTCCTTCGGTTGGCACATTCACGCTCTCTGCTCCTCTCCTCTCCGTAGGTTCTGGAGCCATTGTTGCTGGCATTGTGGTGGTTGTCATCATCATCTTCACTGTGGTTCTGATCCTGCTGAAGATGTACAACAGGTACGCACGTCCTGGGCTTTGGAACTGCCCAGACCCTTCAGTGACATCAGAATAAACGGGAGCTGATATGTGGGTGGCCAGCGTGTGCCTGGCAGGCAGTATCCCTGAGCCTTTAGTAAATGGTCTGTCCCTTGAGGGTCCTTTTTGAAGTCTGTTCTGTTGAAGGAATTTCAAAGTGACTATTTTTGTACTTGGAGAAATATTTTTTAAATATAATAAATAATGTTACAAGAATGGAAAATCAAACACCGCATGTTCTCACTCATAGGCGGGTGTCGAACAATGAGAACACACGGACACAGGGAGGGGAGCATCACACACTGGGGTCTGTCGGGGGGAAATAGGAGAGAGACAGCCGGGGGTGGGGAGTTGGGGAGAGAGAGCATGGGGAGAAATGCCAGATATAGGCGATGGGGAGGAAGGCAGCAAATCACACTGCCATGTGTGTACCTATGCAACAATCTTGCATGTTCTTCACATGTACCCCAAAACCTAAAATGCAATAAAAAATAAATAAATAAATAAATATAATAATGTTAATGACAGTGCTAATTGTCTTGAGCACCGTGGTAAACATTTGTATGTAATTTACAGCTCATAGAGGAATGTTTACGCCTCTTCTCTCAGAGACCCCTCTGCTCGGTTGCATGAGCTGGCCACATAAGTATTTGAAGTGATAAATACCTGTACCCTGACTCTGCTTTCTGGAAGCATATAAGGGAAAATAAAAGAATATAATTTGATCATATAAAAAATAAATGTTATATGTTATCACCTTATGTGTAATTACTGTCAGTCACAACCTTGATGGAAGGTAATTTTTTTCAGGGAAGAAATCAAAATTAAAAGATTATAAATTAAACATATCATAGAAGACCTAGAAGCCATTTCTTTAAAAAGATATGGCCAGGTGCAGTAGTGTGCATCTGTAATCCCAGCTACTCAGGAGACTGAGGCAGGAGGATGGCTTGAGTCTAGGAGTTTGAGTCCAGCCTGGGCAACATAGCAAGACCCTGTCTATAAAAATGTATGTGTGTGTATATATATATATGTAAAGATATACATTAAGTGCACTGGTTAATAAGGAAAGCTGTTTGCAATATATTGTCAAAGTTTGCAAAACAATATATACATTGTAATCATGATCATACACATAGGTTGCCCATACACATCCCCAAGAAAGAGTAACACAGCAAGGTCTTCACCACTGGTATGCCTGCATGATGGTGTTGTTAGTTTTTGCTGGGAGCGGGATGTTCCTGATTTTTGAGGAACAGTACATATGCATTGTTTTCATAAAAATATGATTATGATTTATAAAGGTAGCTGCCAGGTGTGGTGGCTCTGCCTGTCACCCCAGCTAGTCAGGAGTCTGAGGTGGAGGATCACTCGAGGCCCAGAGTTTGCGACCAGCCTGGACAATAAGCAAGACCCTGTCTCTGAAAAAAACAGTTTTCAAAATGAAGGTAGCTAGGCCAGGCACGGTGCCTCACGCCTATAATCCCAGCACTTTGGGAGGCTGGGGCGGGTGGATTATGAGGTCAGGATTTTGTGACCAGCCTGGCTAACACCTGTCTCTACTAAAAATACAAAAAATTAGCTGGGTGTGGTGACGGGTGCCTGTAATCCCAGCTACTTGGGAGGCTGAGGCAGGAGAATTGCTTGAACCTGGGAGGCAGAGGTTGCAGTGAGCTGGGATCACACCACTGCACTCTAGCCTGGGGGAGAAGGTGAGACTCTGTCTCAATCAATAAATCAATCAATCAAGTAAAGGTAGCTAACATATGTTGATCTCATACCAAATGCCAGGCATGGTTCTAAGCTCCTTACATGTGTTAACTCATTTAATCCTCACAACAACCTCACAAGGTGGGTACTACTATTATCCTCAATTTTATAGGTATAGAAACAGATACAGAAAGATTAAGTCATATGCCCAAAGTTGCTCAGCCCTAATTAGCACAGTTGGGATTCAAACCTAGGTCATTTGGTTTCAAAGAAAATACTCCCACAATTACACATAATAATAATATTAAAATTTTATTTTAAAAAAATCTTCAGGGTATTACAGTTTTGGTCTATCCCAAAGTAAGAAGTGGTATCAAACTCCAATGTCTAACCTTTATTTATCTCCACTGTTGCTGGCACTCCAAACCTCTTTTTTAGGTTGTAATCTGAATGGAGAATCCACTCAACCCACCCTGTCTGTAGTGATGCCTAGTGGGCATTGAGAGACCTGGGTCCAGTAGTCTTTGGTTTGTCAAAATCAAGGAAGTTATTTAACCCCCACCTGCCTGTATGTTGTCGTGTTTAAAATGAAGAGTCTCGAAGCTTCATAACTGCATTATGGATATATTGGAGAATGTCTCTGTCATTAGGAGTATTTAGGAGTAAAGTGGCATGATGCCTGCAACTGACAAATGGTTTATGACTTTTTTGTTTTTTTTTAAGACGGGGTTTCACCATATTGGTCAGACTGATTGATCTCAAACTCCTGACCTCAGGTGATCTGCCCACCTCAGCCTCCCAAAGTGCTGGGATTACAGGTGTGAGCCACCACGCCCAGCTCAGTGGTTCATGATTTTTTAAAACTGTGTGTGTCGGCCGGGTGCTGTGGCTCACGCTTATAATCCTAGCACTTTGGGAGACCAAGGTGAACAGATCACAAGGTCCAGAGTTCAACACCAGCCCGGCCAACACAGTGAAACCCCATTTCTATTAAAAGTACAAAAATCAGCCAGGAGTGGTGGCCGGCGCCTGTAATCCCAGCCACTAAGGAGGCTGAAGCAGGAGCATTGCTTGAACCTGGGAGGCAGAGGTTGCAGTGAGCTGAGATCACGCCACTGCACTCCAGCCTGGGGGTTCCAACTCAAAGAAAAAACAAAAACAAAACAAACTG
The DNA here is from genome assembly GCF_048565385.1 of Saimiri boliviensis. Lineage (NCBI taxonomy): Eukaryota > Metazoa > Chordata > Mammalia > Primates > Cebidae > Saimiri > Saimiri boliviensis. The sequence goes on from NC_133459.1 coordinate 22,898,093, forward strand.
TGTGTGTTTGAAAATAGAGAAAGAAAAAGTAAGAGAAAGAAAAACAAGAAAGCAGGTGGGGCAAATTGGGCCATTTTGTGCTGCTATAACAGAATATCTGAGACTGGGTAATTTATACAGAAAAGAGATTTATTTCTTGCAGTTCTGGAGGCAGGGAAATCTAAAATATTGAGGGACTAGTATCTGGCAAGGGCCTTCTTGCTCTGTCATCCCACCATAGAAGGGCAAAGAGAGAGCCAGAGAGAGCAAAAGATCAAATTCACAGCCTGTGAAGCCCTTTTATAATTGGCCCTTCGGGTAATTGGCATTAACGGATTCATGAACCTCCCCTCAGGCCCTACCTTTAAATACTGTTCAATTAGGGATTAAGTTCTCAATGCAGGCTTTTGAGGGCTGCATTCAAATCACAGCAAAGGTATTAGAGTATTAATTGTACTATAAGTGCAACATTCCTGAAGATTTGACTTTTTGTTTTGTTTTGTTTTGTTTTGTTTTGTTTTGTTTTGTTTTTGAGACGGAGTTTCACTCTTGTTACCCAGGCTGGAGTGCAATGGCGCGATCTCGGCTCACCGCAACCTCCGCCTCCCGGGCTCAGGCAATTCTCCTGCCTCAGCCTCCTGAGTAGCTGGGATTACAGGCACGCGCCACCATGCCCAGCTAATGTTTTGTATTTTTAGTAGAGACGGGGTTTCACCATGTTGACCAGGATGGTCTCGATCTCTCGACCTCGTGATCCACCCACCTCGGCCTCCCAAAGTGCTGGGATTACAGGCTTGAGCCACCGCGCCTGGCAGATTTGACATTTTTAACAAAGAATTATAAGGCCAGGTGCCATGGCTCACACCTGTAATCCCATCACCCCAGGAGGCCAAGGTGGGTGGATTGCTTGAATCCAGGAGTTTGAGACCAGCCTGGGCAACATAGTGAAACCCCATCTCTACTAAAAATACAAAAAATTAGCCAGGCATGGTGGTGTACACCCGTAGTCCCAGCTACTTGGGAGGCTGAGGTGGGAGAATCACCTGATCCTAGGATGTTGAGGCTGTAGTGAGCTGAGACTGTATCACTGTACTTCAGCCTGGGCAACCAGAGTGAGACCTTGTCTCAATAAATAAATAAATTTCATATATATATATATATATATATATATATATATATGACATGTCAGCAAGATGAAAGATCGTGAAGACACGAGAATTCATAATTGTTGGCCAGGCATAGTGGCACACATCTGCAATCCTGACACTTTGGGAGGCCAAGGCAGGAGGATCACTTGAGGCCAGGCATTAAAGACCGGCCTGGCCAACATGGTGAAACTCCATCTACACTAAAAATACAAAAATTTGGCTAGGCATGGTGGCTCATGCCTGTAATCCCAGCACTTTGAGAGGCCGAAGTGGTCAAGAGTTCGAGGTGGTCACCTGAGGTCAGGAGTTCGAGACCAGCGTGACCAACATAGCGAAACCCCGTCTCTACTGAAAAATACAAAAATTAGCCAGGCGTGGTGGCGGGCACCTGTGATCCCAGCTACTCAGGAGGCTGAGGCATAAGAATTGCTTGAACCCGGGAGGCAGAAGTTGCAGTGAGGTGAGATCATACCACTGCACTCCAGCCTGGGTGACAGAGCGAGACTCTGCCTCAAAAAAAGAAAAATAATAAAGAATTCAAAATTGTTCATTATCGAATTTCACAGCATATTAAATGAAGCCAAGATATATGTTTTAAGTACATTCTCTTTTCAACTATGTAAAAAGTTCTTAAATACTTCTAACAATAAACTTAGCAAGCTTAATGAGTGAGGCTGCAAAATGTAATACATGTAATACATGGAAAATGTAATGCCACTTTGGACAGGAAAAAATGTAATATCTTTATTTTTATCTTTTATATAGCCACCTCTGACATTTTACTCATTCCTTAATAGAAACAAATAAAATTGGCCAGGTACGTTGGCTCATGCCTGTATTCCCAACACTGGGAAACAAGGCGGGCAGATCACCTGAGATTGGGAGTTCGAGACCAGCCTGACCAACATGGAAAAACTCCATCTCTAAAAGAAAAAAAAAAGAAACAAACAAATTAAATATCTGGTCTAAGTTAAACAATTGAAGAGCAGTGGCTCAGCCTGTAATCCCAGTACTTTGGGAGGCCGAGGTGGGCGGATCACGAGGTCAGGAGATTGAAATCATCCTGGCCAACATGGTGAAACCCCATCTCTACTAAAAATACAAAAATTAGCTGGGCATGGTGGCACATGCCTGTAGTCCCAGCTACTCAGGAGGCTGAGGCAGGAGAATTGCTTGAACCTGGGAGTCGGAGGTTGCAGTGAGCTGAGATCGTGCCACAACACTCCAGCCTGGGTGACAGAGTGAGACTTCGTCTCAAAATAAAAAGTAAAAATTGAAGGGCAGACTAGCTGATTCGTGAGGTCCCTTCCAGTTGTAAAATTATGTGGCAGCAAGTAAGCAATGTGATTTAATGTCTACGTTAATCTACATTAATCTCTTGGCCAGAACTGCAGTCACAGAGCCCATTCCCCACAGTTTATCAGGGGAAAGACTCAACCATGTGCACGTTATCTCCCTACAGGAAAATGAGGACGAGGCGGGAACTGGAGCCCAAGGGCCCCAAGCCAACCGCCCCTTCTGCCATGGGCCCAAACAACAACGTCAGCCAACAGCCTGCGACTGTGACCTTCAGCCCTGTTGACGTCCACATGGAGACTCGGTGACCTCTACCCTGGTGCTATCTCCACCACTGTCCAAAGAGCCTCTCCAGAGTCAAGACCCAGAGGCACACTCTCTGGCAGCTTGACGATGAGTTTCTCCTGGTCAGGTCAACAGAAACATCTTTTACGCAATTTCTGATGCTTCCAGCAATTTTCAACCTTGTCTCCCCTGCCCTACCCCAACTATGTCCACATCCCCTCTGCCGCCCCACCAAAAAGCTCCAGAACATTGTTTTGTCATCTGATGAAGTAGAGCTATGTTGGGAATCCACTCAGGTGGGCTTGGCTCTCCCCCATGCTATAGTTAGACAGATAGCCCAGGAGCCGGGTGTCAGGGAACACTGCTGAGAGTATCGCAATATGATCTGTCACGGGGTTCGTATCAGAGTAAGTGCCATATCCACAGCTTCCCAGAGCAAAACATCCGATCCCATAACCAGGCACAGGGGAACTAACTTGGGCTGACTAACCAGAAAACCTTGTGAATGTGTAACTTGTTCTAGTTGTTCTAGATGTCTGCCTGCTGACTGATGATGACTGCTTAGCACATTTTTCCCTCTTGAAGAAAGGCTGCGAGAAGAACTAGATTCTTCTCAAAAGATTTCTGCTGCATTAGTAAAGAGTCAGTGAAGGAACAGGGTGACGCTGCAGAATAGTGGCCTCTAACGTAAGAGCTTGTTGCGTTGTCCGTGGGCCTGGAATGATCCTGGAGGCTCAGCAGGCTCCTTCTTCCACACTGGGCTGAGGCAACCCTGACTCTGTCTCAGTTCTTGGCTCCCCTTTATCTGATTCTCAGCAACCTTGACTGTCCTGTTAACACCTTACCTCCAAGGACCAGTATTTGGAGATTAATTAGACTCCAGCTCTATCAATGTCATCTATGACCTTCCTGGTCACCTTCAGAGATTCAAAACATGTTCAAAGTACCACGTTCACAACCCGTTTCTATTCTACAGAGACCTTGTCTCTGACTCCCTAGCCTGGAGAACAATCTACCAAAAAGAGAAAGTATCTGGAATTAAGAAGTCCTGCCATCCAAGCCCTCCTTCCTAGTGGTGTGGGCTTGGAAAAATGACTCAACCTCTTTATATTCAGTTTCCTAAGCGTGAAGTGGAAATGATAACACCTGCCGCACTGGGGCACTGTAACAAGGGAAGGGCTTAGCAAAACACCTTGATTCTAGTGCCTGGCACCCGGGAGATGCTTAATAAATGGGAACCAGGATTCCTTTTTTTTGTTTTTTGTTTTTTTGAGACAGAATCTTACTCCATCACCTCGGCTGGAGGGCAGTGGCATGCTCACAGCTCACTGCAGCCTTGAACTCCTCCTGGGTTCAAGGGATTCTCCCTCCTCAGCCTCCGGAGTAGCTGGGACTACAGGTATGTGTCACCTCACCAGGCTAACTTTTTATTTTTTATTTTTTATTTTTGTGGAGATGGGGTCTCACTGTGTTGCCCAGGCTGGTCTTGAACTCCTGGCCTTAAGTGATTCTTCTGCCTTGGCCTCCCAAAGTGCTTGGATTACACGCATGGACCACGGTGCCCAGCCTAAGAACTAACATTATTATTATTACAGGTTTTTTTTTTCAATTGCAAGATAGACATTTCTTCACATTTTAATGATTCTGAACTCAGAACATATCTTGCAATTAATGGGTTAATTAATGTAATTGTAGTTTTTTACTGCCTCTCAAAAAGTTGTTTTTAATCAATTGCTTATCCTATAATTGATGGCATCTTGGACACAAGGTAATAAATCTCTATTCTGTTATAGAAAGTGACACACTTTGACATTTAATCTCAAATCTTAGGAGTCTCTCCTTCTTGGGATCAGAAATCCCTTTTGAGGCTGGGTGCCGTGGCTCATGCCTGTAATCCTAGCACTTTGGGAGGCTGAGGCAGGCAGATCACTTGAGGTCAAGAGTTTGAGACCACCCTGGCCAAAATGGCGAAACCCTGTCTTTACTAATAATACAAAAAAAGAAAAAAAAAAAATTCTGGGCATGATGGTGCACTCCTGTAATCCCACTACTAGGGAGGCTGAGACATAGGGAGGCATGAACCCAGGAGGCAGACATTGCAGTGAGCCAAGATCATGCCACTGCACTCCAGCCTGGGCAACAGAGTGAAACTGTGTCTCAAAAAAAGAGAAATCCCTTGTGGGGGAAGTAAGAGTCAGGGAGGTAAGAAGTCTAACCCAGGGTCACACAGCTCATGACATCCCACTATAAAAATACTCCGTGGAATAGCTCTGGAGAAATACTAGCAAATTCTTCCTCCCTGGCCATTATTTCTTCTTACGGTGTTTAAATATCCACCACGTGCCAGATAATTTCACATAAATTATCTCATAGGATTAAATTTTCCCAATAACCTGGGGAGGACTTATTTTTTCCAACACAGATGAAAATTTCTGACTCAAAGAGAGAGAGAAAAAAGTACTTTCCCAAAGTCACACAGCTAGTGAGTCACAAAGATGGGACTCAAACCCAGGTCTCTGGACTCCCAAAGCCCGTCTTTTTTGTTATATCACACTCTTCTGCAGGCCAGGCTCAAAGCAGCACGGATTAGTTTATGGGCTGTACAAGAGCACAGGGTTGTCCATGTGTTTGGGTGGAAATCAGGGTTCTGGCTTCCAGGCGGAAGTGAGGGAAAGCACTTTGGTAGCCTCCTTTGGGCTTCCATGATCACGGCCAAAGATGCCCCTTCTCAACCCATTCCAAGCACTAAGGATTCCTGCTTCATTCATCCTACTACTTAGACTCAAGGAGCAAGGGATAGAATGGCATCTAACCAGAGCGAAGCCATTTGTTTCAGGTCTCAAGCCATAAATACATATGCTCCCCTAAACATATTCTGCTTTAAAAAGTTGTTTTGGGGCAGGTGTGGTGATGCGCGCCTGTAATCCCAGCCCTTTGGGAGTCAGAGGCAGGCAGTCGCTTGAGCCCAGGAGTTCCAGACCAGCCTGGGCAACATGGTGAAACCTCGTCTCTACAAAAAATACAAAAATTAGCCAAGTGTGGTAGTGGACGACTGTAGTCCCGGTTACTTGAGAGGCTGAGAGGCTGAGGTAGGAGGATGTCTTGAGCCTGGGAGGCAGAGGTTGCAGTGAGCCGAGATTGCGCCACTGCACTTCAACCTGGGTGAGAGAGCCAGACCCTGTCTCAAAGCATATTTCAGCCCTAAAACTGGATTCTTCTGACCACAGTGCAGAGTTCTAGGGATTACCCTCTAGTATATGTTCTTTTGCTAAATGAAGGCTTGGAGATGGAAAAAGAGGAGGGGATAGAGTCATGAGGGGGAGGCTAATAAAAGGATTTGTGTCTCATTTTTGACTAATGAAAATAACTCAATAAACAGCCTGTAAGAAGGTTCCTATGTGCAAGTTTAGGTGCTACTAAGTACATTAAGACACAACCGCTGCTCTCAAGGAGGTAGCAGCTGGTCTCATGGCGGGGATCTTACCACGTGATTATGTGTGTATTTTGTTTCTGATGAGGTGCCTTTCTTAGTAGATGCTGCCTTATTTGGCCACTGAACCAATCAAAGCTATTAAATGCTTAAAGAAAACTATCTGACAATAAAAAGGTTTAAATCAAACGTGTTGAGTTGATTTCAGTCAAGTTTAGAGCTAACAAATACCTTTTCTAAAATTTCCTTTCCCTGACAAAGTAAATAGAGTCCCAAGATGGCTGGGTGCAGTTGCTCATGCCTGTAATCCCAGCACTTTGGGAAGCCGAGACAGGCAGATCACCTGAGGTCAGGAGTTTATGATCAGCCTGACCAACATGAAGAAACCCCGTCTCCACTAAAAATACAAAATCTACTAAAAACACTAAATTAGCCTAGCAGAATCTGCCCTGGTGGTGTGTATATGGTACCCTCCATTTCAAGGGGCAGCTATATCAAGAATTCTAGCAGAAATACTGAGTGTCCATAAAGTTGGCTATGTTGAGTGATGCCCACAGCAACAGCAATGGTGCCTGCACCAGATGAATTCTTTAGTGTGATTTAGACACACCTGCAGCATACCTCTGAGCCTCTCTCGGGTCTTCTGGAGATTCCAGCAACTACCTGAGCCCCTTATATATAAAAAAAATCACTTCATGCTGTGTGTAGCTAAGAACTGAACAACTGATCAGCTGTGGGGAATTTGCTCATGGTCACCCACCTGGGAAGGGGCTCACTAGAACCCAGGGCTCCAAAGCTCTTGCTCTTTCCATATAGATGCTTCTACATGAGGCTGAGTCATCCAAGGATTCTACCAAGTGCTGTGGAATCTTGGAGAAAGTAGAGTTGTCTCCAACTGCAGGTATCCCAGAGACTTTGTGATTTGGTGAATGTTAATAAAGGGGTATTGGCTGGGCACAGTGGCTCACGCCTGTAATCCCAGCACTTTGGGAGGCCGAGGTGGGCAGATCACTTGAGGTCAGGAGTTCAAGACCAGCCTGGCCAATGTGGTGAAACCGTGTCTCTACTAAAAATACAAAAATTAGCCGGGCATGGTGGCATATGCCTGTAGTCCCAGCTACTTGGGAGGCTGAGGTGGGAGAATGGCTTGAACCCAGGAGGTGGAGGTTGCAGTGAGCCAAGATTATGCCTCTGCACTCCAACCTAGGTGACAGATCAACACTCCATCTCAAAAAATAACAAAAAATTTAAAAAAATAAATAAATAAGTGGTAGGGGAGTATTTAAAAAGAATCTGGGAGAATGGGTAGAATGGTTCTAAATAAAGGTTTTTTTTTTTTTTTTAGTTGAAATGCAATACACACACACACACACACACACACACACACACACACACAAGCACAGCTTTGAAAAAATTGACAACACCCATGTAACCAGCATGAAGATGAAGAAATAAAGTATGATCAGCCTCCCAGATACCTTCCTTTTCCTCCTGCTCTGTTCACCTCTGACAAAGGTAACCACTCCCTTGGCTTCTACCATCCTAGAACTTTTCCTACAGGCTGAATAATACAATATCAATTCTTCTGTCTCTGGTTTCTTTCTTACAACATTGTATTCATAATATTTATTCTTGTCGTCACATGCAGTCGAAGATAATTAATTCTCCTTGCAGTAGTATTTCATTTTGTGAGTATAACTACATTTTATGTATCCATTCTGCTGTCTGATGTACATAAAAGTTGTTTCTACTTTGGGTCTGTAATGAATAGCGCTACTATGAACATTTTGGTGATTGTCCAGTGTTACTACTATGAATATTTTGGTGATTGCATATGTGTTTCTGTTGGGAATATTTCCAGAAGAGTAATCACTAGGTCATAGGATATGTGTGTATTCAGCCGTAGTCAACAGAGCCAAACAGTTCTCCAGAGAGTTGTACCAATTTACATTTTCACTAGCAATGTAGGAGAATTCCAGTTGCTCCCCATCCTTCAGTAACACTAGGGTATCTCCAGAATCTTTAATTTTAGTCATCCTGATATGTGTGCCATGGTCTCTCACTGTGGCTTTGATTTGTATTCCCTGATGACTAACGGAATTGATCACTTTTCATAAGTTATTGGCCAATTTAATTTCATCTTTTAAGAAGTTACTTTTCAGCCTATTTTTTTGTTTTACTTTTTTTTAATATGAAGTCTCCTTATGTTGCTCAGGATGACCTTAAACTCCTGACCTGAAGCAATCCTCCTGCCTCAGCTTCCCAAGTAGTTGTGATTACAGGCATGAGCCACTGTGCTCAGCTCAGTTCGTATATTTGTATTTGGTTATCTGCCATTTTTATTATTATTTGTAGGCATTTTAGATACATTCTGGATATATTAATAAGTCATTTGTTGTCTTGTGGCTTGCCTTTTAAACTTTGTTTCCTTCCTTCCTTCCTTTCTGCTTCTTTCTTTCTGTTTCTTTCTTTTCTTTCTTTCTTCTTTCTTTCCCTTCCTGCCTTTCCTTTCCTTCCTTCCCTCCTCCCTTTCTTTCTTTCTTCTTTTTCTTTCCTTCTTTTCTTCTTTCTTCCTTCCTTCTCTTTCCTTCCTTCCCTCCCTCCCCCTCCCTCCTCCCCCCTCCTTTCTTTCCTTCCTTCCTTCCTTCCTTGCTTCCTTTCTTCTTTCTGTCTCTTTCTTTGTCTTCCTTTCTCTCTCTTTTCTTTTCTTTCTTTCCTTTTTGAGACAGTATCCCTCTGTCGCCCAGGCTGGAGTGCAGTGTGATCTCAGTTCACTACAGCCTCCGCTTCCCAGGTTCAAGGGATCCTTTTGCCTCAGCCTCCCAGGTGGCTGGGGTTACAGGCACATACCACCACGCCTGGCTAACTTTTGTATGTTTAGTAGAGACAGGTTTTCACCATTTTAGCCAGGCTAGTCGCAAACTCCTGACCTCGGGTGATCCACCTGCCTTGGTCTCCCAAAGTGCTGGGATTACAGGTGTGAGCCATCTCTGGCTTGCCTTTTTTTTTAAAAAAAGCATAGCAGCTCTATTGAGATAGAATTTTTTTACAAAGTTCACTTTTGAAAAGGGCCCAATTCAGTGGTTTTAGTATATCCACAGACTTTTGCAGCCATCTATCAAATTTGTCATCCCCAAAAGAAACTCCATGCCCATTAGCAGTCACTTCCCACTGCCCTCTCTCCAGAGCCCCTGGCAATCACTACTCTATCTTTTGTCTCTATGGATTGCCTATTCTGGACATTTCATGTAAATAGAATCACACTATGTGATCTTTTGTGACTGGCTTCTTATGGTTAGCATAATTGTTCAAGTATCATCTATGTTGTAGCATGTATCCATATTTCATTCCTTTTTATGGCCGAATAATATTCCATTATATAGACATACCACATTTTGTTTATCCATTCATCAGTTGAAGAACAACTGGGTTGTTTCCACTGTTGGGCTATTATAAATAATGGCGTTGTGAGATGAGGCGAAGTGGCTCATGCCTGTAATCCCAGCACTTTGGGAGGCTGAGGTGGGTGGATCACTTGAGGTCAGGAGTTTGAGACCAGCCTGACCAACATGGTGAAACTTTCTACTAAACATACAAAAATTAGCTGGACGGCCAGTCATGGTGGCTCATGCCTATAATCTCAGCACTTTGGGAGGGTGAGGCAGGCAGATCACAAGGTCAAGAGATCGAGACCATCCTGGCCAACATAGTGAAACCTTGTCTCTACTAAAAATACAAAAATTAGCTGGGTGTGCTAGTGTGCACCTGTAGTCCCAGCTACTCGGGAGGCTGAGGCAGAATTGCTTGAACCCAGGAGGTGGAGGCTGCAGTGAGCTGAGATCATGCCACTGCACTCCAGCCTGGGGAACAGAGTGAGACTCCATCTCAAAAAAGAAAAAAAAAGAAAACTTAGCTGGACATGGTGGCCCACGCCTGTAATCCCAGCTCCTTGGGAGGCTGAGGCACGATATTGCTTGAACCTAGGAGTCAGAGGTTGCAGTAAGCCACGACTGTGCCACTGCACTCCAGCCTGGTGACAAAGCAAGACTCAGTCTAAAAAATAATAATAAATAATAATGATAATAACAGTGCTGTGAACATTACATACAAGTTTTTGTGCAGACATAGGCTCTAATTCTCTTGGGCCTATACCTTAGGAGAGAAATTGCTGCATGATATGATAACTCTATGTTTAACTTTCTGAAGAAATGTCAAATTGTTTTCTGAAGGGGCTCCACCATTTAATATCCTCACCAGTGACACATGAGGATCTGATTTCTCCACTTCCTCACTAACACTTTTTGTCCATCTTTTTTGTTACAGCCATCCTAATGAGTAAGACATGGAGGTCGGGCGTGGTGGCTCATGCCTGTAATCCAAGCACTTTGGAGGTCAAGGCAGGCGGATCACCTGAGATCGGGAGTTCAAGACCAGCCTGACCAACATGGTGAAACCCCATCTTTAAAAAAAAAAAAATTAAAAAAAAGAAAAAAAGACATGGAATCTCATTGTGGCTTTGCTTTGCATTTCCCTAGTGACATGATGTTGAGTGTCTTTATCATGCACAGATTGGCCATTTTTATATCATTTTTGAAGAAATGTCTATTCCAACTTCTTTGCCCATTTTTAAATTGAGTTATTTGATTTTTGTTGTTGTCATGTTGTAAGAATTCTTGCCGGGCACGGTGGCTCAAGCCTGTAATCCCAGCACTTTGGGAGGCCGAGGCAGGTGGATCACGAGGTCGAAAGATCGAGACCAACATGGTCAACAGGGTGAAACCCCGTCTCTACTAAAAATACCAAAAATTAGCTGGGCATGGTGGCGCGTGCCTGTAATCCCAGCTACTCAGGAGGCTGAGGCAGGAGAATTGCCTGAACCCAGGAGGCGGAGGTTGCGGTGAGCCGAGATCGCGCCATTGCACTCCAGCCTGGGTAACAAGAGCGAAACTCCGTCTCAAAAAAAAAAAAAAAAAAAAAAAAAGAATTCTTTATGTATTCTGGATACAAGTTCCCTATAAGATACATAATTTGAAAACATTTTCGCTTGTTCTGTGGGTTGTCTTTTCACTTTCTTGGTGATGTCCTTTGCAGCACAAATTTTTTTTTTTTTTTTATTTTTTGAAACGGAGTCTTTGCTCTATCTCCCAGGCTGGAGTGCAGTGGCACAATCTTGGTTCACTACAACCTCCACCTCCCAGGATCAAGAAGTTCTCTTGCTTCAGCCTCCCCAGCAGCTGGAATTACAGGTGCCCATCACCATGCCCAGCTAATTCTTGTATTTTTAGTGGAGGTGGGGTTTCACCATGTTGGCCAAGCTGGTCTTAAACTCCTGACCTCAGGCAATCTGCCCACCTCAGCCTCCCAAAGTGCTGGGATTACAGGCGTGAGTCACCACTCTGGGCCCAAACATTTTTAATTTTTACAAAGGCCAATTTATCTATTTTTGTCTTCTGTCACTTGTGCTTTTGATTTCATATCTAAGAAATCATTGCCTGATTCAAGGTTCTGAAGATTTACTCCTACGTTTTCTTACAAGAGTTTTCTAGTTTGAGCTCTTACAATTTGGTCTATAATCCATTTTGAGTTAATTTTTTTCTTTCATCTGATCAAACTGAGGACCAAGTTATTGAGTTAATTGTTATATAGGGGACCAGCTTTATCCTTTTGCATGTAGATATTCACTTGTCCCAGCACCATTTGTTGAAAAGACTATTTTTTTTTCCGATTGAATTATCTTGGTACTCTGGTTGAAAAACAGTTGACTATAAATATGAAGGTTTATACTTGGATATAAACTTCATATTTTATATGAAGTTTATATCTGAATTCTGTTCCATGATCTATATTTCTATTCTTCTGCCATTATCACACAGTGCTGATTTATAATAAGTTTTGAAATCAGGAAGTGTGAGTCCTCAAACTTTTTTCTTTCCTCCATCTTTGTTTTTCTTGTTCAAGATCACTTTGGGCTGTGCATGGTGGTGCATGCCTGTAATCCTAGCACTTTGGGAGGCCAAGGTGGGCAGATCACTTGAGGTCAGGAGTTCAAGGCCAGCCTGGCCAACATGGTGAAACCCCCATCTTTATAATTAGCCAGGCCTGGTGGTGCATGCTTGTAATACCAGCTACTTTGGAGGTTGAGGCAGGAGAATTGCTTGAACCCGGAGGTGGAGGTTGCTGTGAGCCAAGATTGCACCATTGCACTCCAGCCTGGGGGACAAGAGCAAAATTCCGTCTTAAAAACAACAACAAAAGAGTATTTTGGCTATTCTAGGTTTCTTGTATCTTCATATGAATTTTAGTATTGGCTTGTCAATTTTGCAAAAATAGCAGCTGGGATTTTGATAAAAGTTAAAGTTGAATCTGCAGATCAAATTAGGTAGTATTGCCATCTTAGTAACATTAAATCTTTTGTTCCATGAACATGGATGTATTTTTATTTATTTTGGTCTTTTTAAATTTTTTCAAAGAAATTGTGGTTTTCAGTGTGTCTTTCACTTTTTTTGTTAAATATTTCCCTAAGTATTTTATGCTTTTTGATACTATTATAAATGTTTTAATTTCCTTTTTGAATTTTTCATTGCTATTCATAGAAATGCAACTAATTTTACCTGTTCGTTTTATATAAGGCAATATTGAGGAATTTCCAAAATCAGCCCTAATGGGTTTTTTGTTTTTTTGCGGGATCTTTAGGGTTTCTACATATGAGATCATGTCAGCTGCATATAGAGATAATTTACTTCTTCCTTTACAATCTGGATACCTTTTATTTCTTCTTCTTACCAAATTGCTCTGGCTAGAACTTCCAGTACTATGTTGAATAGAAGTGGTGAGAGCAAACATTTTTGTCTTTGTCCCGATCTTAGAGGAAAGCAACCACTCATTAAATATGATGTTATCCATGAATTTTTCTACAGATAGCCTTTATTATGTTGAGGAAATTCACTTCTGTTTCTAGTTTGAGTGTTTTTATCAGGAAAGAGGATTGAATTTTGCCAAATGCTTTTTCTGTATTTATCAAAATAATCATATTGTTTCATCTTTTATTCTTTTAATATAGAATATTACATCAATTGATTTTCATAAGTTAAGTCAAACTCGCATTCCTGTGATAAATCCTACTTAGTCCTGGTGTAAAATCTTCTTTATATGTTGCTGGATTCTGTTTTTTGTTGAGGATTTTTCCATCTATATTTATAAGACATAATAGGTCTGTAGTTTCCTTTTCTTATGATGTCTTTGTTTGGTTGTGGTTTCAGAGTAATACCAGCCTCAAAGAATGAGTTGGGAGGCATTTTCTCCTTTTCTGTTTTTTGGAAACATTGGTATTAATTCTTTAAACATCTGGTAGAATTTACCAGTGAAACCATCTGGGTCTGAGTTTTTCTTTGTGAGAAGTGTGTTGTTGTTGATTTAATTACTATTACTAATGCAGTCTTTTTACTTGTTACAGGTCTCTTCAGATTTTCTATTTCTTCTTAAGTCAGTTTCGGTAATTTGTGTCTTTTCAGGAATTTGTTCATTTCATCTAGGTTAACTAGTTTCTTAGGGCACAATTTTTTATACTATTCCCTTATAATCCTTTTTATTTCTGAAAGATCAGTAGTGATGCTGTCTGTTTCATTCCTGATTTTAGTAATTTGAATTTTTTCTTTTTTTTTCCTTTGTTCAATTGAGCTAAAGCTTTCTTAATTTTCTTGATTGTTACAAAAATCCAATCTTTGGTTTTATTTTTTTCTCTATTGTTTTTCTATCCGGTGTCTGCCTTTTTATATTTCTTAACAGTTTCTTTTAGTAAAAATACATTTTTAATCTGAATGTTAACTTATTAATGTTTTCCTTTATAATTAGTGCTCTTTGTATCCTGCGTAAGAAATCTTTGCCTACCTAAAGGTTTTGAAAATCTTTCTTCTATATTTTCTTCCAAAAGTCACATTGTTTTACTTCTCATATCTGGATATGAGAGCTGCCTGAAATTGATTTTGCCTTGTATGGGAGGTGGAGTCAAGATTCCTTTCTTCCATATCTGACATCTGATTGACTCAGAATCATTTGTCAAGAAGATGATTCTTTTCCTGTGTTACTAAAATATCACCTTATCATAAATTCAGTGACTGTTTACATTTGGTTTCAGTAGAAATTTTATTGATAGGAATTGTGGCAAAGGTAAGTCAGGTGGGGTAAATAAAGGGAATAGTAAAACTTTGAAATCAAGGAAAAACACTGAATTCATTTGTTCCTTTTTTTTGTTTTGTTTGAGATGGAGTCTTTTTGTATACTGAGAAGACCAGAACAACAAAACAAAAACAAACAAACAAACAAAAAACGAGATGGAGTCTTGCTCTGTCACCCAAGCTGGAGTGCAACGGCATGATCTCCGCTCACTGCAACCTCTGCCTCCTGAATTCAAGTGATTCTCCTGCCTCAGCCTCCCAAGTAGCTGGGATTACAAGTGCTTGCCACAATGCCCAGCTAATTTTTTGTATTTTTAGTAGAGATGGGGTTTCGCGATGTTGGCCAGGCTAGTCTCGAACTCCTGACCTCATGATCTGCAGCCTCGGCCTCCCAAAGTGCTCCTGCCTGAGTAGCTGGGACTATAGGGGTGCTGCTGTGGCCAGTATCTGTCTTGCTTACTTTTATAAGTGCATCCCAGTCATTGGAGTTAACATGATGAGGAAGATAAACATGGTCCCTGACTTACCCATGGTCCTCAGAACTTATCCCCTGTATTCGTCTGTTCTCATGCTGCTAATAAAGACGTACCCGAGACTGGGTGATTTATAAAGGAAAGAGGTTTCATTTACTCACAGTTCCACATGGCTGGAGAGACCTCACAATCACAGCGGAAGGAGAACGAGGAGTAAAGTCCTATATTATATGGTGGCAGGCAAGAGAGCATGTGCAGGGGAACTCACCTTTATAAAACTATCAGATCTCATGAGACTTATTCACTGTCATGAAAACAGCATGGGAAAAACCAGTCCCCATGATTCAATTACCTCCCACTGGGTCCGTCCCACAACACATGGGAATTATGGGAGCTACAATTCAAGATGAGATTTGGGTGGGGACACAGCCAAGCTATATCATCCTCTACCAGAGAAGACAGACAATTAAACAAACACCACAATATAGAACAATTTCTTTTGTGATAGGAGGAAGTTCAAGGTGTTACATACACCTCTTGCTGAGGCACCTAGCTCAGTCTGGAGGTTCATAGGTTGGGAGTGGGAATTAGGAAGGGCTCCCCAGAATAAATAACATATAAACTAAGAGTAAAAGATTAAGTAGGAGCCAGAAGCAGTAGCTCATGCCTGTAATCCCAGCATTGTGGGAGGCCAAGGCAGGAGGATTACTTGACACCAAGAATCCAAGATCAATCAGCCCGGGAAACTTATGAAGATCTTGTCTCTAGCAGAAAAAAAAAAAAAAAAAAAAAAGCTGGCATGGTGGTACATGCCTGTAGTCCCAGCTACTTGGGAGGCTGACACAGGAGGATCACTTGAGCCTGGGAATTTTAGGCTGCAGTGAACTGTGATTATGCCTCTGTACTCCAGTCTGGGCAACAGAATGAGACCCTGTCTCAAAAAAAAAAAAAACAAAACAAACAAACAAAAAAAACAAAAAACAAAATATGGAGTAGGGCCAGGCACGGTGGCTTAGACATTTAATCCCAGCACATTGAGAGGCTGAGGCAGGCAGATCACCTGAGGTCAGGAGTTTAAGACCAGCCTGACCAACATGGTGAAACCCTGCGCTGCTAAAAATACAAAATTACCCAGGCTTAGTGGAGAAGACTGTAATCTCAGCTACTTGGGAGGCAGAGGCAGGGGAATTGCTTGAATCTGGGAGGCAGAGGTTACAGTGAGCTGAGATCGCACTATTGCACTCAGCTTGAAAAACAAGAGCAAAACTCCAGAAAAAAAGCAAAACTCAGAAAAGAAAAAATGGAGTAGTAGTGAGTGAAGGGAAGCAGGAGAAGAAGAGAGATAAAGAAGAGAGTTCTGCAGGAGAAAAAAGCTTCGGTTTTGCAAAAGCCCAAAGGAGGTAGCGGGAGATGGGCTGCCAAGAGAAAAGAAGCCAAACGATCTTCATTCCTTGGCTATTTGAAGGCGGTGGAGAGCCACTGAAAAAGCTTGAGTGGGGAAGTGGCAAGATGGGATCTGTGCTTTAAGGAGATTAATTCGACAATGTGCAGAATGGATCGGTGTGGGAGAGACTGGAGGCTGGAAGAACAATTTAGAGTCTATTGCAAGAAGCGACAGGCGCATCTGTGTATCTGTTAGTTTTAAAATGCCTTTTCCAAATAGCCCTCTAATTGTTAAGTTTTGTCCTTTTTCTTTTTCTTTTTTTAAGTGGCTATTTGTGGGTGTGGAGTAACCCAACAAAAATGTCTCCAGGAATCGTCTGGGGCCCACTGGATGGGGGCACACAGCAGGGGCATTGTCTCAGCTCTGTAGCCCTTTGTCCCGGGACACCCATCCCCTTCACAGAAAATTTCCTGGCAAAGAAGCAAACTGCTGTAGTTCAGCAATGCTACTGCCTTGGCCGCGGCCAGTCTGTTCACATTTGGGAGAAGCAGGTAGAAACAAGAATGACCTTCAGGTCTCTGGCGATACGAAACCCTCTTTGTCTGACTTCAGCTCAGCTATTATCAGGGAGGATCGCTCGCTGGCTCAAATCCAACCTCTTAAATAAATTTTACCTGAGCCCCCATGCTCTTACAGAATGCTGCAGTGACTTAATTGACCTCAGAGAAATATAACAAGCAACTTATTCATTCTTTCCAGCTTTGCAGTTCTCGCCCTGGAAGGCCCATGGGAGTAAAAGGGATTTTTAAAAATTAATATATGTGTAACTACAACCTTGAATCGAAGGATCTGTGAATTGGACAGTTTGCTCCACTTGATAAAGAAGAAAAGGGGATAAGAGGGTAATGTTTATTTTGTTTTGTTTGTTTCTTGGTCCCCACATGAGATGGTTCTACCATTCTCTCCAATTCACAGCACACTGTCATCTTTGACCATGTAGAACCCCTCTTGTTTTATAATTTTTTTCTGCTTCATCCTGAATTTCCACTCCTACATTTTTTTTTTTTTTTTTTTTTTTTTTTTTTTAGACGCATTTTCGTTCTTGTCATCCAGGCTGGAGTACAGTGGTGTGATCTTGGCTCACTGCAGCTTCTGCCTGAAACCTCTGACTCCTCGATTCAAGCCATTCTCCTGCCTTAGCCTCCCCAGTAGCTGGAATTACAGGCGCCAGCCGCCATGTGTGGCTAATTGTTTTGTATTTTTAGTAGAGACGGGGTTTCTCCATGTTGACCAGGCTGATCTCAAACTCCTGACCTCAGGTGATCTGCCTGCCTCGGCCTCCCAAAGTGCTGGGATTACAGGTGTGAGCCACCACGCCCAGCCCCACTCCTACTTTTCTTCTCCACTATAGACATACCCCTCTAATTTCTTTAATATGTCTCGAATTTAAAACAAACAAATAAGAACCCTCTGTTGACCACACAGGCCCCTTCTTTTTTTTTTTTTTTTTTAAAGACAGGGTTTCACTATGTTGGTCAGGCTGGTCTTGAACTCCCACCCTCAGGTGATCCACCCGCCTTGGCCACCAAAGAGCTTGGATTAGAGGCATGAGCCACCACACCCAGCCCACACAGGCCCCTTCAAAGTGCTGCTCCACCTCTCTACTTTCCTGGACAGCAAAACTGTTCGAAAGTGCTGTCTCTACAGCTACATCGCCTTCTTTTCCATGCCTCTCTAGAGCCCTGTCCCATCAGGCTCTGATCCCTCGTTGCACTAGGTTGGCCTTGCCAAATCTACCCAATCCTCCACCCTCATCTATCTACTTAGCCAAATTGGCCATAGTCTAAGATTCCCTCCTTCTGGAATTACTTTTTTTTTTTTTTTTTTTTTTGAGACAGAGTCTCACTCTATCACCCAGGCTGGAGTACAGTGGCATGATCTCAGCTCACTGAAACCTCTGCCTCCCAGGTTCAAGCTATTCTCCTGCCTCAGCCTCCTGAGTAGCTGGGATTACAGGCATGAGACACTACACCTGGCTAATTTTTGTTTCTTTGTTTTTTTGGGTTTTTTGTTTTTTAGTAGAGACAGGGTTTCACCATGTTGACCACGCTGGTCTCGAACTCCTGACCTCGTGATCACCCTGTCTCAGCCTCCCAAAGTGCTGGGATTACAGGCGTGAGCCACCATACCTGGCCTGGAATTACCTTCTTGCTTGGCCTCTGCAACGCTACCTTCTCTTGGTTCTCTTTGGAATGCAGTGGCCATTCCTTTTCAATCTGTTTTGCTGGCTCCTCATCACTTTCTCTACTTCTAAACAATAGAGCGCCTGAGTTTGCTCTTAGACTTTCAGGCTACCTAAGCTCACTCCCTTGGGACCCTCATCTAGCCCCCGTGATGTAAATGCCATCTATATGCTGCAGCTTCTAAATGTGGAGCAGCAAACCTCTCTCCTGAATCCTGGATATAATCCTAGACACTTGGATATCCTTTTTCCTTTTCCATTTTTTTTCTTTTCTTTTTTTTTTTTTCTTTTTTGTTTTTTTTGTTGAGACAGGGTCTCACTCTGTCACTCAGGCGGTAGTGCAGCGGCACAATCTCAGCTCACTGCAGCTTCAATCACCTGGGCCCAAGCCATCCTCCTGCCTCAGCCTCCCGAGTAGCTGGGACGATAGGCGTGTGCCACCACAACTGGCTAATTTTTGTATTTTTTAGTGGAGACGGGGTTTCACTATGTTGGCGAGGCTGGTCTGGAACTCCTGACCTCATGATCCACCCGCCTCAGCCTCCTGAAGTACTGAACTTACAGGTATGAGCCACCTCGCCCGGTCAATCCCTGGTCTTTCTTACTCATTAAGAAGCAGCTGCATTCTTCCAGAATCTCAGGCCAAAATCCTCAGCAACATCCTTGATTCCTCTCATTCTCTCATACCCACCCATTAGTAGTGGCTGCTCTGTTTAAATTAAGTATCTTCTTCCCGTTTGCAATTTGTCTTTGACCCTCTGTGGTATCTATTGATGAACAAATGTGTCTCACTCAATGTCGGGTTTTCAATTTTTTCTTTTATGGTTAGCACTTTTTTTTTTTTTTTTTTTGAGACGGAGTTTCGCTCTTGTTACCCAGGCTGGAGTGCAATGGCACGATCTCGGCTCACCGCAACCTCCGCCTCCTGGGTTCAGGCAATTCTCCTGCCTCAGCCTCCTGAGTAGCTGGGATTACAGGCACACGCCACCATGCCCGGCTAATTTTTTTGTATTTTTAGTAGAGACGGGGTTTCACCATGTTGACCAGGATGGTCTCGATCTCTCGACCTCGTGATCCACCCGCCTCGGCCTCCCAAAGTGCTGGGATTACAGGCTTGAGCCACCGCGCCCGGCCGAGCACTTTTTTAAAAAAAAGATCTTGGCTCCCACCTCAGGACCTTTCACCTCCTGTTCTCACCTGGAATTTCCTTCCTCACAAATCCACAGTCTTCCTCCTCCTCGAAAAGCAGGCCTCACTCAGCTCAAAGGTCAACCCTATTAGAGAGAAGTTTGCACTAATTTTCCTTAAGTGTGATCCAGATACTCTTTTTTTAATTTTTCTCACTCAACATATTTTTTTTTAAAAGAGCTCACCGCATTGGCCGGGAGCGGTGGCTGATCCCTGTAATCCCAGCACTTTGGGAGGCCGAGACAGGCGGATCATCTGAGGTCAGGAGTCAGAGACCAGCCTGACCAACATGGAGAAATCCCATCTCTACTAAAAATACAAAATCAGGCAGGCGTGGTGGCGCATGCCGGAAATCTTAGCTACTCAGGAGGCTGAGGCAGGAGAATCGCTTGAACCCGAGAGGTGCAGTTTGCCATGAGGGCACCATTGTACTCCATCCTGGGCAAGAGTGAAACTGTGTGTCAAAAAAAGAAAAATAAGACCTCACCATATTGCTGAATGTGAATCCAATTCATTCTTTCTAGACACTGCATAATACTTCATCAAATGCCATGTTTTTCTTACCCTTTCCTTAATGGTAGACTCACAGTCTGCCTCCAGCTCCAATTACGTACACAACATGAAATAAACTTTCTCAAAATATACCCTTATAAACCTGTAAGAGAGGGTTCACTTGTTTGTTTTTGGTTTTTTGAGGGGGAGGAGTTGGGGATGGTTTATAGAGATAGTCCCTGATTTATGATGGTCCAACTTATGATATTTTCAATTTACAGTGTAACCCCGTCATAAATCAAGGATCATATATATACTCAGAAGCAAGATTCCTGGGTCATAAGACAAACACAGATGTACTTAATTTGACTAAGTAGGGCCAAAAGGCCTTCTCAGACAAAAGGCACACGTAATTTATATCCTGGCTAGCAGATTGTAGAAATTCCTGTTCCACCACATCCTTGCCAGCCCTTTGAATTACTTTGTCTATTTTTTGGCAGTATTATGGATATATTATATTATCTCTGTTGTTTACATTTGGATTTGTCTGATTACCAGGCTAGAGCTCACAGAGTTTAGTTCTAAGGTCTGTAACATTTGTGGGGGGAGAAGGGAAAGATCACAATTTATTTAAACACTAACAAAATATATTAAGTCATTTACTCACCTTTACTCTGCATAGCTCATCATTTCCTCCTAGATTCAGTTCTTCTCTTGCTTTGTACTTAACTTTAGCAGTGATTTCAAAGAAGGTCTTTAAATGGCAACATTTTTGAGGCCTTGAATAAATATTGACCACATTCTAGCATTTAATTCACAGTACATCTAGAGATAAAAATTCTAGGCCAGGCACAGAGGCTCATACGTGTAATCCCAGCACTTTGGGAGGCCTAGGTGGGTGGATCATTTGAGGTCAGAAGTTCAAGACTAGCTTGGCCAATACAGTGAAATCCCATCTCTACTAAAAATACAAAAATTAGCCAAGCGTGGTGGCGGGCGCCTGTTATCCTAGTCACTCAGGAGGCCGAGCCAGGAGAATCGTTTGACCCCAGGAGGTGGACATTGCAGTAAGTCAACATTGTGCCACTGCACTCAAGCCTGGGTGACAGAGCAAGACGCTGTCTCAAAAAAAAAAAATCTAGTTTTAAAGTTCTTTTTCTTCAGCATTTTGAAAATGTCACTTCATTGGCTTTTTTGCATCCCAGCAATTAAGAAGTTCTTTTGGGGCCAGGCATGGTGGCTCATGCTTATAATTCCAGCACTGTGGGAGGCTGAGGCGGGCAGATGCTTGAGCCCAAAAGTTCAAGACCAGCCTGGGCAACATAGCGAGACCCTTGTCTCTACAAAAACTAGCCGGGCGTGGTGGTGCTCACCTGTAGTCCCAGCCATGTGGGAGGATTGCTTGAGCCCCAGAAGTTGAGGCTGCAGTGAACTGAGATCCCACCACTACATTCTAGCCTGGGCAACAGAGTAAGACCCTCTCAGAAAAAAATATACGTATATTTTGTTAACAATCTGCTTTTTTGTTGACAATCTGCTTTTCTCTCCACAAGTTTCTCCTCTCCCCATATTGTGTTATATCTGTAAATGTAACTTTTTTTTTCTTTTTTTGAGACAGGATCTTGCTCTGTCATCCAAGCTGGAGTGCAGTGGCATGATCATAGCTCACTGCAGCCTGAAACTCCTGGATTCAAGAGATCCTCCCACCTCAGCCTCCCAAAGTTCGGGGACTACAAGCCCACACCACTGCACTCGTCATATATATACATATGTGTGTGTGTGTGTGTGTGTGTGTGTGTATATACGTATACATATGTATATATACACACATATACATACTTATACATATATACATATACATACATATGTATGCATATATATGTGTATTTTTTTTCTTTTTTTTTTTTTTTTTTTGAGACGGAGTTTCGCTCTTGCTACCCAGGCTGGAGTGCAATGGCGCGATCTCGGCTCACCGCAACCTCCGCCTCCTGGGTTCAGGCAATTCTCCTGCCTCAGCCTCCTGAGTAGCTGGGATTACAGGCACGTGCCACCACGCCCAGCTAATTTTTTGTATTTTTAGTAGAGACGGGGTTTCACCATGTTGACCAGGATGGTCTCGATCTCTTGACCTCGTGATCCACCCGCCTCGGCCTCCCAAAGTGCTGGGATTACAGGCTTGAGCCACCGAGCCCGGCATGTGTATTTTTGTTCTTTTTGTAGAGACAGGGTCTCTCTAATGTTGCCCAAGCTGGTCTTGAACTCCTAGGCTCAAGTGATTCTTCTGCCTCAGCCTCCCAAAGTGTTAGGATTATAGGTGTGAGCAACCACACATGTAACAATTTTTTTTTGGAAACAATTTTTTAAATGGCTCTGAACACCCCATAACTCAAATCAGGAGTTGAAGTCTCAGCAGTACTGCTAAGCAATTCACCTCTGTGCTGTTTCCCTCTCTTCTTCCACCCTGTCCTCCAGAGGGAACCCCTTTCCTGAACATTCCTCACTTTAAAAATGATTTTATCACAAACGGATGCTTCCCAAAATACTACAATATTTAGCTTTGCTAGTTTTTTCCAGTTTTTATACATGAACTCATAACATATATTTTGCAATTTGTTTTTTTCATTCTTTTTCGTTTGTTTTTTCATTCAATTTTATATTTCTCGTTGTATCTATTTTGTTGCCTGTAGCTGTACTTAATTCTCGTTCCTTCTGCATAATATTCCACTTTTAAAACATATTACAGTTTACTGATCTATTATCCTGGTGACAGACATTTAGGTTATTTCCAGTTTAGCGCCAGTGGGAAAAACTGCTACGAATTTTCCATACATTTCCATACATTCATATCACTAGGAATATTCCATACATTTCTCTTGATGCACACATGCAAGAGTTTGGAATGAAAATGCTAAGCCATAAAATTTGTACATCTTTAATTTTGTTCAATAATGCCAAATTGTTTTCCGAAGTGTTTCTTCCAATTTACCTTCCTACCAGCAGTATATAAGAGTTACAGTTGGCTGGGCACGGTGGCTCAAGCCTGTAATCCCAGCACTTTGGGAGGCCGAGGCGGGTGGATCACGAGGTCGAAAGATCGAGACCATCCTGGTCAACATGGTGAAACCCCGTCTCTACTAAAAATACAAAAAAACTAGCTGGGCGTGGTGGTGCATGCCTGTAATCCCAGCTACTTAGGAGGCTGAGGCAGGAGAATTGCCTGAGCCCAGGAGGCGGAGGTTGCGGTGAGCCGAGATCGCGCCATTGCACTCCAGCCTGGGTACCAAGAGCGAAACTCCGTCTCAAAAAAAAAAAAAAAAAAAAAAGAGTTACAGTTGATCCACATCTTCTTTTTTTATCCACATCTTCAACAACACTTAGCATTACAAGACTTTTTAATTTTGAATAAGCTAACAGAGATAAGTTGGTATTTTATTACCTTAATTTGCATTTTCCCCAGGTTACTAGAGAGATTGAACATCTTGTCATGCATTGATCAGTCAAACATCTTTTCTTTTTTCTTTTTTTAGGACTAGTTAAATGCAGCAGTGAGAAGGGTGAAAGAGCAGAACAAAGAGATCTGTAACTGACTGTGAGCAATCAACTCACTACCTTATCCTGGATGCCAAGCATGGTGGCTCAAGCCTGTAGTCCAGCACTTTTGGAGGTTGAGGCAGGTGGGTCACTTGAGATCAGGAGTTCAAGACCAGCCTGGGCAACATGGTAAAACTGCACCTTTACTGAAAACACAAAAAAACTAGCCGGGCATGGTGGCGCACGCATTCGGGTCGTCCCAGCTACTGAGCAGGCTGATGCAGGAGAACCTCTCGAAGCTGGGAGGCAGAGGTTGTAGTGAGCCAAGATCATACCACTACACTCCAATCTGGGAGACAAAGTGAAACTCTGTCTCAAAAAAAAAAAAAAAAAAAAAAAAACTTCTTCAGGGAAACTAACTACTCACCTATCCCACTGACTTTTTTCCTTTTTTTGAGACAGAGTCTCCTTTCACCCAGGCTGGAGTAGAGTCACACGATCTCGGCTCACTGCAGCCTACGCCTCCCGGGTTCAAGCAATTCTCCTGCCTCAGCCTCCTGAGTAGCTGGGACTATAGTCACGCACCACCATGCTTGGCTAAATTTTGTATTTTTAGTAGAGACAGTGTTTCACCATGTTGGCCAGGATGGTCTCTATCTCCTGGCTTCCTGATCCACCTGCCTTGGCCTCCCAAAGTGCTGGGATTACAGGTGTGAGCCACCACACCTAGCCACCAACTGACTTTTTTCTAAGAGGCTACCTGTGAGTATTATGTTAAGAGCCTAGTAATCCTTATCCAATCCTTTTTTCTTTCTTTATCTTTTCCAGCAATGATTATTTACTCATGTTCTTTTTCTTTAGGAGAACAAATTTATTAGTTGGTCTACTAAAATCCTTTCCCTTGTAACATGATTGTAACAAAACTTTGACACATGCCCATACTTAAATTGTCTAAAATCTTATTTTCTTAAGCAATCTTCATCATAACCCAAGAGATCTAAACATGACTGTACTCTCCTTTCCTCCCCAGTTTTTGTGGGTTACAGCCAAAAACACTTATCTTGTCCAGGGAGATGGCCTCATAGGCCAGGGGTTTATGACAAACCTCTGATACATGGCTGGATTCACAAGTAGCAGTCAGGAAAAAAAACACAAAACAGAACCTTGGTAACTGATGACAGCAATCACAGAGGACCATCTACCAAGGTGGCAGAATATTCTTAGAGTTTCAGATGAACTGGAATCATGCTGGTTTGAGAGGGGTTTATAATCAAGGAGAAGTAAACTTGAGTTTTATGGCAAGCTAGCTTGACGTCCGAGCCTCCCAACCATCACCACCAAAAATGTACTGCAGCTGGGCATGGTGGCTCACGCCTGTAATCCCAACACTCTGGGAGGCATAGCTGGGTGGGAGGATTGCTGGAGGTCAGGAGTTTGAGATCAGCCTGATCAACATAGCAAGATCTCCTCATCTCTACAAAAAGAAAAAAAATATTAGCCAGGGATGTTGGCACATTTGGCACATGCTTGCAGTCCCAGGGACTCAGGAGGCTGAGGCAGGAGAATAGCTTGAGCCCAGGAGTTTGAGGTTACAGTGAGCTATAGTTGTGCCATTGCACTCCAGCCTGGGTGATAGAGCAAGAGTCTGTCTCTAAAAATAATAATGATCATAATAAGTGAAGAGTCATTTTCCTCTGTTTTAAGAATCTGAATAATATGAATAAATTTTGGGTCCTTTATGGCCCAGATGTTAGTACCACACATTAAAATAAAAAGAGTCCAATAGTCAAAAACAGTGAAAACAAATTCCAAAATCCAATCATATTTTTTAAACACCAGCAAGGGGGATCCAGTTAATAATCTTTTCTGCTTCTTTTCAGTTCCCTGATACCTGTAGCAGCTCTGTTGCCTCTTCCTCTCCAAAATCTGTCTTCTTTCGTTAACGCTCTTTTTTTTCTTTTTTCTTTTTGAGACAGGGTCTCACTCGGTCATCCAGGCTGAAGTACAGTGGCACAATGGCCGCTCACTGCAACCTCTCCCTCCTGGGTTCAAGCAATTCTTGTGCCTCAGCCTCCCAAGTAGCTGGGATTACAGGCATGTGCCACCATGCCAGCTAATTTTTTATTTTTAGTAGAGATGGGGTCTCGCTATATTGCCCAGGCTGGTCTCGAACTCCTGGCCTCATGTGGGCCGCCCACCTTGACCTCCCAAAGTGCTGGGATTACAAGCGTGAGCTACCATGCCCAGCCCACACTCTTTTCTCTTCATTATATAGATTGGTTCAGCCTCTAGCCTCTCAGGGCATTAGAATGATTTCTCTCCTTCAGCCATTAACCCATCTCCTGAGCTTCCACTAAAACAGCCTTTTTTTTTTTTTTCTAGATATGGCAGTCTTCCTTGGTTGCCCAGGCTGGAGTTCAGTGGCAGAATCACAGCTCACTGCTCACTGTAGTTTTTAACTCCTGGACTCAAGCAGTCCTCCAGCCTCCAGTGTTAGGGATGAGTTGTGATGTCTCAGAAAACCCCCTCCGCACAGACTGACCGGATCCTCCTCTGATTGCTCTGCAGCTGTACTGCTGAACCCCTACCCAGGCGCCACACCAAGGCTGCCAGACGTGTGGCAATTAAGCAAAGCCTGATTACAGCCATCCGGGCAGCTCCAGGGAGGACAGGGAAAACATATGTTGGTTAACCATACTTGTAAATTTTTGTTTGACACGAATCTGTAAAAAATCCTGGTTACTGTCTTTTTTTTAAAGACTGCTGCCACAGAAGTCACAGGGTGATGTATTGTAGGTCTGTTGCAAGTTAACAAACTATCTCTGTGCCTGTAACCTGAAACTCCATTCTGCCCCTCTCACCCCATATAAACCTGTGTCTTGTAAGCTCAGGACTGCCTCCTCTGACTGTTACGGAGCCGCAGGTTAATAAAACTTGCTTGCCTGACTTGGGGTCTATTCTCCTTTCTCCTGGCTACCCTTATACAGAGTAGCTGGGAATATAGGCACATGCCACCACACTCAGCTAATCTTTTATTTATTTTATTATTTTAATTTAATTTTATTTTATTTTGAGACGGAGTTTCGCTCTTGTTACCCAGGCTGGAGTGCAATGGCGCGGTCTCGGCTCATCGCAACCTCCGCCTCCTGGGTTCAGGCAATTCTCCCGCCTCAGCCTCCTGAGTAGCTGGGATTACAGGCGTGTGCCACCATGCCCAGCTAATTTTTTGTATTTTTAGTAGAGATGGGGTTTCACCATGTTGACCAAGATGGTCTCGATCTCTTGACCTCGTGATCCACCAGCCTCGGCCTCCCAAAGTGTTGGGATTACAGGCGTGAGCCACCGTGCCCGGCCCTTATCTTTTATTTTTTTGCAAAGACAGGGTTTCACCATGTTGTCCAGGCTGGTCTCAAACTCCTGGGTTCAAGTGATCCACCCATCTTGGCCTCCCAAAGTGCTGCGATTACAGATATGAGCCACTGAGCCCAGCCAAGGCCACAGTGAGTGTCTATGATGGTCCATTAGTTGCCTTGTACATACAGAAACTCCTCACTCTCTTTCCAGCTGCTGCCTGAGCCTTAGCAGAATGGGGGAATAACAGGCATTCCTGTTGTGGAAGCCAGTGTCATGGAGCTATGAAAGCTCAGCCTTCTTATATTCTGTAGTTGGGAGCTTCCTTTCTGTGAATGGTTTCCATGGGGGTGGTGCTGTTCATCCTTGCTATGTGCATATTGGCTATATGCATATTAGTGACTATGTTGATTCTAGATATGATTGCTGCACATCCTGGTTCTACCACCCCCACTTATCTGGTTGTAGGTTTGACATGTAAACAAACAGCCACAGTTTGTCCACTTGATAAGAGGTAATGACCCTCCCTGCAATGTAAGCAACCCTCATGGGCTAGAACTGGGACTTCAATAATTCATGGACTCACAGACTTCATACCTATCCAGCCTAAGGTCTTTATCTATGGCCCATGGATAACTGGACTGCAATTCCCAGGGCCAAAGGAGAAGTCTTGTTCCAAATTTACATATGCCAAATGGTCTCTAGCAGCCCTACACTTATAAGACAATGTGTTAAGGACCCTGCCTAGCTAGGGAATTGGGGTATCGGTGGTAAAGAGAAAAAAGAAAGGCCACTTAGAGCAATAAGAGCTGTTGACTATTTTTAAATGAAGTCAAGGATGATTTTTAATCACTGACCACTATGGCCACTGCGGTCTATGTGTTCTTTTTTTTTTGAGATGGAGTTTCGCTCTTGTTACCCAGGCTGGAGTGCAATGGCGCGATCTCGGCTCACCGCAACCTCCGCCTCCTGGGTTCAGGCAATCCTGCCTCAGCCCCCTGAGTAGCTGGGATTACAGGCACGTGCCACCATGCCCAGCTAATTTTTTGTATTTTTAGTAGAGATGGGGTTTCACCATGTTGACCAGGATGATCTCGATCTCTTGACCTCATGATCCACCCGCCTCAGCCTCCCAAAGTGCTGGGATTACAGGTGTGAGCCACCGCGCCCAGCCTATACGTGTTCTTGGGCCTGAAGGTAAGGAAAATTGGCACAGGCCACACTGGCTTTCCCCTCCTCTCACCTTGTGGGTTTGGGAACCAACTGGGAGGCAGTCACTGGCCAGATGAAGAAAGGTTTGTTTGCTCATTCACCGGAGGATAAGATCTGTCTACATTCCTTCCTCTGACCATTTGCTTTAACAGCTACATGAATGTCAAGCAATGGTAATGTTGTTTTCTCAACCTTAAGCAGATGGACCAAACCCTGAAAGTAAGTCCTGTTGTTTGTTGCCCCTGTGATTTTAGACATCTCACTGTACTCATCTGCAAAACAGGAATAATACCTATGTATTAGTTTGCTAGGGCTGCCATAACAAAGTACCACACACTGGTGGGCTTACGCAACAGGTGGTGTATTTGGTCACTGTTCTGGAGACTAGAAGTCCAAGATCAAGTGTTAGCAAGGTAGTTTTCTTCTGAAGCTTCTCTCCTTGGCTTATAGGTGGCCATCTGCTCCTTGTGGCTTCACTTAGTCTTTTCTGTGTGTGTGTGTGTGTGTGTGTGTATGTGTGTATCTTAATTTCCTCTTCTTATTTATTTGACACAGGGTCTTGCTCTGTCACCCAGGCTGGAGTGCAGTGGTGCGATCTTGGCTCACTGCAATCTCTGCCTTCTGGGTTCAAGCAACTCACCTGCGGCAGCCTCCCCAAGTAGCTGACATGACAGGTACCGGCCACCACACCCAGCTGATTTTTTTTTTTTTTTAGTAGAGATGGGTTTTTACCATGTTGGCCAGGCTGGTCTCAAACTCCTGACCTCAAGTGATCCACCCACCTCAGCTTCTCAACGTGCTGGGATTACAGGCATGAGTCACTGTGCCCAGCCAATTTCCCCTTCTTATAAAGACACCAGTTATTTTGGATAAGGGCCCACCTAATGATCTCATTCTAATTTACTTACCTTTTTAAGGACCTATCTCCAAATACAGCCACATTTCAAGGTACTGGAGGTTCGTACTTCAGTATGAATTTGGAGGTGGTGAAGGGGCAGGGCAAGCGTTGAGAAGGGGAGACAACTCAGCCTATAACAATCTACTGGGTATTATTGTGAAGACTGAATTAGCTAATGTGTTTAAGGTATTAACATAAAGCCTGACATAAAATGGTAACTGTTATTATGAAATCCCATATAAAAGAAAAATACTGCCGGGCGCGGTGGCTCAAGCCTGTAATCCCAGCACTTTGGGAGGCCGAGGCGGGTGGATCACGAGGTCAAGAGATCGAGACCATCCTGGTCAACATGGTGAAACCCCGTCTTTACTAAAAATACAAAAAATGAGCTGGGCATGGTGGCACGTGCCTGTAATCCCAGCTACTCAGGAGGCTGAGGCAGGAGAATTGCCTGAACCCAGGAGGCGGAGGTTGCGGTGAGCCGAGATCACGCCATTGCACTCCAGCCTGGGTAACAAGAGCGAAACTGTCTCAAAAAAAAAAAAAAAAAGAAAAAAAGAAAAATACTGCCATCTAAGTAAATACAGAGAAAACACAGGCGAGAAGAGGGAATTCCAACCATGGCTCTTCATTTCCTTTCTGACAGGTGCTGCTCTTGTTCTTCCAGCCCGTTTTTTTTTTAATTGTATTTTAGGTTTTGGGGTACATGTGAAGAACATGCAAGATTGTTGCATAAGTACATACGTGGCAATGTGATTTGCTGCCTTCCTTGCTTTCACCTATAGCTGGCATTTCTCCCCATGCTATCTCTCCCCAACTCCCCACCCCCCACTGTCCCTCCCTTATTTCCTCCCAACAGACCCCAGTGTGTAGTGCTCCCCTCCCTGTGTCCATGTGTTCTCATTGTTCAACACCCATCTATGAGTGAGAACATGCGGTGTTTGATTTTCTTTTTCTTTTTTGAGACGGAGTTTCGCTCTTGTTACCCAGGCTGGAGTGCAATGGCGCGATCTCAGCTCACCGCAACCTCCGCCTCCTGGGTTCAGGCAATTCTCCTGCCTCAGCCTCCTGAGTAGCTGGGATTACAGGCACGTGCCACCATGCCCAGCTAATTTTTTTGTATTTTTAGTAGAGACGGGGTTTCACGACGTTGACCAGGATGGTCTCGATCTCTTGACCTCGTGATCCACCCGCCTCGGCCTCCCAAAGTGCTGGGATTACAAGCTTGAGCCACCACGCCCGGCCTTGATTTTCTGGTCTTGTGTCAGTTTGCTGAGAATGATGGTTTCCAGGTTCATCTGTGTCCCTACAAAGGACACGAACTCATCGTATTTGATGCCAGCCCTTGTTTTAAAAACATGCAAACATGACTGAGCACAGCGCCTCAAAACTGTAATCTCAGCACTTTGGGAGGCTGAGACACAGGCGGATCACTTAAGGTCAAAAGTTCGAGACCAGCCTGGCCAACATGGTGAAACCTTGTCTCTACTAACAATATAAAAATTAGCTGAGTGTGGTGGCACATGCCTGCAATCCCAGCTACTCAGGAGGCTAAAGTCAGAGAATCACTTGAACCCTGGAGGTGGAAGTTGCAGTGAGCCAAGATCATGCCACTGTACTTCAACCTGGGTGACACAGTGAGACTTCCTCTTAAAAAAAAAATGCAGCCAGGCAGCGTGGCTCACGTCTGTAATCACAGCACTTTGAGAGGCCGAGACAGACAGATCACTTGAGATCAGGCATTCAAGACCAGCCTGGCCAACATGGTGACACCCCATCACTACTAAAAATACAAAAATTAGCGAGGCGTAGTGGTGCATGCTTATAATTCCAGCTACTCAGGAGACTGCGGCAGGAGAGTTGCTTGAACCTGGGAGGCAGAGGTTACAGTGAGCCAATATTGCACCACTGCACTTTAGACTGGCCGCAGAGCATGACCGTGTCTCAAAGAAAAAAAAGCAAACATAATACTTGAATGTAACATCTGTGGAGGTCTTTCTACGGGATGACAAGCAAAGATGGTATGTTTTTCTCTGATGTTTCTTGCTGTTATTCTTCTAGTAATATTATGAACTCTCCAAGGACTTACGCTTCCTTGGTGCCCCTTACTATCTAAGAACACCATGCTAAGCTCATAGGAAAGACTCAGTAAAAAAATAACTAATCAAACCACATGTTCTTGTGATAGTTTGCTTAGTCTCAGTAACAAGTCCAGCCCAATCAAAGGCACATTATACTGAGAGGGTAGAATGCCATCTAGTGACTCTTGTTATCAGACTAGGAAACTGTGAGATTCAGGAAATTCCAGATTGTTACTTCCATGTCTCATCTATTTGATAACTGTATATGCAAAACCAACTAGATATCTTATAGTTTGGCAGCTTTATATATTAATGATAAATTCAACTAAATTCAACTAAGCTTTTATTTCCCTTAATTGCCAAGAGACTTCTGGCCTTCGTATAGTTAACCTCAGTGAATCTGATTATTTATAGAACGGAGAAGCAATAAATAAAAGTGGTATGGAATTACCACTGACAATGGAATAATTATACAGATGGCCATGAGAAATTCAGAAGCCATAAAGCATCGATTTGGTATGAAAAAAATGCAGTATACTAAGTGCGGGAACATTCCAGTGATGTGAAACTATTGTTCCTGTACTATAATGAGAGGCTGAAACAATTTGACTAATACAACTTTTAGTAATACAATTGTAGTTATACCTGTTATGTCATACTTCCTTTTTTTTCTTTTTGAACAGGAGGGTTGAGAAGGCACAGGGAGTGGGAGGAGAGGTGCGGCAGGAGCCCCCATACTCTCTTGATAAAAGTTTACTCTTGACTGGGTGCGGTGGCTCATGCCTGAAATCTCAGCATTTTGGGAGACTGAGGTGGGTGGATCACTGAAGGTGAGGAGTTCAAGATCCTTCTGGCCGACATGGTGAACCCGTTTCTGTCAAAAATACAAAAACTAGCTGGGCATGGTGGCACATGCCTGTAATCCCAACTACTCGGAAGGCTGAGGGAGGAGAATTGCTCGAACCCAGTAGGTGGAGGTTGCAGTGAGCCGAGATTGCACCACTGCACTCCAGCCTGGGTGACAGAGGGAGACTCTGCCTCAAAAAAAAAAGTTTACTCTTTTATCTCAAAAGTTTATTGTATGACAGAAATCGTCAGCTTTAGCAGAATACTGGTTTAAACATTCAACCATTCCGCATTTGGCCAAGATGCATTTTTGTTTCATATCTACTTAGAACATATTATTTGCCAAATTCTGGTTTGGGTACTGAGGACAAAGAGAGGAGAGAGACACACACAGTATATGTCTCCAAAGAGTTTCTCTTATATAGGGAACAGAGTAGAGATTAGTATGTATATAATTAGAATATAGCGGAAAATATGCTATGAGAACATAGGTGAAAAATGGAATCCTGTTTTGAAAGGTCTGGACCCAGGGCTTTTGGGAGGCTCAGCAACCCCCTAAAAGATAATCAGATGATAAGTACTGAGTCTACTAAGCAGAAATGCTTCCTGGAAGAGGTAATATCTAAACTAAATCCTAAAGGAAGAATCAGAGCTGGCCAGTTAAAGGATTAAAGGGTAGAAAGGCAAGGTGGAGAGGGCAAAGGCAGGGCTGGGAAGGAACAGTGGTTTCAGACCAGGGGAACAGAATATGTGCAAAGATCTGAGGGGAGGAAGAGAAATAATACAGTCCATTCTAAATCTGGAAGTATACAACTTATACATCTACCGTGGTTTCCACTTACACACTTACTGTGGAAGCCAGCCTCCAAGATAGCCCCCAATGACCCTCCCCGCTGTTAATATTCATGTCCTTCTGTAGTCCCTTCCAACACTAACTGGGGGTAACCTGTGTAACCAATAGGATATTATGAAAACTACTGTGCATGACTTCTGAGGTTATGTTACAAAAGACATTGTGGGTTCTGTCTTGCTCTCTTTTGGATCATTTGCTGCCATGTCATGAGGAAATCAAAGAAGCCCTATCACTGTGGCATGAAACTGAGGCCTCTGGCCAATAGCTATACGAACAAGTCTTCTTGAAAATATATTTTCCAGCCCCAGTTGACTGTAGCCTCGAGAAACCCTGAGCCAGTACTCCCCGACTAAGCCTCCCCAGATTCCTGATGCACAGAAGCAATGAGATAACACATGTTTATTGTTCTAAGCTGCTAAATCTGGGGAGCAATTTGTTATGCAGCAATTGATAATATACTCACTAATATGCTCAAAAATATCTCCTGGAGCAAAATGCATCTGTTTCTATTCTTCAGTCATTTTCATCTCAGCTATCAGTTTATTTTATTCCATAGTTTGCTTGGTAAATTTATGCTTTATACATTTTTGAAGTATTTTAGGAAGATTTTTAATTCTGTTGTATCCAGGAAACACAAAAGCAGAGTTGGAAGGAAAAAGCAAATGATGGAAACAAAAGTGAAGATAACAAAAATAAGAAAATTACAAAACCTGCCCCAGCCTATGGAATAAATGTTCAGTAGGAGGGATTCCGAAGAACATAAGGAACAAGCAACAGGTGAAACTCCTAAACCATCAACATAAATCACCAAGCAAATGGGGAAAAGCTGTTGATGAAATGGAAAAATCTGAGTCTGTGTCTCGAGGATCAGCACTAAGGTTGGATGCCTATTCGTCTTCTGAGACTCAGAGTTTGAGGACTTAAAGACCAAACACAGCATGGCCAGGCGCAGTGGCTTAAGCCTGTAATCCCAACACTTCGGGAGGGCAAGGCGGGTAGATCACAAGGTCAAGAGATCAGGATCATCCTGGCCAACTTGGTGGACAGTTGTCTCTACTAAAATTACAAAAACTAGCTGGGCGTGGTGGCGCATGCCTGTAGTCCCAGCTACTCAGGAGGCTGAGGCAGGAGAATCACTTGAACTGGGGAGGCATAGGCTGCAGTGAGCTGAGATGGCACCACTGCATTCCACCCTGGCGACAGAGCAAGACTGTCACACACACACACACACACACACACACACACACACACAGAAGAGCAGATGCAGCAAAAGAGCCACTGGTGGATTCTCTATGAGTGGCTTCTTGACAGTATCTATTTTGTTTGGTTTTTTTTTTTTTTTTTTTTTGGTTTGTGTTTTTGAGACAGGGTCTCAATCTGTTGCCCAGACTGGAGTGCAGTGGCGCCATCTCAGCTCACCGCAACCTCCTCCTCCCAGGCTCAAGAGATTTTCCAGTCTTAGCCTCCTGGGTAACTGGGATTACAGGCACGCACCACCACCGCCTGTAATTTTTGTGTTTTTTAGTAGAGACAGGGTTTCACCATGTTGGCCAGGCTGGTCTTGAACTCTGACCTCAAATGATCCACCCTCCTCGGCCTGTCGAAGTGCTAGGATTACAGGCGTGAGACACCTTGCCCAGCCAAGACCTATTTTGATCTTCCCAGCATCAAAGTGAGCAACAGGTGGTGTATGCAAAAACTTTCACTGCCAAGTAGTTATCCACAGCTTTTGCAGGGATCATCGGGGAAGCAGCTCATTGTCCCCAGCAGATTCTCCAGTGTATACTGTGTTAGAACAAGTGGTTGTGGCCGGGCGCGGTGGCTCAAGCCTGTAATCCCAGCACTTTGGGAGGCCGAGGCGGGTGGATCACGAGGTCAAGAGATCGAGACCATCCTGGTCAACATGGTGAAACCCCGTCTCTACTAAAAATACAAAAAACTAGCTGGGCGTGGTGGCGCATGCCTGTAATCCCAGCTACTCAGGAGGCTGAGGCAGGAGAATTGCCTGAGCCCAGGAGGCGGAGGTTGCGGTGAGCCGAGATCGCGCCATTGCACTCCAGCCTGGGTAACAAGAGCGAAACTCTGTCTCAAAAAAAAAAAAAAAAAAAAAAAAGAACAAGTGGTTGTAACATTTTAACCAACAGACTCACTCACTGATAAAAATGCCTTTGGAAACTTGAGCCTTAGACTCTTTTTTAAAAACAGAGATGGGGCAAGCTTTGCACAGTGGCAGTATCGTAGCCAATGAGGTTTAACCCAGGCACAATTATTGCTAATTGAAAACTTTTCCCAATACCCCACCGTGATGACTTGCAATATAGTTGGCGTTAGCAATTTTTGACAGTCTCTATGGAGACTGAATAAACAAAGAAGGAAAAAAAAGAGATGGGGCAGTCGGATTGGAGATGGGGGAGTCTCACTGTGTTGTCCAGGCTGGTCTCAAACCCTTTGCCTGGAGCAATCCTCCCACCTCAGCCTCCCAAAGAGCTGGGATTACAGATATGATTCATGATGCCCAGCCTTAGATGCTTATTCATATACTCATTTCAACAAATGTTTATTGCATTCTAAGGATGGACAAATCCACAACCTCATGGAGCTTTTATTATTTTTATTTTTAAAAGTGGGGGAAGAAGGTAGTAAACATATAAACAAAATAGATAATAATCCCAGATAATGTTAAGTGCTATTAAAAAAAAAAAAAAAGGACCAGGTGCGGTGGTACATGCTTATAATCCCAGCATTTTAGGAGGCAGACTGCTTGACCTCAGAATTTCAAGAGCAGCCTGGGCAACACAGTGAAACCTCATCTCAAAAAAAGAAAAAAATGAACCAGGTGTGGTGGTGCGAGCCTGTAGTCCCAGCTATTCATAAGGCTGAGGTGGCAGCATTGCGTAAGCCCAGAAACTGGAGGCTGCAGTGAACTGGGATCACACCAATGCACTCCAGTCTGGGTGACACAGTGAGACCTTGTCTCAAAAAAAAAAAAGAAAAGAATAATAGGTCAGGCAGAGTGGCTCATGCCTGTAATCCCAACACTTTGGGAGGCTGAGGTGGGAGGATCACTTGAGTCCAGGAGTTTACGACCAGCCTGGGCAACATAGTGAAGCCCCTGTCTCTAAATAACAATTTAAAAATTAGCTGGGTGTGGTGGCACATGCCTGTAGTCCCATCTACTCGCGGTGCTGAAGTAGGAAGATTGCTTGAGCAGAGGAAATCGAGGAGGCTGCAGTGAGTTGTGATTGCATCACTGCACTCCAGCCTGGGTTACAGAGCAACACCCCGTTTCCAAAAGAAAAGAAAAAAAGAAAGGTAGGACAGAGTGAGGGGATTGAGGGTGTCCTTTTTGGAAGATTGTTCAGAAAAGGCTTGATGAAGAGGTGCCATTTGAATCACCTCTTAGTCATTTTAGGCTACCAATATATAGACTAAGAAATTGTCATTTGAAACCTAAATCTGTTCCTAATCAGACAAGCATCTGTAGTTTATTGTGGCTGCAACTTAGAAGTGAGGGATGAAGTGAGGAAAGGACCAGCTATTAAAAGAGGTGAAAAGGCAAGACTTGGTTATAGTGTGTGAGAAAGAGAGAAGAATCATGATAGAAAGAAAGGTGGGCTCATTCATTGAGAATGGGAAACCAGAAGGCTGAAGGCAAGTGGATGAAGATGAATTCCGTTTAGGCCATGTTGAGTTTGAGGTGTCTACAGGACAACCAAATGAATAGGTGAGCAGGAAGTTGAAAATATAGGTCTGGAGCAGACCTGTGCCAGAGATACACAGGTTTGAAATATGAAAGGTAATCAAAACCAAGAGAGGTAAGAGAGGGCACTTTTGTTGAAGAAAAAAATAGGCAATGACAGAACCACCAGAAAAACCAGCATTTATAGGATTGACAGCAAAGAGGCAGAGAACAGAACGACTAATCAGAAGCATAGAGAATAGTCAGAGAGATGTGGGGTGTTGTGATTTCATAGTTCCCATCTGGTCCAGTAGCTTGTTCTGTGGAGGCCTGCACTTCCCTGTCTTCAGCCATCTGACAAAGCCTTCACTCACTGAACAAATGTTTATTGAGCTCGTGCCATGTGTCACTTTTCTAGGTGCTGGAGACATATGAATGAACAAGACAAGACAGTAAGCCCTGACTTTAAGGCACTTAAATTCTAATGTGGGGAACAGGTAATAAGCAAACATCAAAAACAGGTTAAATGACTGTGCGTGGTGGCTGGCTCAGACCTGTAATCCCAGCACTTTGGGAGGGCAAGGAAGGTATCCCCTGATTTCATGAGTTGGAGACCAGTTTGGGCAAGATGGCAAAATCATATCTCTACAAAAAATACAAAAACTGACTGGGCATGGTGATGCAGGCCGGTAGACCCAGCCACTCGCTTAGGAGGCTGAGGTGGGAGGATGGCTTAAACCCAGAAGGCGAGGCTGCAGGGAGCCAAAATCATATGACTGCACTCCACCCTAGGTGAGAGCCAGACCTGGTCTCAAACAAACAAACAAATGACAACAACAACAACAAAAAACCCAGGTTAAACGCATATTGGAAGTTGATAAAAGCTATGAAAAAATAAGAGTAAGGGGCATCAGGACGTAGAGAGGATATGCGAGCAATTTCCAACCAGGCAGCCTCAGTGAGTGACAATCGAGTAAAAACTTGTAAGTCTGCCCAGCAGACATCTGGGAGTAGGTCAGCGTGGTGGCTGACGCCTGTCATCCCAGCAGTTTGGGAGGCCGAGACGGACGCATCACTGAAGGTTAGGAGTTTGAGACCAGCATGGCCAACATGGTGAAACTCCATCTCTACTAAAAATACACTAGCCGGGCGAGGTGGCTCCTGTGCCTGTAGTCCCAGCGACTAGGGAGGCCGAGGCAGGAGAATCACTTGAACCCGGGAGGCGGAGGTTGCAGTGAGCTGAGATCGAGCCACCGCACTTCAGCCTGCGTGACAGAGCGAGACTCCGTCTCAAAAAAAAAAAAAAAAAAAAAAAAAGATGCCTGGGAGTAGAGCGTTTAGGATTACATAAAAGGAGGAACAGTGAGCATCAGGTAGGATTCCGGCTTTTGTTCTTAGAAAAATGAGAGGCCGCTGGAAGGTTCTGAAAAAAGTGATGAAGGTGTTCTAACGGAACGAGCCCGCCGGCTACGTTGCAAACAGCAGCGGAGTGGCAAGGCTGGAAGCAGGAAATCCAGGGAGGGGTGAGCGCGGTCCAGGCGGGAGGCGATGGAGCCCCGGACCGGGATGACAGCAGGGAGGGCTTCCTGACGGTCTGAGCGCCGAGGGTCACACCGAGTCCTGCGTCCCGCGGCCGGCGGGCGCCCCGGGAGGGGCACGTG
Source organism: Saimiri boliviensis (assembly GCF_048565385.1). Classification (NCBI taxonomy): domain Eukaryota; kingdom Metazoa; phylum Chordata; class Mammalia; order Primates; family Cebidae; genus Saimiri; species Saimiri boliviensis. The sequence continues at coordinate 22,936,296 of NC_133459.1, forward strand.
GTCTGCGCTCTCCGCGGAGGGCGCGGGGGCCGGGGCGCGCGGGACGCTCCGGAGAGAAGCCCAAGCTGGAGGCGCACGGATGTCGCCGGCGCACGGCTGGCGTCTCCACAGACACATCCAGGGGGGCGACGTGCCGCCAACAGAGAAAGGACGGCGAGCGCGCGGGGGGCGGAGGCGGGCGCGGAAGCCAGACCAAAGACGGCCGGAGGCGGCCCGGGAGAGGGGCGCCGGCTCCCCCTCCGAGGAAGAAGGGAGGGCGAGCGCTTGCGGAGAAGCTGGCAGAGCGGGGCCGGCCGCGGCGGCTCAGGCCTCGTCCCTGCGCTGCGGGAGGCCAGGAGTTCGAGTCCAGCCTGGGCGACAGAGCGAGACCCCCCGTCTCTGCTTTACTAGATACAAATAATTTTCAAAACATAAGAAAGTCTAGCAGAGCGCATCCAACCCGAGGCCCCGCAGCCAGAGCAGAGGCGCTGGTGCTTCTCGGGGTCCGAGCCTCGGGCCGGCGAGAGCCCCAGGCGGAGCCCGAGGGCCACGGCCGTGTCGCCGGCGTCCAGTCCCGCGGCGTGGCGAGGGGCCGCCGAACCCGGAACTCATCTGCCGGCCCCTTCCAGCTTCCTCCAGAGGCCGAGCGAGCTGGGCCGCGACGCAGATGGCAGGTCGGCCACCGAGCCCGACTGCCTTCAGCCAATCCTCTCGTCTGGCAAACGCGCACACCCCGCACAATCACAACTTTCACAACCACAGGGAGGCCGCCTCCCTCGCGTCACTCTGAGGTAACAGCCCTTCTCTGCAACCGCTTCAAGGAACTCCAGGACGCCAGGCCTCCCCCACTACGGGTCGAAGAATGGGTCACGTCACATTGCGCGAACAAGGCTGGTCACGCGCCACAAAGGGATCCGCAGGGTGGGACGACCTGACAGCCCTCCCCTGTGCTCCCATTGGCTGCGGTGGTCAGGTTTGCTTCCTTCACTGCCTACCGGGGAGCCTCGGGCCTGACAGAAGCCCGCCCCCCTGGCACTCCTGCGCACGCGTGGCAAGCTTCCGGCGCACTGAGCAGGCGCCGCCTCGTGTCGGCCGGAGGGGGCGGGCGGAGCGGCGCGCGCTGCGTCCCGGCGCTCGGCTTTCCCTCCGCCGGTCCCGCCCTCCGTCGCGGCGGCGCGGTGCACCCTGGGATAGGGAGCGATCTCCGAGCGAGGCGGCAAGATGGACGCGGGATTCTTCCGCGTAAGTAGAAGCGCGGGGAGCTGGGGTGAGGCCAGCGGCTTCTTGGTAAGGCCTGGTAGAAGCCCTTAGGTTAAGACAGAGTGGCCAGCGAGGGGAGGCTTCGGAGATCCTAAGGATCATCCTAGTGCCGGCGAACACCCCCCCCCCCACCTCCCGCGCTGCGGCGGAGACCGGTGCGCCCCTGCGCAGTCTCCTCCTCCGGAATCGTCCCCCCTACGCGGCGGCGACGGTGGCCGGAAAATGGCGGCGGGAATGTGCCGGGATGGTACCTCGCTGCCCGCCTGCCTTGACGGGCCTTCAGGCCGAGCGCCGTGTGTGCCGCGGGATCCTGGGGCCTAGCGGAGCGGGAGGAGGAAGTCCCGAGGGGGAGGCCAAAGGGAAACCCTAAGGTCACTGGTGGCGGCAGGGTAGGGAGAATATGGTTTAGGGCGTACGTCTTGGGAGAGCATCTTAGGGGAAGGAGGGCAGGAAGCAGCATTCAGCGGCGTTTTTTTTTTGTTTTTTTTTTAAAGCGCCCCCCCAACCCTGTCCTTCCTCCCGGTCCCAAGCCTTCGTGGAGGCGCCAGGTCAGAGTTCACGGAGCTCCCGCCCAATTTGATATCCCTTCGGGGAGGGGAATCCAGATAGCTTGTAGGGACAATTATTTAAGGTTCTGTAAAGGTAGAGGTTTCGACGAAAACTATGCGCGGGCATAGAGGCATTTTATGGAGTGATTCAACTCCTTCCCGCCCTCCAGGTTCCCCACCACCCGGCACCGTTTGTTTTACTCTTTTGGAGTCTGCTGGCGAAAGGTGACTCTTGGCTCTGCCAGCGTCGCCTGGCCATCGCCTGCAGGCTGGCAAGTTACTCCGTCGTAGTTGGTCCTCGGGCCCACACCTTATCAGACTCGTGCTGGAGCCTGTGTGTTCCATGTTCCAATCCTGTAGGAAATGAGCACTAGGTCAAGATCTAGAAGGGACCCTTACAGGACTAGAGTTGAGCACCATTGATCTCTCAGGGCTTGCAAACTGTTAATGTAGAATGGAACCATACAGTTCCATTCCATAAACCAAACTATTTGGTCTAAGCCAGTATCTCCATTTTTTGAAATATGTTAACTCTTCTTTATGGGGCATATAATTTGCAATTTGAGTGTTTTCAAAGGAAAAATTGGAAAAGAGGAAGGCCAGAGCTTTAGTAAAAATATCTTTGGACACTCCGAATTGGACGTTGAAATGCTTCTTTAACTGGCTTTAAATATGCCAACGAGTTTCTCGTCATGTTACAATATTATCCCCCAAGCATTTGACCTAAGAACAGCTGGCTGTTCTCAGGCAAACAGTAAGGTATTTATTTTGGAATGATAGTTTCAGATTAGTGTATCGAATTTGCACACTGTGGATGAACTTACCATTTTGTAATTTTCATCAAAGTATTTTGTAGTAAATACTCAGTATTTTCTGCAGTGCAAAAAGTAGTATTTTGAAACAAGGGAAAGTGTGTTCTGACTTTTGTCAAATTTCTGTGGGAAGGAGTCCCCATTGATTAAAGAGTAAGGTGATTGATGAGCAAATTTTAAAATGAAGTTTGCTTGTGGTATTGGTAAAGGTCTGGGAGAGGGACGAGTTTTTGATCCATGCCTACAGTTCCTTAAATACAAGAGTTAACTGGATTTAAGATCCAAGTTAAAATATTTTAGGGTCGTTATCTAGTACCCTGCCAACCAGATAAACTATTTCAGTTAAAAGTTATGTCTTCCATTCAATGAACTTCTTCTACATGCCAGATAGTTTATACATTGTTTTTGGTATGTACACAACCCTGCAAAATACATTTCCATACGTCTTATTTTAGCAGGGAAGGAAACATCCTCAGAGAGTCTGGGGAACTTGCTTTAAGATCTTATGGCTAAGTAGTGGCAGAGTTTTTTACCTTCTCAAACAAAAAAAAAATTTTTTTGATCACTTTCCAAGGAACTGTGGCCAACTCAGTGAACCAATCAGTACATTTCAGATGGCACAACCAGTTATTTCCGTGTTTAATTGGGCCAGTAGGAATAACAAAATGAAAAGAGGAATTAATGATCTCTTGATGATCTAATGTAGTATTTGTAAGCTTTCATTTTTCCAAGTTCTTTGCTGAAATTGAGTTTATTTAGGTAACCCTGTATTTCTCTCATTCCAAATTCCTAAAAGTTGTAGCGGACTAACACAGCACAGTCCTTTAGTGTTCTTTTTTCCTTTTCACCCTGTTTCTGTGCATTGCCACAGTCGTTTTGCAGGCATGCAACTGGCTTTCAAAAAAAGAATGAAATTTCAGATATTTTATTGTGTTCTCATTTAAATGGAAAAGCCCTACATATCTATTACTAGCATAGGAAAAGGTGAAAGGTTACAAATCAAGTCTAACAGTGGATATGAGGAGGTGTTAGCTTTATGCTGTAAACTGCTGTTTTAGGTTTGACTTACATAGTTCATAATTTAAAAATACAGTCAAGTTCTCAAA